>NC_079228.1:1258750-1573437 GCF_029633865.1 Lampris incognitus
CTCACCCACACTTGACAAACATCTCACTGACATTTGACAAACATCACACACACATGTGACAAACATCTCACCCACATTTGACAAAAATCTCACCCCACATTTGACAAACATCACACCCTACACGTGACAAACACCTCATCCACATGTGACAAACATCTCACCCACGTGACAGACATCTCACCCCACATTTGACAAACATCTCACTCCACGTGTCAACCATCTCACCCCACATTTGACAAACATCTCACTCCACATTTGACAAACATCTCACCCACATGTGACAAACATCTCACCCACGTGACAGACATCTCGCCCCACATGTGGCAAACATCTCACCCACACATGACAAACATATCACCCACATTTGACAAACATCTCACCCCACACATGACAAACATCACACCCCACATATGACAAACATCTCACCCACATGTGACAAACATCTCACCCACGTGACAGACATCTCAACCACGTGACAGACATCTCACCCCACATGTGACAAACATCTCACCCCACATATGACAAACATCTCACCCACATGTGACAAACATCTCACCCACATTTGACAAACATCTCACCCCACACGTGACAAACATCTCAACCACATGTGACAAACATCTCAACCACGTGACAGACATCTCACCCCACATGTGACAAACATCTCACCCACATTTGACAAACATCTCACCCACACATGACAAACATCTCACCCACATTTGACAAACATCTCACCCCACACATGACAAACATCACACCCCACACATGACAAACATCTCACCCACATGTGACAAACATCTCACCCACGTGACAGACATCTCACCCCAAACGTGACAAACATCTCACCCACATGTGACAAACATCTCACCCATGTGACAGACATCTCACCCCACATGTGACAAACATCTCAACCCACATGTGACAAACATCTCACCCACATTTGACAAACATCTCACCCACATTTGACAAACATCTCACCCCACATTTGACATACATCACACCCCACACGTGACAAACATCTCACCCACGTGTGACAAACAACTCACCCACATGTGACAAACATCTCACCCACACTTGACAAAACTCTCACTGACATTTGACAAACATCACACACACATGTGACAAACATCTCACCCACATTTGACAAACATCTCACCCCACATTTGACAAACATCACACCCCACACGTGACAAACATCTCACCCACATGTGACAAACATCTCACCCACGTTGCAGACATCTCACTCCACGTGTCAAACATGTCACCTCACATTTGACAAACATCTCACTCCACGTGTCAACCATCTCACCCACATGTGACAAACATCTCACCCACATTTGACAAACATCTCACCCCATATTTGACAAACATCACACCCCACACATGACAGACATCTCACCCCACATGTGACAAACATCTCACCCCACACATGACAAACATCTCACCCACACATGACAAAAATTCTCACCCACATTTGACAAACATCTCACCCCACACATGACAAACATCTCACCCACATGTGACAAAAATCTCACCCACGTGACAGACATCTCATCCCCACACGTGACAAACATCTCACCCACATGTGACAAACATCTCACCCCACATGTGACAAACATCTCACCCCACATGTGACAAACATCTCACCCACATTTGACAAACATCTCACCCACATTTGACAAACATCTCACCCCACATTTGACAAACATCACACCCCACACGTGACAAACATCTCACCCACGTGACAAACATCTCACCCACATGTGACAAACATCTCACCCACACTTGACAAACATGTCATTGACATTTGACAAACATCACACACACATGTGACAAACATCTCACCCACATTTGACAAACATCTCACCCCACACATGACAAACATCTCACCCACATGTGACAAACATCTCACCCACGTGACAGACATCTCACTCCACGTGTCAAACATGTCACCTCACATTTGACAAACATCTCACTCCACGTGTCAACCATCTCACCCCACATTTGACAAACATCTCACTCCACATTTGACAAACATCTCACCCACGTGTGACAAACATCTCACCATACGTGACAAACATCTCATTCCATGTCAAACATCTCGCCCTACATGTCACAATCATCTCACCCACGTGACAAACATCTCACCCACATGTGACAAACATCTCACCCACATTTGACAAACATCTCACCCCATATTTGACAAACATCACACCCCACACATGACAAACATCTCATCCACATGTGACAAACATCTCACCCCACACATGACAAACATCACACCCCACACATGACAAACATCTCACCCACATGTGAAAAAACATCTCACCCACGTGACAGACATCTCACCCCACACGTGACAAACATCTCACCCACATGTGACAAACATCTCACCCATGTGACAGACATCTCACCCCACATGTGACAAACATCTCACCCCACATGTGACAAACATCTCACCCACATTTGACAAACATCTCACCCACATTTGACAAACATCTCACCCACATTTGACAAACATCACACCCCACACGTGACAAACGTCTCACCCACGTGACAAACATCTCACCCACATGTGACAAACATCTCACCCACACTTGACAAACCTCTCACTGACATTTGACAAACATCACACACACATGTGACAAACATCTCACCCACATTTGACAAAAATCTCACCCCACATTTGACAAACATCACACCCTACACGTGACAAACACCTCACCCACATGTGACAAACATCTCACCCACGTGACAGACATCTCACTCAACGTGTCAAACATGTCACCTCACATTTGACAAACATCTCACTCCACGTGTCAACCATCTCACCCACATGTGACAAACATCTCACCCACATTTGACAAACATCTCACCCCATATTTGACAAACATCACACCCCACACATGACAGACATCTCACCCCACATGTGACAAACATCTCACCCCACACATGACAAACATCTCACCCACACATGACAAAAATTCTCACCCACATTTGACAAACATCTCACCCCACACATGACAAACATCTCACCCACATGTGACAAAAATCTCACCCACGTGACAGACATCTCATCCCCACACGTGACAAACATCTCACCCACATGTGACAAACATCTCACCCCACATGTGACAAACATCTCACCCCACATGTGACAAACATCTCACCCACATTTGACAAACATCTCACCCACATTTGACAAACATCTCACTCCACATTTGACAAACATCTCACCCACGTGTGACAAACATCTCACCATACGTGACAAACATCTCATTCCATGTCAAACATCTCGCCCTACATGTCACAATCATCTCACCCACGTGACAAACATCTCACCCACATGTGACAAACATCTCACCCACATTTGACAAACATCTCACCCCATATTTGACAAACATCACACCCCACACATGACAAACATCTCATCCACATGTGACAAACATCTCACCCCACACATGACAAACATCACACCCCACACATGACAAACATCTCACCCACATGTGAAAAAACATCTCACCCACGTGACAGACATCTCACCCCACACGTGACAAACATCTCACCCACATGTGACAAACATCTCACCCATGTGACAGACATCTCACCCCACATGTGACAAACATCTCACCCCACATGTGACAAACATCTCACCCACATTTGACAAACATCTCACCCACATTTGACAAACATCTCACCCACATTTGACAAACATCACACCCCACACGTGACAAACGTCTCACCCACGTGACAAACATCTCACCCACATGTGACAAACATCTCACCCACACTTGACAAACCTCTCACTGACATTTGACAAACATCACACACACATGTGACAAACATCTCACCCACATTTGACAAAAATCTCACCCCACATTTGACAAACATCACACCCTACACGTGACAAACACCTCACCCACATGTGACAAACATCTCACCCACGTGACAGACATCTCACTCAACGTGTCAAACATGTCACCTCACATTTGACAAACATCTCACTCCACGTGTCAACCATCTCACCCCACATTTGACAAACATCTCACTCCACATTTGACAAACATCTCACCCCTGTGTGACAAACATCTCACCATGCGTGACAAACATCTCATTCCATGTCAAACATCTCGCCCTACATGTCACAATCATCTCACCCACGTGACAAACATCTCACCCACATGTGACAAACATCTCACCCACATTTGACAAACATCTCACCCCACATTTGACAAACATCTCACCCCACATGTGACAAATATCTCACCCACATTTGACAAACATCTCACCCACACATGACAAACATCTCACCCACATTTGACAAACATCTCATGCACGTGACAGATATGTCACCCCACACGTGACAAACATCTCACCCACATGTGACAAATATCTCACCCATGTGACAGACATCTCACCCCACATGTGACAAACATCTCACCCCACATGTGAAATTCATCTCACCCACATTTGACAAAAATCTCACCCACATTTGACAAACATCTCACTCCACATTTGACAAACATCACACCCCACACGTGACAAACATCTCACCCACGTGACAAACATCTCACCCACATGTGACAAACATCTCACCAACACTTGACAAACATCTCACTGACATTTGACAAACGTCACACACACATGTGACAAACATCTCACCCACATTTGACAAACATCTCACCCCACATTTGACAAACATCACACCCCATACGTGACAAACATCTCACCCACATGTGACAAACATCTCACCCACGTGACAGACATCTCACTCAACGTGTCAAACATGTCACCTCACATTTGACAAACATCTCACTCCACGTGTCAACCATCTCACCCCACATTTGACAAACATCTCACTCCACATTTGACAAACATCTCACCCCTGTGTGACAAACATCTCACCATACGTGACAAACATCTCATTCCATTTCAAACATCTCGCCCTACATGTCACAATCATCTCACCCACGTGACAAACATCTCACCCACATGTGACAAACATCTCACCCACATTTGGCAAACATCTCACCCCACATTTGACAAACATCACACCCCACACATGACAAACATCTCACCCACGTGACAGACATCTCACCCCACATGTGACAAACATCTCACCCACATTTGACAAACATCTCACCCCACACATGACAAACATCTCACCCACACGTGACACACATCTCACCCACGTGACAGACATCTCACCCCACACATGACAAACATCTCACCCACATGTGACAAACATCTCAACCATGTGACAGATATCTCCCCCCACATGTGACAAACATCTCACCCCACATGTGACAAACATCTCACCCACATTTGACAAACATCTCACCCATTTTTGACAAACATCTCACCCCACATTTGACAAACATCACACCCCACACGTGACAAACATCTCACCCATGTGACAAACATCTCACCCACATGTGACAAACATCTCACCCACACTTGACAAACTTCTCATTGACATTTGACAAACATCACACACACATGTGACAAACATCTCACCCACATTTGACAAACATCTCACCCCACATTTGACAAACATCACACCCCACACGTGACAAACATCTCACCCACATGTGACAAACATCTTACCCACGTGACAAACATCTCACCCACATGTGACAAACATCTCACCCACATTTGGCAAACATCTCACCCCACATTTGACAAACATCACACCCCACACATGACAAACATCTCACCCACGTGACAGACATCTCACCCCACATGTGACAAACATCTCACCCACATTTGACAAACATCTCACCCACACATGACAAAAATTCTCACCCACATTTGACAAACATCTCACCCCACACATGACAAACATCTCACCCACATGTGACAAACATCTCACCCACGTGACAGACATCTCACCCCACACGTGACAAACATCTCACCCACATGTGACAAACATCTCAACCATGTGACAGATGTCTCACCCCACATGTGACAAACATCTCACCCCACATGTGACAAACATCTCACCCACATTTGACAAACATCTCACCCACACATGACAAAAATTCTCACCCACATTTGACAAACATCTCACCCCACACATGACAAACATCTCACCCACATGTGACAAACATCTCACCCACGTGACACACATCTCCCCCCACACGTGACAAACATCTCACCCACACGTGACAAACATCTCAACCATGTGACAGATGTCTCACCCCACATGTGACAAACATCTCACCCCACATGTGACAAACATCTCACCCACACTTGACAAACCTCTCACTGACATTTGACAAACATCACACACACATGTGACAAACATCTCACCCACGTGACAGACATCTCACCCCACATGTGACAAACATCTCACCCACATTTGACAAACATCTCACCCACACATGACAAAAATCTCACCCACATTTGACAAACATCTCACCCACGTGACAGACATCTCACCCCACACGTGACAAACATCTCACCCACATGTGACAAACATCTCACCCATGTGACAGACATCTCACCCATGTGACAGACATCTCACCCCACATGTGACAAACATCTCACCCCACATGTGAAAATCATCTCACCCACATTTGACAAAAATCTCACCCACATTTGACAAACATCTCACCCCACATTTGACAAACATCACACCCAACACGTGACAAACATCTCACCCACGTGACAAACATCTCACCTACATGTGACAAACATCTCAACCACACTTGACAAACATCTCATTGACATTTGACAAACATCACACACACATGTGACAAACATCTCACCCACATTTGACAAACATCTCACCCCACATTTGACAAACATCACACCCCACACGTGACAAACATCTCACCCACATGTGACAAACATCTCACCCGCGTGACAGACATATCACTCCACGTGTCAAACATGTCACCTCACATTTGACAAACATCTCACTCCACGTGCCAACCATCTCACCCCACATTTGACAAACATCTCACTCCACATTTGACAAACATCTCACCCACGTTTGACAAACATCTCACCATACGTGACAAACATCTCATTCCATGTCAAACATCTCGCCCTACATGTCACAATCATCTCACCCACGTGACAAACATCTCACCCACTTGTGACAAACATCTCACCCACATTTGACAAACATCTCACCCCACATTTGACAAACATCACACCCCATACATGACAAACATCTCACCCACATGTGACAAACATCTCACCCACGTGACAGACATCTCACCCCACATGTGACAAACATCTCACCCACACATGACAAACATATCACCCACATTTGACAAACATCTCACCCCACATTTGACAAACATCACACCCCACACGTGACAAACATCTCACCCACATGTGACAAACATCTCACCCACGTGACAGACATCTCACTCCACGTGTCAAACATGTCACCTCACATTTGACAAACATCTCACTCCACGTGTCAACCATCTAACCCCACATTTGACAAACATCTCACTCCACATTTGACAAACATCTCACCCACGTGTGACAAACATTTCACCATACGTGACAAACATCTCATTCCATTTCAAACATCTCGCCCTACATGTCACAATCATCTCACCCACGTGACAAACATCTCACCCACATGTGACAAACATCTCACCCACATTTGGCAAACATCTCACCCCACATTTGACAAACATCACACCCCACACATGACAAACATCTCACCCACGTGACAGACATCTCACCCCACATTTGACAAACATCACACCCCACACGTGACAAACATCTCACCCACGTGACAAACATCTCACCCACATGTGACAAACATCTCACCAACACTTGACAAACATCTCACTGACATTTGACAAACGTCACACACACATGTGACAAACATCTCACCCACATTTGACAAACATCTCACCCCACATTTGACAAACATCACACCCCATACGTGACAAACATCTCACCCACATGTGACAAACATCTCACCCACGTGACAGACATCTCACTCCACGTGTCAAACATCTCACTCCACATTTGACAAACATCTCCCACGTGTGACAAACATCTCACCGTACGTGACAAACATCTCATTCCATGTCAAACATCTCGCCCTACATGTCGCAATCATCTCACCCACGTGACAAACATCTCACCCACATGTGACAAACATCTCACCCACATTTGACAAACATCTCACCCCATATTTGACAAACATCACACCCCACACATGACAAACATCTCACCCACATGTGACAAACATCTCACCCACGTGACAGACATCTCGCCCCAAATGTGACAAACATCTCACCCACCTTTGACAAACATCTCACCCACATGTGACAAACATATCACCCACATTTGACAAACATCTCACCCCACACATGACAAACATCACACCCCACACATGACAAACATCTCACCCACATGTGAAAAAAAATCTCACCCACGTGACAGACATCTCACCCCACACGAGACAAACATCTCACCCACATGTGACAAACATCTCACCCATGTGACAGACATCTCACCCCACATGTGACAAACATCTCACCCCACATGTGACAAACATCTCACCCACATTTGACAAACATCTCACCCACATTTGACAAACATCTCACCCCACATTTGACAAACATCACACCCCACACGTGACAAACGTCTCACCCACGTGACAAACATCTCACCCACATGTGACAAACATCTCACCCACACTTGACAAACCTCTCACTGACATTTGACAAACATCACACACACATGTGACAAACATCTCACCCCACATTTGACAAACATCACACCCCACACGTGACAAACACATCACCCACATGTGACAAACATCTCACCCACGTGACAGACATCTCACTCAACGTGTCAAACATGTCACCTCACATTTGACAAACATCTCACTCCACGTGTCAACCATCTCACCCCACATTTGACAAACATCTCACTCCACATTTGACAAACATCTCACCCACGTGTGACAAACATCTCACCATGCGTGACAAACATCTCATTCCATTTCAAACATCTCGCCCTACATGTCACAATCATCTCACCCACGTGACAAACATCTCACCCACATGTGACAAACATCTCACCCACATTTGGCAAACATCTCACCCCACATTTGACAAACATCACACCCCACACATGACAAACATCTCACCCACGTGACAGACATCTCACCCCACATTTGACAAACATCTCACTCCACATTTGACAAACATCTCACCCACGTGTGACAAACATTTCACCATACGTGACAAACATCTCATTCCATTTCAAACATCTCGCCCTACATGTCACAATCATCTCACCCACGTGACAAACATCTCACCCACATGTGACAAACATCTCACCCACATTTGGCAAACATCTCACCCCACATTTGACAAACATCACACCCCACACATGACAAACATCTCACCCACGTGACAGACATCTCACCCCACATTTGACAAACATCACACCCCACACGTGACAAACATCTCACCCACGTGACAAACATCTCACCCACATGTGACAAACATCTCACCAACACTTGACAAACATCTCACTGACATTTGACAAACGTCACACACACATGTGACAAACATCTCACCCACATTTGACAAACATCTCACCCCACATTTGACAAACATCACACCCCATACGTGACAAACATCTCACCCACATGTGACAAACATCTCACCCACGTGACAGACATCTCACTCCACGTGTCAAACATCTCACTCCACATTTGACAAACATCTCCCACGTGTGACAAACATCTCACCGTACGTGACAAACATCTCATTCCATGTCAAACATCTCGCCCTACATGTCGCAATCATCTCACCCACGTGACAAACATCTCACCCACATGTGACAAACATCTCACCCACATTTGACAAACATCTCACCCCATATTTGACAAACATCACACCCCACACATGACAAACATCTCACCCACATGTGACAAACATCTCACCCACGTGACAGACATCTCGCCCCAAATGTGACAAACATCTCACCCACCTTTGACAAACATCTCACCCACATGTGACAAACATATCACCCACATTTGACAAACATCTCACCCCACACATGACAAACATCACACCCCACACATGACAAACATCTCACCCACATGTGAAAAAAAATCTCACCCACGTGACAGACATCTCACCCCACACGAGACAAACATCTCACCCACATGTGACAAACATCTCACCCATGTGACAGACATCTCACCCCACATGTGACAAACATCTCACCCCACATGTGACAAACATCTCACCCACATTTGACAAACATCTCACCCACATTTGACAAACATCTCACCCCACATTTGACAAACATCACACCCCACACGTGACAAACGTCTCACCCACGTGACAAACATCTCACCCACATGTGACAAACATCTCACCCACACTTGACAAACCTCTCACTGACATTTGACAAACATCACACACACATGTGACAAACATCTCACCCCACATTTGACAAACATCACACCCCACACGTGACAAACACATCACCCACATGTGACAAACATCTCACCCACGTGACAGACATCTCACTCAACGTGTCAAACATGTCACCTCACATTTGACAAACATCTCACTCCACGTGTCAACCATCTCACCCCACATTTGACAAACATCTCACTCCACATTTGACAAACATCTCACCCACGTGTGACAAACATCTCACCATACGTGACAAACATCTCATTCCATTTCAAACATCTCGCCCTACATGTCACAATCATCTCACCCACGTGACAAACATCTCACCCACATGTGACAAACATCTCACCCACATTTGGCAAACATCTCACCCCACATTTGACAAACATCACACCCCACACATGACAAACATCTCACCCACGTGACAGACATCTCACCCCACATGTGACAAACATCTCACCCACATTTGACAAACATCTCACCCCACACATGACAAACATCTCACCCACACGTGACACACATCTCACCCACGTGACAGACATCTCACCCCACACATGACAAACATCTCACCCACATGTGACAAACATCTCAACCATGTGACAGATATCTCCCCCCACATGTGACAAACATCTCACCCCACATGTGACAAACATCTCACCCACATTTGACAAACATCTCACCCATTTTTGACAAACATCTCACCCCACATTTGACAAACATCACACCCCACACGTGACAAACATCTCACCCATGTGACAAACATCTCACCCACATGTGACAAACATCTCACCCACACTTGACAAACTTCTCATTGACATTTGACAAACATCACACACACATGTGACAAACATCTCACCCACATTTGACAAACATCTCACCCCACATTTGACAAACATCACACCCCACACGTGACAAACATCTCACCCACATGTGACAAACATCTTACCCACGTGACAGACATCTCACTCCACGTGTCAAACATGTCACCTCACATTTGACAAACATCTCACCCACATTTGACAAACATCTCACCCCACATTTGACAAACATCACACCCCACACATGACAAACATCTCACCCACATGTGACAAACATCTCACCCACGTGACAGACATCTCACCCCACATGTGACAAACATCTCACCCACACATGACAAACATATCACCCACATTTGACAAACATCTCACCCACATTTGACAAACATCTCACCCCACATTTGACAAACATCACACCCCACACGTGACAAACATCTCACCCACATGTGACAAACATCTCACCCACGTGACAGACATCTCACTCCACGTGTCAAACATGTCACCTCACATTTGACAAACATCTCACTCCACGTGTCAACCATCTCACCCCACATTTGACAAACATCTCACTCCACGTGTCAACCATCTCACCCCACATTTGACAAACATCTCACCCCACATTTGACAAACATCTCACCCCACATTTGACAAACATCTCACTCCACATTTGACAAACATCTCACCCACGTGTGACAAACATTTCACCATACGTGACAAACATCTCATTCCATTTCAAACATCTCGCCCTAGATGTCACAATCATCTCACCCACGTGACAAACATCTCACCCACATGTGACAAACATCTCACCCACATTTGTCAAACATCTCACCCCACATTTGACAAACATCACACCCCACACATGACAAACATCTCACCCACGTGACAGACATCTCACCCCACATGTGACAAACATCTCACCCACATTTGACAAACATCTCACCCACACATGACAAAAATTCTCACCCACATTTGACAAACATCTCACCCCACACATGACAAACATCTCACCCACATGTGACAAACATCTCACCATACGTGACAAACATCTCATTCCATTTCAAACATCTCGCCCTACATGTCACAATCATCTCACCCACGTGACAAACATCTCACCCACATGTGACAAACATCTCACCCACATTTGGCAAACATCTCACCCCACATTTGACAAACATCACACCCCACACATGACAAACATCTCACCCACGTGACAGACATCTCACCCCACATGTGACAAACATCTCACCCACATTTGACAAACATCTCACCCCACACATGACAAACATCTCACCCACACGTGACACACATCTCACCCACGTGACAGACATCTCACCCCACACATGACAAACATCTCACCCACATGTGACAAACATCTCAACCATGTGACAGATATCTCCCCCCACATGTGACAAACATCTCACCCCACATGTGACAAACATCTCACCCACATTTGACAAACATCTCACCCATTTTTGACAAACATCTCACCCCACATTTGACAAACATCACACCCCACACGTGACAAACATCTCACCCATGTGACAAACATCTCACCCACATGTGACAAACATCTCACCCACATGTGACAAACTTCTCATTGACATTTGACAAACATCACACACACATGTGACAAACATCTCACCCACATTTGACAAACATCTCACCCCACATTTGACAAACATCACACCCCACACGTGACAAACATCTCACCCACATGTGACAAACATCTTACCCACGTGACAGACATCTCACTCCACGTGTCAAACATGTCACCTCACATTTGACAAACATCTCACCCACATTTGACAAACATCTCACCCCACATTTGACAAACATCACACCCCACACATGACAAACATCTCACCCACATGTGACAAACATCTCACCCACGTGACAGACATCTCACCCCACATGTGACAAACATCTCACCCACACATGACAAACATATCACCCACATTTGACAAACATCTCACCCCACATTTGACAAACATCACACCCCACACGTGACAAACATCTCACCCACATGTGACAAACATCTCACCCACGTGACAGACATCTCACTCCACGTGTCAAACATGTCACCTCACATTTGACAAACATCTCACTCCACGTGTCAACCATCTCACCCCACATTTGACAAACATCTCACTCCACATTTGACAAACATCTCACCCACGTGTGACAAACATTTCACCATACGTGACAAACATCTCATTCCATTTCAAATATCTCGCCCTACATGTCACAATCATCTCACCCACGTGACAAACATCTCACCCACATGTGACAAACATCTCACCCACATTTGGCAAACATCTCACCCCACATTTGACAAACATCACACCCCACACATGACAAACATCTCACCCACGTGACAGACATCTCACCCCACATGTGACAAACATCTCACCCACATTTGACAAACATCTCACCCACACATGACAAAAATGCTCACCCACATTTGACAAACATCTCACCCCACACATGACAAACATCTCACCCACATGTGACAAACATCTCACCCACGTGACAGACATCTCACCCCACACGTGACAAACATCTCACCCACATGTGACAAACATCTCAACCATGTGACAGATGTCTCACCCCACATGTGACAAACATCTCACCCCACATGTGACAAACATCTCACCCACATTTGACAAACATCTCACCCACACATGACAAAAATTCTCACCCACATTTGACAAACATCTCACCCCACACATGACAAACATCTCACCCACATGTGACAAACATCTCACCCACGTGACACACATCTCCCCCCACACGTGACAAACATCTCACCCACACGTGACAAACATCTCAACCATGTGACAGATGTCTCACCCCACATGTGACAAACATCTCACCCCACATGTGACAAACATCTCACCCACACTTGACAAACCTCTCACTGACATTTGACAAACATCACACACACATGTGACAAACATCTCACCCACGTGACAGACATCTCACCCCACATGTGACAAACATCTCACCCACATTTGACAAACATCTCACCCACACATGACAAAAATCTCACCCACATTTGACAAACATCTCACCCACGTGACAGACATCTCACCCCACACGTGACAAACATCTCACCCACATGTGACAAACATCTCACCCATGTGACAGACATCTCACCCATGTGACAGACATCTCACCCCACATGTGACAAACATCTCACCCCACATGTGAAAATCATCTCACCCACATTTGACAAAAATCTCACCCACATTTGACAAACATCTCACCCCACATTTGACAAACATCACACCCAACACGTGACAAACATCTCACCCACGTGACAAACATCTCACCTACATGTGACAAACATCTCAACCACACTTGACAAACATCTCATTGACATTTGACAAACATCACACACACATGTGACAAACATCTCACCCACATTTGACAAACATCTCACCCCACATTTGACAAACATCACACCCCACACGTGACAAACATCTCACCCACATGTGACAAACATCTCACCCGCGTGACAGACATATCACTCCACGTGTCAAACATGTCACCTCACATTTGACAAACATCTCACTCCACGTGCCAACCATCTCACCCCACATTTGACAAACATCTCACTCCACATTTGACAAACATCTCACCCACGTTTGACAAACATCTCACCATACGTGACAAACATCTCATTCCATGTCAAACATCTCGCCCTACATGTCACAATCATCTCACCCACGTGACAAACATCTCACCCACTTGTGACAAACATCTCACCCACATTTGACAAACATCTCACCCCACATTTGACAAACATCACACCCCATACATGACAAACATCTCACCCACATGTGACAAACATCTCACCCACGTGACAGACATCTCACCCCACATGTGACAAACATCTCACCCACACATGACAAACATATCACCCACATTTGACAAACATCTCACCCCACATTTGACAAACATCACACCCCACACGTGACAAACATCTCACCCACATGTGACAAACATCTCACCCACGTGACAGACATCTCACTCCACGTGTCAAACATGTCACCTCACATTTGACAAACATCTCACTCCACGTGTCAACCATCTCACCCCACATTTGACAAACATCTCACTCCACATTTGACAAACATCTCACCCACGTGTGACAAACATTTCACCATACGTGACAAACATCTCATTCCATTTCAAACATCTCGCCCTACATGTCACAATCATCTCACCCACGTGACAAACATCTCACCCACATGTGACAAACATCTCACCCACATTTGGCAAACATCTCACCCCACATTTGACAAACATCACACCCCACACATGACAAACATCTCACCCACGTGACAGACATCTCACCCCACATTTGACAAACATCACACCCCACACGTGACAAACATCTCACCCACGTGACAAACATCTCACCCACATGTGACAAACATCTCACCAACACTTGACAAACATCTCACTGACATTTGACAAACGTCACACACACATGTGACAAACATCTCACCCACATTTGACAAACATCTCACCCCACATTTGACAAACATCACACCCCATACGTGACAAACATCTCACCCACATGTGACAAACATCTCACCCACGTGACAGACATCTCACTCCACGTGTCAAACATCTCACTCCACATTTGACAAACATCTCCCACGTGTGACAAACATCTCACCGTACGTGACAAACATCTCATTCCATGTCAAACATCTCGCCCTACATGTCGCAATCATCTCACCCACGTGACAAACATCTCACCCACATGTGACAAACATCTCACCCACATTTGACAAACATCTCACCCCATATTTGACAAACATCACACCCCACACATGACAAACATCTCACCCACATGTGACAAACATCTCACCCACGTGACAGACATCTCGCCCCAAATGTGACAAACATCTCACCCACCTTTGACAAACATCTCACCCACATGTGACAAACATATCACCCACATTTGACAAACATCTCACCCCACACATGACAAACATCACACCCCACACATGACAAACATCTCACCCACATGTGAAAAAAAATCTCACCCACGTGACAGACATCTCACCCCACACGAGACAAACATCTCACCCACATGTGACAAACATCTCACCCATGTGACAGACATCTCACCCCACATGTGACAAACATCTCACCCCACATGTGACAAACATCTCACCCACATTTGACAAACATCTCACCCACATTTGACAAACATCTCACCCCACATTTGACAAACATCACACCCCACACGTGACAAACGTCTCACCCACGTGACAAACATCTCACCCACATGTGACAAACATCTCACCCACACTTGACAAACCTCTCACTGACATTTGACAAACATCACACACACATGTGACAAACATCTCACCCCACATTTGACAAACATCACACCCCACACGTGACAAACACATCACCCACATGTGACAAACATCTCACCCACGTGACAGACATCTCACTCAACGTGTCAAACATGTCACCTCACATTTGACAAACATCTCACTCCACGTGTCAACCATCTCACCCCACATTTGACAAACATCTCACTCCACATTTGACAAACATCTCACCCACGTGTGACAAACATCTCACCATACGTGACAAACATCTCATTCCATTTCAAACATCTCGCCCTACATGTCACAATCATCTCACCCACGTGACAAACATCTCACCCACATGTGACAAACATCTCACCCACATTTGGCAAACATCTCACCCCACATTTGACAAACATCACACCCCACACATGACAAACATCTCACCCACGTGACAGACATCTCACCCCACATGTGACAAACATCTCACCCACATTTGACAAACATCTCACCCCACACATGACAAACATCTCACCCACACGTGACACACATCTCACCCACGTGACAGACATCTCACCCCACACATGACAAACATCTCACCCACATGTGACAAACATCTCAACCATGTGACAGATATCTCCCCCCACATGTGACAAACATCTCACCCCACATGTGACAAACATCTCACCCACATTTGACAAACATCTCACCCATTTTTGACAAACATCTCACCCCACATTTGACAAACATCACACCCCACACGTGACAAACATCTCACCCATGTGACAAACATCTCACCCACATGTGACAAACATCTCACCCACACTTGACAAACTTCTCATTGACATTTGACAAACATCACACACACATGTGACAAACATCTCACCCACATTTGACAAACATCTCACCCCACATTTGACAAACATCACACCCCACACGTGACAAACATCTCACCCACATGTGACAAACATCTTACCCACGTGACAGACATCTCACTCCACGTGTCAAACATGTCACCTCACATTTGACAAACATCTCACCCACATTTGACAAACATCTCACCCCACATTTGACAAACATCACACCCCACACATGACAAACATCTCACCCACATGTGACAAACATCTCACCCACGTGACAGACATCTCACCCCACATGTGACAAACATCTCACCCACACATGACAAACATATCACCCACATTTGACAAACATCTCACCCACATTTGACAAACATCTCACCCCACATTTGACAAACATCACACCCCACACGTGACAAACATCTCACCCACATGTGACAAACATCTCACCCACGTGACAGACATCTCACTCCACGTGTCAAACATGTCACCTCACATTTGACAAACATCTCACTCCACGTGTCAACCATCTCACCCCACATTTGACAAACATCTCACTCCACGTGTCAACCATCTCACCCCACATTTGACAAACATCTCACCCCACATTTGACAAACATCTCACCCCACATTTGACAAACATCTCACTCCACATTTGACAAACATCTCACCCACGTGTGACAAACATTTCACCATACGTGACAAACATCTCATTCCATTTCAAACATCTCGCCCTAGATGTCACAATCATCTCACCCACGTGACAAACATCTCACCCACATGTGACAAACATCTCACCCACATTTGTCAAACATCTCACCCCACATTTGACAAACATCACACCCCACACATGACAAACATCTCACCCACGTGACAGACATCTCACCCCACATGTGACAAACATCTCACCCACATTTGACAAACATCTCACCCACACATGACAAAAATTCTCACCCACATTTGACAAACATCTCACCCCACACATGACAAACATCTCACCCACATGTGACAAACATCTCACCCACGTGACAGACATCTCACCCCACACGTGACAAACATCTCACCCACATGTGACAAACATCTCAACCATGTGACAGATGTCTCACCCCACATGTGACAAACATCTCACCCCACATGTGACAAACATCTCACCCACACTTGACAAACCTCTCACTGACATTTGACAAACATCACACACACATGTGACAAACATCTCACCCACATTTGACAAACATCTCACCCCACATTTGACAAACATCACACCCCACACATGACAAACATCTCACCCACATGTGACAAACATCTCACCCACGTGACAGACATCTCACCCCACATGTGACAAACATCTCACCCACATTTGACAAACATCTCACCCACACATGACAAACATCTCACCCACATTTGACAAACATCTCACCCACGTGACAGACATCTCACCCCACACGTGACAAACATCTCACCCACATGTGACAAACATCTCACCCATGTGACAGACATCTCACCCATGTGACAGACATCTCACCCCACATGTGACAAACATCTCACCCCACATGTGAAAATCATCTCACCCACATTTGACAAAAATCTCACCCACATTTGACAAACATCTCACCCCACATTTGACAAACATCACACCCAACACGTGACAAACATCTCACCCACGTGACAAACATCTCACCTACATGTGACAAACATCTCACCCACACTTGACAAACATCTCATTGACATTTGACAAACATCACACACACATGTGACAAACATCTCACCCACATTTGACAAACATCTCACCCCACACGTGACAAACATCTCACCCACATGTGACAAACATCTCACCCGCGTGACAGACATCTCACTCCACGTGTCAAACATGTCACCTCACATTTGACAAACATCTCACTCCACGTGCCAACCATCTCACCCCACATTTGACAAACATCTCACTCCACATTTGACAAACATCTCACCCACGTTTGACAAACATCTCACCATACGTGACAAACATCTCATTCCATGTCAAACATCTCGCCCTACATGTCACAATCATCTCACCCACGTGACAAACATCTCACCCACTTGTGACAAACATCTCACCCACATTTGACAAACATCTCACCCCATACATGACAAACATCTCACCCACATGTGACAAACATCTCACCCACATGTGACAAACATCTCAACCATGTGACAGATATCTCCCCCCACATGTGACAAACATCTCACCCCACATGTGACAAACATCTCACCCACATTTGACAAACATCTCACCCATTTTTGACAAACATCTCACCCCACATTTGACAAACATCACACCCCACACGTGACAAACATCTCACCCATGTGACAAACATCTCACCCACATGTGACAAACATCTCACCCACACTTGACAAACTTCTCATTGACATTTGACAAACATCACACACACATGTGACAAACATCTCACCCACATTTGACAAACATCTCACCCCACATTTGACAAACATCACACCCCACACGTGACAAACATCTCACCCACATGTGACAAACATCTTACCCACGTGACAGACATCTCACTCCACGTGTCAAACATGTCACCTCACATTTGACAAACATCTCACCCACATTTGACAAACATCTCACCCCACATTTGACAAACATCACACCCCACACATGACAAACATCTCACCCACATGTGACAAACATCTCACCCACGTGACAGACATCTCACCCCACATGTGACAAACATCTCACCCACACATGACAAACATATCACCCACATTTGACAAACATCTCACCCCACATTTGACAAACATCACACCCCACACGTGACAAACATCTCACCCACATGTGACAAACATCTCACCCACGTGACAGACATCTCACTCCACGTGTCAAACATGTCACCTCACATTTGACAAACATCTCACTCCACGTGTCAACCATCTCACCCCACATTTGACAAACATCTCACTCCACATTTGACAAACATCTCACCCACGTGACAGACATCTCACCCCACACGTGACAAACATCTCAACCACATGTGACAAACATCTCAACCACGTGACAGACATCTCACCCAACATGTGACAAACATCTCACCCACATTTGACAAACATCTCACCCACACATGACAAACATCACACCCACATTTGACAAACATCTCACCCCACACATGACAAACATCACACCCCACACATGACAAACATCTCACCCACATGTGACAAACATCTCACCCACGTGACAGACATCTCACCCCACATGTGACAAACATCTCACCCACATGTGACAAACATCTCACCCATGTGACAGACATCTCACCCCACATGTGACAAACATCTCACCCACATTTGACAAACATCTCACCCCACATTTGACAAACATCACACCCCACACGTGACAAACATCTCACCCACGTGTGACAAACAACTCACCCACATGTGACAAACATCTCACCCACACTTGACAAAACTCTCACTGACATTTGACAAACATCACACACACGTGACAAACATCTCACCCACATTTGACAAACATCTCACCCCACATTTGACAACCATCACACCCCACACGTGACAAACATCTCACCCACATGTGACAAACATCTCACCCACGTGACAGACATCTCACTCCACGTGTCAAACATGTCACCCCACATTTGACAAACATCTCACTCCACATTTGACAAACATCTCACCCACGTGTGACAAACATCTCACCATACGTGACAAACATCTCATTCCATGTCAAACATCTCGCCCTACGTGTCACAATCATCTCACCCACGTGACAAAAATCTCACCCACACATGACAAAAATTCTCACCCACATTTGACAAACATGTCACCCCACACATGACAAACATCTCACCCACATGTGACAAACATCTCACCCACGTGACAGACATCTCACCCCACACGTGACAAACATCTCACCCACATGTGACAAACATCTCAACCATGTGACAGATATCTCACCCCACATGTGACAAACATCTCACCCCACATGTGACAAACATCTCACCCACATTTGACAAACATCTCACCCACATTTGACAAACATCTCACCCCACATTTGACAAACATCACACCCCACACATGACAAACATCTCACCCACGTGACAGACATCTCACCCCACATGTGACAAACATCTCTCCCACATTTGACAAAAATCTCACCCACACATGACAAAAATTCTCACCCACATTTGACAAACATCTCACCCCACACATGACAAACATCTCACCCACATGTGACAAACATCTCACCCACGTGACAGACATCTCACCCCACACGTGACAAACATCTCACCCACACTTGACAAACATCTCATTGACATTTGACAAACATCACACACACATGTGACAAACATCTCACCCACATTTGACAAACATCTCACCCCACATTTGACAAACATCACACCCCACACGTGACAAACATCTCACCCACATGTGACAAACATCTCACCCACGTGACAGACATCTCACTCCACGTGTCAAACATGTCACCGCACATTTGACAAACATCTCACTCCACGTGTCAACCATCTCACCCCACATTTGACAAACATCTCACTCCACATTTGACAAACATCTCACCCACGTGTGACAAACATCTCACCATACGTGACAAACATCTCATTCCATGTCAAACATCTCGCCCTACATGTCACAATCATCTCACCCACGTGACAAACATCTCACCCACATGTGACAAACATCTCACCCACATTTGACAAACATCTCACCCCACATTTGACAAACATCACACCCGACACATGTGACAAACATCTCACCCACATTTGACAAACATCTCACCCACATTTGACAAACATCTCACCCCACATTTGGCAAACATCACACCCCACACGTGACAAACGTCTCACCCACGTGACAAACATCTCACCCACATGTGACAAACATCTCACCCACACTTGACAAACCTCTCACTGACATTTGACAAACATCACACACACATGTGACAAACATCTCACCCACATTTGACAAACATCTCACCCCACATTTGACAAACATCACACCACACACGTGACAAACACCTCACCCATGTGACAGACATCTCACCCCACATGTGACAAACATCTCACCCCACATGTGACAAACATCTCACCCACATTTGACAAACATCTCACCCACATTTGACAAACATCTCACCCCACATTTGACAAACATCACACCCCACACATGACAAACATCTCACCCACATGTGACAAACATCTCACCCACGTGACAGACATCTCAACCCAAACGTGACAAACATCTCACCCACATGTGACAAACATCTCACCCATGTGACAGACATCTCACCCCACATGTGACAAACATCTCACCCACATTTGACAAACATCTCACCCCACATTTGACAAACATCACACCCCACACGTGACAAACATCTCACCCACGTGTGACAAACAACTCACCCACATGTGACAAACATCTCACCCACACTTGACAAAACTCTCACTGACATTTGACAAACATCACACACACGTGACAAACATCTCACCCACATTTGACAAACATCTCACCCACGTGACAGACATCTCACTCCACGTGTCAAACATGTCACCTCACATTTGACAAACATCTCACTCCACGTGTCAACCATCTCACCCACATGTGACAAACATCTCACCCACGTGACAGACATCTCACTCCACGTGTCAAACATGTCACCTCACATTTGACAAACATCTCACTCCACGTGTGACAAACATCTCACCATACGTGACAAACATCTCATTCCATGTCAAACATCTCGCCCTACGTGTCACAATCATCTCACCCACGTGACAAACATCTCACCCACATGTGACAAACATCTCACCCACATTTGGCAAACATCTCACCCCACATTTGACAAACATCACACCCCACACATGACAAACATCTCACCCACGTGACAGACATCTCACCCCACATGTGACAAACATCTCTCCCACATTTGACAAAAATCTCACCCACACATGACAAAAATTCTCACCCACATTTGACAAACATCTCACCCCACACATGACAAACATCTCACCCACATGTGACAAACATCTCACCCACGTGACAGACATCTCACCCCACACGTGACAAACATCTCACCCACATGTGACAAACATCTCAACCATGTGACAGATATCTCACCCCACATGTGACAAACATCTCACCCCACATGTGACAAACATCTCACCCACATTTGACAAACATCTCACCCACATTTGACAAACATCTCACCCCACATTTGACAAACATCACACCCCACACGACAAACATCTCACCCACGTGACAGACATCTCACCCCACATGTGACAAACATCTCTCCCACATTTGACAAAAATCTCACCCACACATGACAAAAATTCTCACCCACATTTGACAAACATCTCACCCCACACATGACAAACATCTCACCCACATTTGACAAACATCTCACCCACGTGACAGACATCTCACCCCACATGTGACAAACATCTCTCCCACATTTGACAAAAATCTCACCCACACATGACAAAAATTCTCACCCACATTTGACAAACATCTCACCCCACACGTGACAAACATCTCACCCACACTTGACAAACATCTCATTGACATTTGACAAACATCAAACACACATGTGACAAACATCTCACCCACATTTGACAAACATCTCACCCCACATTTGACAAACATCACACCCCACACGTGACAAACATCTCACCCACATGTGACAAACATCTCACCCACGTGACAGACATCTCACTCCACGTGTCAAACATGTCACCTCACATTTGACAAACATCTCACTCCACGTGTCAACCATCTCACCCCACATTTGACAAACATCTCACTCCACATTTGACAAACATCACACCCGACACATGTGACAAACATCTCACCCACATTTGACAAACATCTCACCCACATTTGACAAACATCACACCCCACACGTGACAAACACCTCACCCATGTGACAGACATCTCACCCCACATGTGACAAACATCTCACCCACATTTGACAAACATCTCACCCACATTTGACAAACATCTCACCCCACATTTGACAAACATCACACCCCACACATGACAAACATCTCACCCACATGTGACAAACATCTCACCCACGTGACAGACATCTCAACCCAAACGTGACAAACATCTCACCCACATGTGACAAACATCTCACCCATGTGAAAGACATCTCACCCCACATGTGACAAACATCTCACCCACATTTGACAAACATCTCACCCCACATTTGACAAACATCACACCCCACACGTGACAAACATCTCACCCACGTGTGACAAACAACTCACCCACATGTGACAAACATCTCACCCACACTTGACAAAACTCTCACTGACATTTGACAAACATCACACACACGTGACAAACATCTCACCCACATTTGACAAACATCTCACCCCATATTTGACAACCATCACACCCCACACGTGACAAACATCTCACCCACATGTGACAAACATCTCGCCCACGTGACAGACATCTCACTCCACGTGTCAAACATGTCACCTCACATTTGACAAACATCTCACTCCACGTGTCAACCATCTCACCCCACATTTGACAAACATCTCACCCACGTGTGACAAACATCTCACCATACGTGACAAACATCTCATTCCATGTCAAACATCTCGCCCTACGTGTCACAATCATCTCACCCACGTGACAAACATCTCACCCACATGTGACAAACATCTCACCCACATTTGGCAAACATCTCACCCCACATTTGACAAACATCACACCCCACACATGACAAACATCTCACCCACGTGACAGACATCTCACCCCACATGTGACAAACATCTCTCCCACATTTGACAAAAATCTCACCCACACATGACAAAAATTCTCACCCACATTTGACAAACATCTCACCCCACACATGACAAACATCTCACCCACATGTGACAAACATCTCACCCACGTGACAGACATCTCACCCCACACGTGACAAACATCTCACCCACATGTGACAAACATCTCAACCATGTGACAGATATCTCACCCCACATGTGACAAACATCTCACCCCACATGTGACAAACATCTCACCCACATTTGACAAACATCTCACCCACATTTGACAAACATCTCACCCCACATTTGACAAACATCACACCCCACACGACAAACATCTCACCCACGTGACAGACATCTCACCCCACATGTGACAAACATCTCTCCCACATTTGACAAAAATCTCACCCACACATGACAAAAATTCTCACCCACATTTGACAAACATCTCACCCCACACATGACAAACATCTCACCCACATGTGACAAACATCTCACCCACGTGACAGACATCTCACCCCACACGTGACAAACATCTCACCCACACTTGACAAACATCTCATTGACATTTGACAAACATCACACACACGTGACAAACATCTCACCCACATTTGACAAACATCTCACCCCACATTTGACAAACATCACACCCCACACGTGACAAACATCTCACCCACATGTGACAAACATCTCACCCACGTGACAGACATCTCACTCCACGTGTCAAACATGTCACCTCACATTTGACAAACATCTCACTCCACGTGTCAACCATCTCACCCCACATTTGACAAACATCTCACTCCACATTTGACAAACATCTCACCCACGTGTGACAAACATCTCACCATACGTGACAAACATCTCATTCCATGTCAAACATCTCGCCCTACATGTCACAATCATCTCACCCACGTGACAGACATCTCACCCCACATGTGACAAACATCTCTCCCACATTTGACAAAAATCTCACCCACACATGACAAAAATTCTCACCCACATTTGACAAACATATCACCCCACACATGACAAACATCTCACCCACATGTGACAAACATCTCAACCACGTGACAGACATCTCACCCCACACGTGACAAACATCTCACCCACACTTGACAAACATCTCATTGACATTTGACAAACATCACACACACATGTGACAAACATCTCACCCACATTTGACAAACATCTCACCCCAAATTTGACAAACATCACACCCCACACGTGACAAACATCTCACCCACATGTGACAAACATCTCACCCACGTGACAGACATCTCACTCCACGTGTCAAACATGTCACCTCACATTTGACAAACATCTCACTCCACGTGTCAACCATCTCACCCCACATTTGACAAACATCTCACTCCACATTTGACAAACATCTCACCCACGTGTGACAAACATCTCACCATACGTGACAAACATCTCATTCCATGTCAAACATCTCGCCCTACATGTCACAATCATCTCACCCACGTGACAAACATCTCACCCACATGTGACAAACATCTCACCCACATTTGACAAACATCTCACCCCACATTTGACAAACATCACACCCGACACATGTGACAAACATCTCACCCACATGTGACAAACATCTCACCCACGTGACAGACATCTCACCCCACATATGACAAACATCTCACCCACTTTTGACAAACATCTCACCCAGACACGACAAACATATCACCCACATTTGACAAACATCTCACCCCACACATGACAAACATCACACCCCACACATGACAAACATCTCACCCACATGTGACTAAACATCTCACCCACGTGACAGACATCTCACCCCACACGTGACAAACATCTCACCCACATGTGACAAACATCTCACCCATGTGACAGACATCTCACCCCACATGTGACAAACATCTCACCCCACATGTGACAAACATCTCACCCACATTTGACAAACATCTCACCCACATTTGAAAAACATCTCACCCCACATTTGACAAACATCACACCCCACACATGACAAACATCTCACCCACATGTGACAAACATCTCACCCACGTGACAGACATCTCAACCCAAACGTGACAAACATCTCACCCACATGTGACAAACATCTCACCCATGTGACAGACATCTCACCCCACATGTGACAAACATCTCACCCACATTTGACAAACATCTCACCCCACATTTGACAAACATCACACCCCACACGTGACAAACATCTCACCCACGTGTGACAAACAACTCACCCACATGTGACAAACATCTCACCCACACTTGACAAAACTCTCACTGACATTTGACAAACATCACACACACGTGACAAACATCTCACCCACATTTGACAAACATCTCACCCCACATTTGACAACCATCACACCCCACACGTGACAAACATCTCACCCACATGTGACAAACATCTCACCCACGTGACAGACATCTCACTCCACGTGTCAAACATGTCACCTCACATTTGACAAACATCTCACTCCACGTGTCAACCATCTCACCCCACATTTGACAAACATCTCACCCACGTGTGACAAACATCTCACCATACGTGACAAACATCTCATTCCATGTCAAACATCTCGCCCTACGTGTCACAATCATCTCACCCACGTGACAAACATCTCACCCACATGTGACAAACATCTCACCCACATTTGGCAAACATCTCACCCCACATTTGACAAACATCACACCCCACACATGACAAACATCTCACCCACGTGACAGACATCTCACCCCACATATGACAAACATCTCTCCCACATTTGACAAAAATCTCACCCACACATGACAAAAATTCTCACCCACATTTGACAAACATCTCACCCCACACATGACAAACATCTCACCCACATGTGACAAACATCTCACCCACGTGACAGACATCTCACCCCACACGTGACAAACATCTCACCCACATGTGACAAACATCTCAACCATGTGAGAGATATCTCACCCCACATGTGACAAACATCTCACCCCACATGTGACAAACATCTCACCCACATTTGACAAACATCTCACCCACATTTGAAAAACATCTCACCCCACATTTGACAAACATCACACCCCACACATGACAAACATCTCACCCACGTGACAAACATCTCACCCCACATGTGACAAACATCTCTCCAACATTTGACAAAAATCTCACCCACACATGACAAAAATTCTCACCCACATTTGACAAACATCTCACCCCACACATGACAAACATCTCACCCACATGTGACAAACATCTCACCCACGTGACAGACATCTCACCCCACACGTGACAAACATCTCACCCACACTTGACAAACATCTCATTGACATTTGACAAACATCACACACACATGTGACAAACATCTCACCCACATTTGACAAACATCTCACCCCACATTTGACAAACATCACACCCCACACGTGACAAACATCTCACCCACATGTGACAAACATCTCACCCACGTGACAGACATCTCACTCCACGTGTCAAACATGTCACCTCACATTTGACAAACATCTCACTCCACGTGTCAACCATCTCACCCCACATTTGACAAACATCTCACTCCACATTTGACAAACATCTCACCCACGTGTGACAAACATCTCACCATACGTGACAAACATCTCATTCCATGTCAAACATCTCGCCCTACATGTCACAATCATCTCACCCACGTGACAAACATCTCACCCACATGTGACAAACATCTCACCCACATTTGACAAACATCTCACCCCACATTTGACAAACATCTCACCCAGACACGACAAACATATCACCCACATTTGACAAACATCTCACCCCACACATGACAAACATCACACCCCACACATGACAAACATCTCACCCACATGTGAAAAAACATCTCACCCACGTGACAGACATCTCACCCCACACGTGACAAACATCTCACCCACATGTGACAAACATCTCACCCATGTGACAGACATCTCACCCCACATGTGACAAACATCTCACCCCACATGTGACAAACATCTCACCCACATTTGACAAACATCTCACCCACATTTGACAAACATCTCACCCCACATTTGACAAACATCACACCCCACACGTGACAAACGTCTCACCCACGTGACAACCATCTCACCCACATGTGACAAACATCTCACCCACACTTGACAAACCTCTCACTGACATTTGACAAACATCACACACACATGTGACAAACATCTCACCCACATTTGACAAACACCTCACCCACATGTGACAAACATCTCACCCACGTGACAGACATCTCACTCCACGTGTCAAACATGTCACCTCACATTTGACAAACATCTCACTCCCCATGTCAACCATCTCACCCCACATTTGACAAACATCTCACTCCACATTTGACAAACATCTCACCCACGTGTGACAAACATCTCACCATGCGTGACAAACATCTCATTCCATGTCAAACATCTCGCCCTACATGTCACAATCATCTCACCCACGTGACAAACATCTCACCCACATGTGACAAACATCTCACCCACATTTGACAAACATCTCACCCCACATTTGACAAACATCACACCCCACACATGACAAACATCTCACCCATATGTAACAAACATCTCACCCACGTGACAGACATCTCACCCCACATGTGACAAACATCTCACCCACATTTGACAAACATCCCACCCACGTGTGACAAACATCTCACCATACTTGACAAACATATCATTCCATGTCAAACATCTCGCCCTACATGTCACAATCATCTCACCCACGTGACAAACATCTCACCCACATTTGACAAACATATCACCCCACATTTGACAAACATCACAGCCCACACGTGACAAACATCTCACCCACATTTGACAAACATCTCACCCCACACGTGACAAACATATCACCCCACATTTGACAAACATCACAGCCCACACGTGACAAACATCTCACCCCACACATGACAAACATCTCACCCACATGTGACAAACATCTCACCCACGTGACAGACATCTCACCCCACACGTGACAAACATCTCACCCACATGTGACAAACATCTCAACCATGTGACAGATATCTCACCCCACATGTGACAAACATCTCACCCCACATGTGACAAACATCTCACCCACATTTGACAAACATCTCACCCACATTTGACAAACATCTCACCCCACATTTGACAAACATCACACCCCACACGACAAACATCTCACCCACGTGACAGACATCTCACCCCACATGTGACAAACATCTCTCCCACATTTGACAAAAATCTCACCCACACATGACAAAAATTCTCACCCACATTTGACAAACATCTCACCCCACACATGACAAACATCTCACCCACATGTGACAAACATCTCACCCACGTGACAGACATCTCACCCCACACGTGACAAACATCTCACCCACACTTGACAAACATCTCATTGACATTTGACAAACATCACACACACGTGACAAACATCTCACCCACATTTGACAAACATCTCACCCCACATTTGACAAACATCACACCCCACACGTGACAAACATCTCACCCACATGTGACAAACATCTCACCCACGTGACAGACATCTCACTCCACGTGTCAAACATGTCACCTCACATTTGACAAACATCTCACTCCACGTGTCAACCATCTCACCCCACATTTGACAAACATCTCACTCCACATTTGACAAACATCTCACCCACGTGTGACAAACATCTCACCATACGTGACAAACATCTCATTCCATGTCAAACATCTCGCCCTACATGTCACAATCATCTCACCCACGTGACAGACATCTCACCCCACATGTGACAAACATCTCTCCCACATTTGACAAAAATCTCACCCACACATGACAAAAATTCTCACCCACATTTGACAAACATATCACCCCACACATGACAAACATCTCACCCACATGTGACAAACATCTCAACCACGTGACAGACATCTCACCCCACACGTGACAAACATCTCACCCACACTTGACAAACATCTCATTGACATTTGACAAACATCACACACACATGTGACAAACATCTCACCCACATTTGACAAACATCTCACCCCACATTTGACAAACATCACACCCCACACGTGACAAACATCTCACCCACATGTGACAAACATCTCACCCACGTGACAGACATCTCACTCCACGTGTCAAACATGTCACCTCACATTTGACAAACATCTCACTCCACGTGTCAACCATCTCACCCCACATTTGACAAACATCTCACTCCACATTTGACAAACATCTCACCCACGTGTGACAAACATCTCACCATACGTGACAAACATCTCATTCCATGTCAAACATCTCGCCCTACATGTCACAATCATCTCACCCACGTGACAAACATCTCACCCACATGTGACAAACATCTCACCCACATTTGACAAACATCTCACCCCACATTTGACAAACATCACACCCGACACATGTGACAAACATCTCACCCACATGTGACAAACATCTCACCCACGTGACAGACATCTCACCCCACATATGACAAACATCTCACCCACTTTTGACAAACATCTCACCCAGACACGACAAACATATCACCCACATTTGACAAACATCTCACCCCACACATGACAAACATCACACCCCACACATGACAAACATCTCACCCACATGTGAAAAAACATCTCACCCACGTGACAGACATCTCACCCCACACGTGACAAACATCTCACCCACATGTGACAAACATCTCACCCATGTGACAGACATCTCACCCCACATGTGACAAACATCTCACCCCACATGTGACAAACATCTCACCCACATTTGACAAACATCTCACCCACATTTGAAAAATATCTCACCCCACATTTGACAAACATCACACCCCACACATGACAAACATCTCGCCCACATGTGACAAACATCTCACCCACGTGACAGACATCTCAACCCAAACGTGACAAACATCTCACCCACATGTGACAAACATCTCACCCATGTGACAGACATCTCACCCCACATGTGACAAACATCTCACCCACATTTGACAAACATCTCACCCCACATTTGACAAACATCACACCCCACACGTGACAAACATCTCACCCACGTGTGACAAACAACTCACCCACATGTGACAAACATCTCACCCACACTTGACAAAACTCTCACTGACATTTGACAAACATCACACACACGTGACAAACATCTCACCCACATTTGACAAACATCTCACCCCACATTTGACAACCATCACACCCCACACGTGACAAACATCTCACCCACATGTGACAAACATCTCACCCACGTGACAGACATCTCACTCCACGTGTCAAACATGTCACCTCACATTTGACAAACATCTCACTCCACGTGTCAACCATCTCACCCCACATTTGACAAACATCTCACCCACGTGTGACAAACATCTCACCATACGTGACAAACATCTCATTCCATGTCAAACATCTCGCCCTACGTGTCACAATCATCTCACCCACGTGACAAACATCTCACCCACATGTGACAAACATCTCACCCACATTTGGCAAACATCTCACCCCACATTTGACAAACATCACACCCCACACATGACAAACATCTCACCCACGTGACAGACATCTCACCCCACATATGACAAACATCTCTCCCACATTTGACAAAAATCTCACCCACACATGACAAAAATTCTCACCCACATTTGACAAACATCTCACCCCACACATGACAAACATCTCACCCACATGTGACAAACATCTCACCCACGTGACAGACATCTCACCCCACACGTGACAAACATCTCACCCACATGTGACAAACATCTCAACCATGTGAGAGATATCTCACCCCACATGTGACAAACATCTCACCCCACATGTGACAAACATCTCACCCACATTTGACAAACATCTCACCCACATTTGACAAACATCTCACCCCACATTTGACAAACATCACACCCCACACATGACAAACATCTCACCCACGTGACAAACATCTCACCCCACATGTGACAAACATCTCTCCCACATTTGACAAAAATCTCACCCACACATGACAAAAATTCTCACCCACATTTGACAAACATCTCACCCCACACATGACAAACATCTCACCCACATGTGACAAACATCTCACCCACGTGACAGACATCTCACCCCACACGTGACAAACATCTCACCCACACTTGACAAACATCTCATTGACATTTGACAAACATCACACACACATGTGACAAACATCTCACCCACATTTGACAAACATCTCACCCCACATTTGACAAACATCACACCCCACACGTGACAAACATCTCACCCACATGTGACAAACATCTCACCCACGTGACAGACATCTCACTCCACGTGTCAAACATGTCACCTCACATTTGACAAACATCTCACTCCACGTGTCAACCATCTCACCCCACATTTGACAAACATCTCACTCCACATTTGACAAACATCTCACCCACGTGTGACAAACATCTCACCATACGTGACAAACATCTCATTCCATGTCAAACATCTCGCCCTACATGTCACAATCATCTCACCCACGTGACAAACATCTCACCCACATGTGACAAACATCTCACCCACATTTGACAAACATCTCACCCCACATTTGACAAACATCTCACCCAGACACGACAAACATATCACCCACATTTGACAAACATCTCACCCCACACATGACAAACATCACACCCCACACATGACAAACATCTCACCCACTTGTGAAAAAACATCTCACCCACGTGACAGACATCTCACCCCACACGTGACAAACATCTCACCCACATGTGACAAACATCTCACCCATGTGACAGACATCTCACCCCACATGTGACAAACATCTCACCCCACATGTGACAAACATCTCACCCACATTTGACAAACATCTCACCCACATTTGACAAACATCTCACCCCACATTTGACAAACATCACACCCCACACGTGACAAACGTCTCACCCACGTGACAACCATCTCACCCACATGTGACAAACATCTCACCCACACTTGACAAACCTCTCACTGACATTTGACAAACATCACACACACATGTGACAAACATCTCACCCACATTTGACAAACACCTCACCCACATGTGACAAACATCTCACCCACGTGACAGACATCTCACTCCACGTGTCAAACATGTCACCTCACATTTGACAAACATCTCACTCCCCATGTCAACCATCTCACCCCACATTTGACAAACATCTCACTCCACATTTGACAAACATCTCACCCACGTGTGACAAACATCTCACCATGCGTGACAAACATCTCATTCCATGTCAAACATCTCGCCCTACATGTCACAATCATCTCACCCACGTGACAAACATCTCACCCACATGTGACAAACATCTCACCCACATTTGACAAACATCTCACCCCACATTTGACAAACATCACACCCCACACATGACAAACATCTCACCCATATGTAACAAACATCTCACCCACGTGACAGACATCTCACCCCACATGTGACAAACATCTCACCCACATTTGACAAACATCCCACCCACGTGTGACAAACATCTCACCATACTTGACAAACATATCATTCCATGTCAAACATCTCGCCCTACATGTCACAATCATCTCACCCACGTGACAAACATCTCACCCACATTTGACAAACATATCACCCCACATTTGACAAACATCACAGCCCACACGTGACAAACATCTCACCCACATTTGACAAACATCTCACCCCACACGTGACAAACATATCACCCCACATTTGACAAACATCACAGCCCACACGTGACAAACATCTCACCCATATGTGACAAACATCTCACCCACATGTGACAAACATCTCACCCACGTGACAGACATCTCACCCCACATGTGACAAACATCTCACCCCACATGTGACAAACATCTCACCCACATTTGACAAACATCACACACACATGTGACAAACATCTCACCCACATTTGACAAACATCTCACCCACATTTGACAAACATCACACCCCACACGTGACAAACATCTCACCCACATGTGACAAACATCTCACCCATGTGACAGACATCTCACCCCACATGTGACAAACAGCTCACCCATGTGACAGACATCTCATCCCACATGTGACAAACATTTCACCCCACACGTGACAAACATCTCACCCACACGTGACAAACATCTCACCCACGTGACAAAAATCTCACCCACATGTGACAAACATCTCACCCACACTTGACAAACATCTCACTGACATTTGACAAACATCACACACACGTGACAAACATCTCACCCACATTTGACAAACATCTCACCCACACTTGACAAACATCTCACTGACATTTTACAAACATCACACACACATTTGACAAACATCTCACCCACATTTGACAAACATCTCACCCCACACGTGACAAACATCTCACCCACATGTGACAAACATCTCACCCATGTGACAGACATCTCACCCCACATGTGACAAACATTTCACCCATGTGACAGACATCTCACCCCACATGTGACAAACATTTCACCCCACACGTGACAAACATCTCACCCACACGTGAAAAACATCTCACCCACGTGACAAACATCTCACCCACATGTGACAAACATCTCACCCACACTTGACAAACATCTGACTGACATTTGACAAACATCACACACACATGTGACAAACATCTCACCCACATTTGACAAACATCTCACCCACATGTGACAAACATCTCACCCACATGTGACAAACATCTCACCCACACTTGACAAACATCTCACCCCACATTTGACAAACATCACACCCCACACGTGACAAACATCTCACCCACGTGACAAACATCTCACCCACAAGTGACATACATCTCACCCACGTGACAAACATCACACCCCACACGTGACAAACATCTCACCCACGTGACAAACATCTAACCCACATTTGACAAACATCTCACCCACATTTGACAAACATCTCACGCACATTTGACAAGCATCACACCCCACACGTGACAAACATCTCACCCACATGTGACAAACATCTCACCCATGTAACAGACATCTCACCCCACATGTGACAAACATCTCACCCCACATGTGACAAACATCTCACCCACATTTGACAAACATCACACACACATGTGACAAACATCTCACACACATGTGACAGACATCTCACCCTACATGTGACAAACATCTCACCCATGTGACAGACATCTCACCCCACATGTGACAAACATTTCACCCCACACGTGACAAACATCTCACCCACACGTGACAAACATCTCACCCACGTGACAAACATCTCACCCACATGTGACAAACATCTCACCCACACTTGACAAACATCTCACTGACATTTGACAAACATCACACACACATGTGACAAACATCTCACCCACATTTGACAAACATCTCACCCACATTTGACAAACATCACACCCCACACGTGACAAACATCTCACCCACATGTGACAATCATCTCACCCATGTGACAGACATCTCACCCCACATGTGACAAACATCTCACCCATGTGACAGACATCTCACCCCACATGTGACAAACATTTCACCCCACACGTGACAAACATCTCACCCACACGTGACAAACATCTCACCCACGTGACAAACATCTCACCCACATGTGACAAACATCTCACCCACGTGACAGACATCTCACTCCACGTGTCAAACATGTCACCTCACATTTGACAAACATCTCACTCCACGTGTCAACCATCTCACCCCACATTTGACAAACATCTCACTCCACATTTGACAAACATCTCACCCACGTGTGACAAACATCTCACCATACGTGACAAACATCTCATTCCATGTCCAACATCTCGCCCTACATGTCACAATCATCTCACCCACGTGACAAACATCTCACCCACATGTGACAAACATCTCACCCACATTTGACAAACATCTCACGCACATTTGACAAGCATCACACCCCACACGTGACAAACATCTCACCCACATGTGACAAACATCTCACCCATGTAACAGACATCTCACCCCACATGTGACAAACATCTCACCCACATTTGACAAACATCACACACACATGTGACAAACATCTCACCCACATTTGACAAACATCTCACCCATATTTGACAAACATCACACCCCACACGTGACAAACATCTCACCCTACATGTGACAAACATCTCACCCATGTGACAGACATCTCACCCCACATGTGACAAACATTTCACCCCACACGTGACAAACATCTCACCCACACGTGACAAACATCTCACCCACGTGACAAACATCTCACCCACATGTGACAAACATCTCACCCACGTGACAGACATCTCACTCCACGTGTCAAACATGTCACCTCACATTTGACAAACATCTCACTCCACGTGTCAACCATCTCACCCCACATTTGACAAACATCTCACTCCACATTTGACAAACATCTCACCCACGTGTGACAAACATCTCACCATACGTGACTAACATCGCATTCCATGTCCAACATCTCGCCCTACATGTCACAATCATCTCACCCACGTGACAAACATCTCACCCACATGTGACAAACATCTCACCCACACTTGACAAACATCTGACCCCACATGTGACAAACATCTCACCCCACATGTGACAAACATCTCACCCCACATTTGACAAACATCACACCCCACACGTGACAAACATCTCACCCACGTGACAAACATCTCACCCACATGTGACATACATCTCACCCACGTGACAAATATCACACCCCACACGTGACAAGCATCTCACCCACGTGACAAACATCTCACCCACATTTGACAAACATCTCACCCACATTTGACAAACATCTCACGCACATTTGACAAGCATCACACCCCACACGTGACAATCATCTCACCCACATGTGACAAACATCTCACCCATGTAACAGACATCTCACCCCACATGTGACAAACATCTCACCCCACATGTGACAAACATCTCACTGACATTTGACAAACATCACACACACATGTGACAAACATCTCACCCACATTTGACAAACATCTCACCCCACATTTGACAAACGTCACACCCCACACGTGACAAACATCTCACCCACATGTGACAAACATCTCACCCATGTGACAGACATCTCACCCTACATGTGACAAACATCTCACCCATGTGACAGACATCTCACCCCACATGTGACAAACATTTCACCCCACACGTGACAAACATCTCACCCACACGTGACAAACATCTCACCCACGTGACAAACATCTCACCCACATGTGACAAACATCTCACCCACACTTGACAAACATCTCACTGACATTTGACAAACATCACACACACATGTGACAAACATCTCACCCACATTTGACAAACATCTCACCCACATTTGACAAACATCACACCCCACACGTGACAAACATCTCACCCACATGTGACAATCATCTCACCCATGTGACAGACATCTCACCCCACATGTGACAAACATCTCACCCATGTGACAGACATCTCACCCCACATGTGACAAACATTTCACCCCACACGTGACAAACATCTCACCCACACGTGACAAACATCTCACCCACGTGACAAACATCTCACCCACATGTGACAAACATCTCACCCACGTGACAGACATCTCACTCCACGTGTCAATCATGTCACCTCACATTTGACAAACATCTCACTCCACGTGTCAACCATCTCACCCCACATTTGACAAACATCTCACTCCACATTTGACAAACATCTCACCCACGTGTGACAAACATCTCACCATACGTGACTAACATCGCATTCCATGTCCAACATCTCGCCCTACATGTCATAATCATCTCACCCACGTGACAAACATCTCACCCACATGTGACAAACATCTCACCCACACTTGACAAACATCTGACCCCACATGTGACAAACATCTCACCCCACATGTGACAAACATCTCACCCCACATTTGACAAACATCACACCCCACACGTGACAAACATCTCACCCACGTGACAAACATCTCACCCACATGTGACATACATCTCACCCACGTGACAAATATCACACCCCACACGTGACAAACATCTCACCCACGTGACAAACATCTCACCCACATTTGACAAACATCTCACCCACATTTGACAAACATCTCACGCACATTTGACAAGCATCACACCCCACACGTGACAATCATCTCACCCACATGTGACAAACATCTCACCCATGTAACAGACATCTCACCCCACATGTGACAAACATCTCACCCCACATGTGACAAACATCTCACCCACATTTGACAAACATCACACCCACATGTGACAAACATCTCACCCACATTTGACAAACATCTCACCCATATTTGACAAACATCACACCCCACACGTGACAAACATCTCACCCACATGTGACAAACATCTCACCCATGTGACAGACATCTCACCCTACATGTGACAAACATCTCACCCATGTGACAGACATCTCACCCCACATGTGACAAACATTTCACCCCACACGTGACAAACATCTCACCCACACGTGACAAACATCTCACCCACGTGACAAACATCTCACCCACATGTGACAAACATCTCACCCACACTTGACAAACATCTCACTGACATTTGACAAACATCACACACACATGTGACAAACATCTCACCCACATTTGACAAACATCTCACCCACATTTGACAAACATCACACCCCACACGTGACAAACATCTCACCCACATGTGACAAACATCTCACCCACCCGACAGACATCTCACTCCACGTGTCAAACATGTCACATCACATTTGACAAACATCTCACTCCACGAGTCAACCATCTCACCCCACATTTGACAAACATCTCACTCCACATTTGACAAACATGCCACCCACGTGTGACAAACATCTCACCATACGTGACAAACATCTCATTCCATGTCCAACATCTCGCCCTACATGTCACAATCATCTCACCCACGTGACAAACATCTCACCCACATGTGACAAACATCTCACCCACACTTGACAAACATCTGACCCCACATGTGACAAACATCTCACCCCACATGTGACAAACATCTCACCCCACATTTGACAAACATCTCACCCACGTTTGACAATCATCTCACCCACATTTGACAAACATCACACTCCACACGTGACAAACATCTCACCCACATTTGACAAACATCTCAACCACGTGACAGACTTCTCACCCCACATGTGACAATCATCTCACCCCACACTCGACAAACATCTCACCTACATGTGACAGACATCTCACCCCACACGTGACAAACATCTCACCCACGTGACAAACATCTCACCCAAGTGAAAATCATCTCACCCCACATGTGACAAACATCTCACCCACATGTGACAAACATCTCACCCGCATGTGAGAAACATCTCACTCACATGTGACCAGGGACATGGGAAGGAGCAAAGGGAACCTGCAGTAGGCAAACATGTCATGGAAAAACCCAGGTTTGGTGGTCGGGAAAAATCCTATGTGAATGCCCAAAAATTAATCTAAACCGACCATAATCAGTAATACCCAACATAACCCAGTAATCTTAATTACTGATTAAATTATGTAATAATTAAATGACAAAGCAATAAATGAAGTAGTTAAGATCACAATTTGCATATGGAGATTGATTACATGATTAACTAAGTACATCTTGGTAGAACTAAACCCCAAATAATCCCAAATGAGGAAAAAGGAGATGTATAGAGATATATAGAGATAGATGGTAATGAGTGGTCCATGTGTGCTCCTGGCTGGAAGAGGGGAGGAGATAGAGGGAAATGAAGAGACAGAGCAGTCTTACATCACAACACAGATTCAGTTATACACAGTCACTGAAACGTTCATCGGGCAGTCAGGAGGTACACCTCACACATGTTGGCAAGCATCATTCTAGCAACCTTGTTTACATAAGTACATGACAGAAGTACATTAGTAGAGCACCATCACTGTCAGTTTGTCATCTGCTGCTGCACATTCACCACACACAAGACCAGAAATAATGGAACAGATAGCATTCAAACATGTGACAGCCAGACTTAACATACTCAGAAGACTGAAACCGAAAAGGAGGTATTGCAGTGTACTCCAACTACTGAACACATGGGAAAGGACCATCTGGCACAGTGGGAGGAACCTGTTGTGCAGCCCGCTGAAGATGTGAAATGACATCATTTACACTAATATTGTTTTTCAAAACATAAGTGCAACACTCCACTCCAATCACAGCACTGGTACCCCAAAATATCATACAGTTACACTGGATGCTGCACTGTACGCATACAGCAAGTGGAAGCGGAAGTTCAGAAGCTAGAAACAGAGCTGACACAATGGAAAGCCATTTGCCTTTTCATAAGTTTTGTGTCTCTGATGAGGATATCCGCTAACATACGAGATTTCCTTCAGAAGAGGTTTTTCATGCCTTCTGGGGGGCGGTTCAACCACTGGCTTCCATGCTGGTGTACGGGTCAAAGAAAAAGGAACAAATATTTGCAACCACTTCTCCCAGTCCAATGTACAGGTTGCAACTAATTGATGAGTTTTTCCTGTACTGTTGCTGTGTTGCTGCAGGCCTGAAAAAGAAGGTGCTGGCTGACATCTTTCAGGTATGTGTGTCCACAGTCTGTCACATTTTAATAATTTGGGCTAACTACCTCTACCTGCTCTTCAGCTTCTTGCCCATCTGGATAAACAGAGAGCAAGTGAAATCCACCATGCCACTCAAATTCAGACAATACAGTCCAGATGTGAGGGTGACCATTGACTCTACAGAGGTGCAGGGCCAGAGTCCATCATAACTCACTTTCAAATCAAGTTTTTCTCAAGCTCCAAAACACTACAACCTTCAAGGGGTTAATTGGGATTGCCCCATGTGGTACTATGACTTTTGTGTCCAGTCTATACACTGTCTCAATCTCTGATCGAGAACTCACTGTGGAATACTTGATTTACTGGAGCCGGGAGATGGCTGTATGGCAGACAAAGTGTCACCATTACGAAGATGCTTGCTGACCATGGGCCAAAGCGGATTATACCCCCCTTTAAAACCACAGCGCAGTTTCAGCAAAGAAGATGCTCTGAAAAGACAAGCCATAGCTCAGCTTTGAAGTCTTGCTGAAAGAGCAATCAGAAGAGGGAACGAGTATCATATCTGAGAAAACACTCTTCCTCTAACTTTGTGCTATTACCACTCAAGGACTGTGACCTATCAGAACTGAATGGTATCCCTATGAAGAAAACGGTTGCATACCTGGGTGTTGTCATCGATAATTAAAAACTTCGCAGTAACTTAAATTTAAGCCCTATAGTTAAACAAATAACGAAAAATGTTAATATGTGGTTGATGAGAGTTATTGCATTGAATGGTAGAGTCTTGTTGTCTAAAGCTGAGGGAAAATCCAGATCCGTTTATACGCTTTATCACTGGAAGTGCCTACTGGAATATACAAAAAATAAAAATAAAAAATTGGATAAGATTTTATTTAATTTCATTTGGAGGAACACATGTCATGGGCGGCACGGTGGCGCAGTAGTTAGCGCGGTCACCTCACAGCAAGGAGGTCCTAGGTTCGAGCCCTGGGGTTGTCCAACCTTGTTGGGTCATCCTGGGTCGTCCTCTATGTGGAGTTTGCATGTTCTCCCCGTGTCTGCGTGGGTTTCCTCTGGGTGCTCCGGTTTCCTCCCACAGTCCAAAGACATGTAGGTCAGGGGAATCGGCCATGCTAAATTGTCTCTAGGTGTGTGTGTGTGTGTGTGTGTGTGTGTGTGTGTGTGTGTGTGTGTGTGTGTGTGTGTGTGTGTGTGTGTGTGTGTGTGTGTGTGTGTGTGTGTGTGTGCGCGCGCGCGCGCGCGTGTTGGTCTTGTGATGGTCTGGCGGCCTGTCTAGGGTGTCTCCCCACCTGCCGTCCAATGACTGTTGGTATAGGCTCCAGCATCCCCGCGACCCTGCATAATGATAAGCGATTTGGATAATGAATGAATGAATTAATATTTACAATTTTCTTTTATGTCTTTATGTAGGCTCAGTAATCAATAATCCTGTGCCTATTTGCATATGAAACCAATGATTTCTTTCACATGCAAATTGGCGATTTGCATATGAATTCAATCTTTGTTGTGGTTGTTATGCAACTGTGCTGTTTATAAGGTTGAGGGATACCTGCAGTCAGTTGAGACTAACAACGTCACTTGGATGAGTGATGAAACAGTTCTGTCACTAAATGTTGTGTCCAGATGAACTGATTCACCTTTCTGTGATTTCCTTACCTGGGTTATTGAGTAAGTATGAAGAAATGTTGGCTCATTTAGGCAAGGATTGCCTTAAACTTGTACGTGAGTATGAGCAAACAGCGCGTTAGATGGCAGACTACAGGAACACCTGAGATTCAGCCTCAGGTGCAGACAGAGTGGGATTACACCTAAGAGCCAAGGGCCACCGAGCTAACAAGATCCTCCAGAAGGCATAGAGCCAGCTGTTGAACGAACAGGTGGGAAAAACTGATATAACCATCGACGCTTTACAGCTGAAGAGGAACAGATCCAATAGAGATTCACGTCGCGTCTAAATGAGACCACTTTCCAACGTGTGATTGAGTTCACGGAGAAGGCTCGTCTAACACAACATGGAAAATTGAAACTAGACAGCAAAAGAAGTTCGAACTACTGGCTGCATGCCAGAGATATCGGCAGACAACGGACGTCGTCCTCAAAGGCAGACAGAGAGATGGACGCCAGACACGCCGACGATGTGGACAAGTGGGTGAAGAATCTGTGTGATAGACAACTCACCCAAGCGGAGAAAGACGTCCTTGCTAAGGGGCTGAATTTTGCTGTCACGCCGAGGCAAATCCTGATAGTGGAACTGATCACAGCCACGGAATCGGTGAACTGCAAAAACAACATGATGGATCCAGAAGTGGAGCAACTGCGGACGAAAGTTTCAGCCTGCCTCAGCAATGCAAAGGCGCCACCGTCCAACATCAGCAGAGACGAGAGGAAGGGATCCACGATCCTCAGTAAGGACAATAACATCATCATCCTTCCAGTGGACAAAGGTAGATGCACTCTTTTATTATACTAGACAGACTATCATGACTAAGTTATGACATTACTCAGCGACATAAACAGTGCCGAATTTACATAGGCTTGGCAGGCTGAAGCCTATGGCCTCAAAATCTAGGGGGCCTCCAGCAAGGTATATAATATTTTTTGACACTGTCATTGTCTGAGTTTCTGTCAGTTTGGGTGGATCCGATGACGACTGTATAGTTCAGTGTTTTTATTTCAACGGTGACGGTTACAATCATACAGTAGCTAGCTCCACAGTAGTGACTCGTCTGAGTGCTAAACATAGACTGACGATTATGTGGTCCCCCTGCGTCCTCATGCGTCAGATGAACCAATCAGCTTGCAGCTAACTTAACAGCCAATAGGAGTGCTTGTATCACATCCTTATAGCCAAACGGGCTATTATATTCTAGAGAATATTACATCCCCCTTCTTAAGAAATTTAAACCAAACATTAGACTCCCAACATTAGTAGCACATGTCCTATATCAAACATATGAACAATCCGGACGAAAGAAAACACATTTTATAGTAATCACTGATAGAGTCAATACTCTTAATAAAACAGGTAATATCATTCATTCAATATTACTGTATGCATATTAAACTACGGTAAGTAATCAAACACTTCACAAGAACATTTTACAATAATTTTTTTTTTTTTAGATAAGGGCAGCGATCCGCCTACACCCCTGTACATTAAAGGGTCCAGAACCTCTCTGGGCTTCACTGCTCGTCCATACCTTGTCTGGTAGGGGACAGTCTCTGAGGCTGTCTCAGCCGCTGCATGTGAGACGTGTGGTGTGTTGTGAATTGTGAGTTGACCATATTTCTCGTCAGTGCCTGTGTTGGTGTGAGTGTCAGTGTGTGTTTCTTTTGTGTCCAGGAGGTGACGTCTGTTTCGTCCGTACTCCTGTCCTTCAGCTGTGCGGACGTGGTAGGATCTGTTGGTATCCGCTGGCTGGATGACAACTGCTGGTTTCCAACAGCCGTGCTCCTGGAGTCTGATGTGTTGTCCTTCGTGCAGCTGTGACATCGGCTTCGCTGACCTGTCGTAGTACCTTTTCTGCTGCAGCTGACGTTGGACTCTCCTGGCGTGCGTGTCTCTGTGACTGACGACCTTGGGCTGAAGCTGCTGGTGTGTGTTGGGTAGAATTGAGCGTAGACGACGACTCATGAGCAGCTGGGCTGGTGATCTGAAGCTGTCGACGGGTGTGTTCCGATACTCAAGCAGACTCAGGTAGGGGTCTCTCTGGTCAGCCTTGGCCTTTTCCATCAGCAACTTGGCGATCTGTACTGCCTTTTCGGCGAGGCCGTTGCTTTGGGGATAATGCGGACTGGTGTGGGTGAACTCCCAAGTCTTCGCGAAGGTCTCAAACTCCATACTTGAGTACTGAGGTCCATTATCCGAAATAACAGTCTCAGGTAAGCCGTGTCTGGCGAAGGTTGCCTTCAGCTTGCGTATCACAGCTGAGGATGTTGTGCTGTGTAGCTTGTCGAGTTCGAAGTATCTGCTGTAATAATCCACTGTGACGATGTAATTGTCATGATTCCAGGTGAACAAGTCAGTGGCGACTACTTGCCATGGCCTGTCCGGGATCTTGTGGCTGATCATGGGCTCTTTAGTGTTTGACGGTCTGTAGGTGAGACAGGTGGGGCACTGTCCAACCATCTCCTCGATCTGCTTGTTCATACCAGGCCAGAACACTATGTCACGGGCTCTCTGCTTGCATTTCTCCATGCCCCTGTGTCCTGTGTGTATCCGGGATAACATGTCTGCGCGGAGCGAGGTAGGTATGACGATTTTCTCGCCTTTAAACAAAATGTTATTCATCTCTGACAGTTCATCTCGGTGGTTCCAGTATTCTGCAACTCTCTGAGGGCATCTTCTCCTCTCCTCAGGCCATCCTTCTCTGATTGTCTCTCTCAGCATTGTGAGCTGTGTGTCTGCGGCAGTCGCAGCTCTGATCTCTGTCAGTTTCGTGTCACTGACCGGCAGGCCACTGTACACTGTATGTACCTGCATGTCCATGCCTTCTCTGAGGCTGTCATCTTGGTCTGTGAGCGACTTGCGGGACAGCGTGTCTGCCACGTGGATCTCCTTGCGTGGTCTGTGCACGATGGTGAAGTCATACCGCTGTAGCTGGAGGATCATCCGCTGTAGTCTCGGAGGCGCTGCTGCGAGTGGTTTTCTCATAATGGACTCAAGCGGTTTGTGGTCACTCTCCACGATGACATGACGACCATAGATGTATTGGTGAAAACACTTGCATCCGAACAGAATAGCATATAGCTCTTTCTCTGTTTGTGCGTAATTGACTTCACTGTCATTTAGCGATTTGGATGCATATCCGATGGGCTTTTCTTCCTGTAGCAGGACTGCACCTAGTCCGTACTTCGATGCGTCGACTTGTAGTCTGAGCTCTTTACCAGGGTCATAGTAGGCTAAGACTGGTCCTGGTTCGCGTGTGATCACTTCTTTCATCTTCCTGAAAGCTTCGTCATGCTGCGCATCCCATCTGAATTCACTTGACTCCTTCAGCAGGTGACGCATGGGTGCGTTGATGTCTGAGAGCATCGGGGCAAACTTGGACAGATAGTTAACCATACCGAGGATTGTCTCCAACTCACCCTTGTCCTTGGGTGGCTCCATGTCTCTCACAGCTGCAATCTTGGCTGGGTCAGGCTTGACCCCATCCTTTGTGATGCGATGCCCAAAATAGCTGACCTCGGTGGCGCAGATCGTGCTCTTCTCCGGGTTGAGTTTCACTCCTCGCTCTCTGGAGCGCTGCAACATGTCTCGAAGGTTGCTGTCGTGCTCCTCCTTGTTCTTTCCATATACGAGGACATCATCCACTATGGCTGTGACTCCATGTAGACCTTCATAGGTTTCATCAACCTTCCGTTGAAACTCGTCCTGGGCGGAGATCAACCCAAAAGGTAGACGAAGAAAACGGTATCTTCCGAACACCATGTTGAATGTTGTCAACTTGGACGACTCTTCTGCGAGTTTTATCGCCCAGTACCCTGAGCGAGCATCCATGACACTGAAATAGCAGGCTCCTGCCAGTTTGGAGGTGATGTCGTCGAGGGTAGGTAGAGGATAATGAGGTCGTTTCACAGCCTTGTTCAGGTCCTTCGGGTCGAGGCACACTCTGAGCTTTCCTGTGCGTGGCTTTTCTGCTGCCACCATTGAGTTGACCCATTCAGTCGGTTCGGTGACTTTCACAATAATCTGTTGCTTCTCCATGTTCTGTAGCTCCTCTTTGAGACGGTCGCGTAAGGCTACTGGAACGCGCCTCGGTGGGTGGACCACAGGTGTTACATTTGGGTCAACGTGGATTATGCATTCACCAGGAAACAGTCCTATTCCTTTGAAAACATCTGAGTACTCCTCAATGAGTGATACCTCGGGTGTGTTGGATACAGACAGTATGAGCTTGATCAGTCCAAAGTCTAGGCATGCTTTTAATCCTAGCACAGGTGGTGCCTATGTGTCAACAACATAGAACTTCAACATTGACTGGGTGCCTTTGTACTGGCATTTCAGGTCACATTTACCTTGAATGACGAGCCGCTCACCCCCATAGCCATATAGTGGGCGAGTGGAGGGCTGCAATGCACTCTGTATTCCCAGTCTTCTGAAAGCTTGTGTGGGAATGACATTAGCTGAGGACCCAGTGTCTACTTTAAAACTGACTGTGTTTTTGTTTGGACCTACTTGCATATCAGCGAAAACTTGATCCGTATTTTTACTGTCTTTGCCTTGCGTCAGTGCGTCGATGAACAGTTCTTCATTGTCTGAGCATCTGTCAGACTCATTTTCCTCCACAGTGTGTACGCCTTTTCCTGGTCTGGAGAGACACACTTGAGCGAAATGGTTCCATTTGCTTCAGCTTTTGCATTGCTTACCTTTTGCTGGGCAGGTTTCGTTTCCACTGTGAATCTTGTTCCCGCAGTATTTGCATCCTTTACTGCGGCTGCTGTCTCCCTCTCTCCATGAGGCATTGTCTGACGCTGCGCGCCCTTTTGTGTCGTCCTCGCGCCTTTTCCAATGCTTCTTCTTTGTTGCATCCCGACCGATTGCATGCACATCCTGTTCGTGCGTGCCCGTGCTGGTGCTAGCAATGGTTTTGAGCTGTGCTTGTGATAGTTCATGAGACCTAGCAACGTCTATTGCTTTTTCCAATGTTAGCTCGGAACCGATGTTCAGTAGTTTTTCTCTCACTCTCGGTGAATGAACTCCGAAAACGATACGGTCTCTGATCTCCTCTTCACTCTCTCTATAATTACAGTCCTTCACAAGCAGTCTCAAATCAGTCACAAACTGTTCGAAAGGCTCGCGAGCTGCCTGTGCCCTTCCATGGAACTTATAGCGCGCGAAGATCACATTTGCTTTGGGTTTTACATACCGTTCAAAACGACCGTAGTATGTTTCCAGCAACTTTCCTTCCGCTTCTGAGAGCGTCCATGTATTGTAAATGTCCCGTCCATTTTCTCCTACCCAAATCAGTAGGTAGCTGCATTTTTCTTCCTCCGATTTCCTCTTTAAAAGTCCAGAAAACATCAACTCGACGTGCAGTTTAAACTTGCGCCATGCTTCGGGCAGACTGCTAGCTTCCCAGTCCATGCGGGGTGCAGGAACTCCAGCGACGTCCATTATGACTTTTCTGTTTCTTCTTTCTTCTCCTTTTCACGCTTTCACTCTGACACCATGTCTGACTTTCTGTCAGTTTGGAGGATCCGATGACGACTGTATAGTTCAGTGTCTTTATTTCAACGGTGACGGTTACAATCATACAGTAGCTAGCTCCACAGTAGTGACTCGTCTGAGATCTAAACATAGACTGACGATTATGTGGTCCCCCTGCGTCCTCATGCGTCAGATGGACCAATCAGCTTGCAGCTAACTTAACAGCCAATAGGAGTGCTTGTATCACATCCTTATAGCCAAACGGGCTATTATATTCTAGGGAATATTACAGTCATAGGCCTTTCTTATACATGCTGTCATAACGCACTGTAGTCTCTAAACAACCCTTAAGTAATTTTCCTTGCATTTGTAACCCAAGTGTAAAACCCGGTTTAACTAATCTATAAATTGAACAGAACTGATAATAAATATTTTCATTTTCACATTAAGGAAATGCACAGGGTGACATGTAAATGGAGAAAAATAAGGTGCATTGAGGACATGTACAGACAACTTGAAACTTAAAAGGAAATAGTTGTCTCATTAGTTTCTTTCTAATAACTGAATCTGTCCTATCTGGAAATCCGACTGCACTTGAAGGCAGCGTCTCAAGTTAACCGCTGCTGCAACAGAGGACACGTAGCCATTCAGCAGCCAATTAGATGTCACGTTAGCCTATTGTTGGGAAGGAAGTCTGTGCATGATAGTTTCCACTTCCTTTTGTCTCGAGCCGAGCAGCGAGAAGGCACGCGCGCAGTGAGCAGAAGCTATTGTTATTTGCAGAGCTTTTTATTAGCTTGTAGTGTGAGCTACACACACAGCGTCAACAGCATGATACACACAGTGCGCACGAACCGGAACTCTAGAGTAGAAGAAGAGGTGGTATACTGTAGAGCAGTGCAACAGTGCCATCTATTGGCGATGTCTATTGGAAAAGTACTACATTCAACGCTCCCACTTACTTTTTCAATAACATTAAGTCCCTTTAAATAATATTACAGAGCCGTGCTCTCCTTCACAAAAATAATGTCATCAAACTTTAAACAACAACAAAAAATATTACTTTTTCAAATACTGTTGTTTACATTGTTTTTATCTGGAACTCTTTTTCACATTTCAGATTCAAGAATCAAATTTTTCAGACTTGCTTTGATCAGGCAGCATCCGGCGTACACCTGTCAAGCACAAATAACCACTTTAATTAAACAGGGAAAAGTCCAATTTCTCCCCTGAGATACTCAAACTTTTGTTTGGTCAGTGGCTTGGTCAATATATCCGCTTTCATGTCATTTGTTGGACAATATTGCAGTTCTATTTGTCCATTCTGCACACATTCACGGATGTAGTGATAGCGAATGTCTATGTGTTTGGTCCTGGAGTGGTTCACAGGGTTCTTTGCGATTGCGATGGCTCCTTGGTTGTCTTCCAGGATCACTGTGGACATAGACTCCACTCCGAGATCACTAAGTAATCGTCTCAGCCAGATTCCTTCCTGAGCGGCTTGACTGAGTGCCATGTACTCGGCTTCTGCTGTTGAAAGTGCAACTGTTGGTTGTTTCTTGCTGAGCCAGCTCACCGCTCCTCCACTCAGTAGAAAGATGTTGCCTGTTGTTGAGCAGCGATCATCCTGATCTCCAGCCCAATCTGCATCTGAGAATCCAATCAAAGCTCCAGAGGCTGACTGCTCATACTTGAGAGCAAAGTTCACTGTCCCTTTCAAGTAACGAAGTATCCTCTTCACAGCAGTCAGATGTGAAGCATCTGGATTTGCGTTGAACTTTGACACAGCACTCACTGCTTGAGCTATGTCTGGTCTTGTAACCATTGCAGCATACAGCAGACTTCCTACCATTGACTGATAGGCATGTTGGTCCACTGGCTTACTGACACCATCACTCTTCCTCAACTTGACGTTGGCATCAGCAGGAGTTGCTACAGGATTTGCATTGTCCATTCCATATTTCTGAAGTATGGCTTCAATGTATTGCTTCTGATGAAGAATGACACAGTTCTTTTCTTTATCTTGAATCACAGAGATGCCCAGTATATAGGACAGCTCACCCATGTCCTTCATCTTGTAGCGCTCCTTGAGAGCCACTTTTAGCCCGTTCATGCTTTCAGTTGACTCTGTTATCAGGATGAGATCATCAACATAAACCGCAAGTATCTCAAGCTCTTGTCTTAATCTCACAAACACACAGGGGTCTGATGTGCTCTGTTTGAATCCAATTTCCATCATGAACTCTGTGAAGGCCTTGCTCCAGCAGCGAGGAGACTGCTTCAGTCCATAGATTGATTTTTTCAGTTTACACACCAGGTGCTCCTGTCCTGGTTTTATGTAGCCCTCTGGTGTACATGTAGATTGTTTTGAATAGCAAAGGACAGTAATGTACGAACAGAGCTGAAGCATACAACTGGTGAAAAGGTTTCATCGTAGTCAGCACCATACAACTGAGAGTAGCCCTTGGCAACAAGCCTACACTTGTATCGTTCCACTCTCCCATCACTATGATGCTTGACTCTGAACACCCATCTCGATCCTACTGCTTTTCTTTCTCTTGGTAAATCCACCAAGTTCCAAGTCTCATTTTCCAGCAGCGACTCATATTCCAAGTCAGCCGCTTCCTGCCATTCTTTTGCATTAGGACTCTCCAATGCTTCTTTTAGTGTGATTGGCTCTGTCACACGACACATATTGGCATGATGATCAACAGTCATTATATCAGCGAACTCATCATATCCATATCTCCTTGGCGCATTTCTGGTTCTGCCGCTTGTTCTGACAGTGCTGCTATCAGCAGTGACTGCATCATCTTGTGTTTCACTGTCATCTGTTTTCATGTTTATCTCGTTCTCTGAACAGGGTACTTTCACTTCCTGCTTCCAGTCGAAGTTTGATTCATCAAAGATTACATCACGACGGATTAGAATCCTCCTCTTCTCTTCATCGTACAGGCGATAGCCCTTGGCATTGTTTGCATATCCCACAAAACGAAGCTTTATAGCCTTCTTGTCCAGTTTCCGTCTCTCTTCATCTGGGACATGTGCATAAGCAATACAGCCAAACACCTTCATGTGACTCATGTTAGGTTTCTTTCCACACCATCTCTCATAGGGTGTCTCTTCCTTCAGAACAGCTATGGGCAGCCTGTTCTGTATGTAAGCTGCTGTGGCTATAGCCTCTGCCCAGAACATCTTCGGCAACTTTGCATGAGACAGCATGCTTCTAGCTGCTTCGACCAACGTCCTATTTTTTCTTTCTGCAACGCCATTTTGCTGTGGTGTGTGAGGTACAGTCATTTCATGGTGGATGCCTTGAGCCTTCAAATATTCTTGAAACCCCTTTGAGGTGTACTCACCACCATTGTCAGTTCTCAGCCTTGCAACGTTCAGGCCACACTCATTTGAGAATGTTCTCTCAAATTCCTTGAACTTGTCTAGTACCTCATTCTTCTGTTTCATGAAGTATACCTTGCAGCATCTTGAATAGTCATCAATGAAAGTCACAAAGTATTTTGCTCCACTTATCGACTCAGTCTGCATGGGACCACAGACATCATTATGAATTAGCTGCATCTTGCGTTTGGAACGGATTCCTCCAATCGACTTGAATGGCTTTTTAGCCAACTTGCCTTCCACACATCCTTCACAAAAAGGAATATCTTTCTCTGTGGAGAAGTCCACTCCATTTACCAGATTTTTTAGCTCCTTCAGCTTGGTAGTGTGACCAAGGTGCTGGTGCCACAGGCTGGCAGCTACTGATGCACTGTGACAGATAGATTCACTTCCTTCAATGTCTAGCTGATACAGTCCATCAACTCTTTGTGTTCCCATTCCTTTTAGTGTTCCATCTTTTCCACGTAGGTAGCAGCGAGACTTTTTGAACTGCACTGTATTCCCTTTTTTGGTAGCAGCTCCCACTGAGAACAAAATCCCAGACAGCTTTGGAACATACAGTACATCATACATTGTGGCATTTTTTACATCACTTGATTTGAAAGTCATTTTCATGTTGACATTTCCAATTCCTAGAGCGTCAACCACCCTGCCGTCACCTAGTTTCACCGACTGTGCTTTTGAGAATTGCTGATATTCTTGGAGAATTTCTTTATCACAAGTCATGTGCTTTGATGCTCCAGAATCAATTATCTATTCAACCTGTCTTGGTCTGTCAGTGCTAGCCTCTGTGACTACAAAAACACTTTCAGAGGAATCTTCCTCATCCTCACAGGTCATGTTTTTGGCCTTGTGAATTTTCTTTTTTGTTTTATTTTTCAAGCTTGGACAGTCCCGCTTTATGTGACCTTCTTTCCCAAATTTATAACATCTCCACGTACTTTTGTCTGCTGCTCCCACTGACTTGGAGCCATCCCGCACATTTCCTCTAAATTGTGATGACATGGCTGATGCACCACCTGACGTAGCACCACTTGAATCATTAGCATTCACTCGCTTTTGCTCTTCATTTATTAATGCTTGCTGAACAAACTTCAGTGTCAGGTTGTCAATCTTTGTTTCTAGGACAGTGACAATCGTAGCATAGCTTGGTGGCAAACTGCCCAACAGTGTTACAATTTGATCTTCCTCTTCAATCACAGATCCTATTGCTGCTAGCTGATCAGTTAGCTCCTTCATTTGTTTCAAATGATCAGTTAAGGCATCTCCTTCCTTCATTTCACATCGGAAATATCTTTTCTTCAGGAACAGTTTATTTGCCAAAGTATCTCTCTCAAAATGGGCTTTCAGCGTGGTCCACGCCTCTTTGGGAGTCTGGCAGCTCGTTATCAGATACAACTGGGGTGTACATACATTCAGCACCAACATAGAGAATGCTTTCTCTCTCCTTCTAGTGAACTCAGCTTGTGCTGCTGCATTAGCATCTGTAGCTAGTGTTTCAGTCTCCATTAACATACCCCATAGTCCTTTAGCCTTTAGCAAGTGTTCCATTTGAAACTTCCATGTTGCCCAGTTCTCTGGTCCTTTCAGCCTGTCAATAAACAGCTTATCCTCCATTGTGAATTCCCACAATACTGTTTACTCCACACAACCGTGTACAACAGCTTTCAGCGATGTTCTGGGCCCATAACCTATTGTTATTTGCAGAGCTTTTTATTAGCTTGTAGCGTGAGCTACACACACAGCGTCAACAGCATGATACACACAGTGCGCACGAACCGGAACTCTAGAGTAGAAGAAGAGGTGGTATACTGTAGAGCAGTGCAACAGTGCCATCTATTGGCGATGTCTATTGGAAAAGTACTACATTCAACAGAAGCAATAAGCTATTGATTTCATACAGATCTTGAGAATCACACTGTTAACTAAACCAGCTATCGTCTACGGTTTGGTGCTCTGTTGAGTTAAGCCCAAGAGGAGTCCTGTCGTCGATTTGGTGTTGGAACCAAACGTTAACCACATCGGTGAGATGAGCTATCCCTTCCACTGTTTACCTATGCTGCAAATCGCTGGCTGCTAATGCCTTGCTACTAAATGCTAACGGCTAGCGCTAATGCTTACACAGGCCGCAGACGAACCCGTTGAGAGCCCCAGCCTTGACATCGCTCGGTATTGGAGCATATGCAAATCAGTAAGATATCTTTTGGCTTTTGACATGCTAGTTGCTCCTGTTAGCCACCATAGTGCTGTGGGGAAACTGTTATATTTAATCTCCGTTACACTGAACTGCACTTATATTTGGTTATTGTATATAACCTTGTAGTGTTATGTTTGTACTGACCTGCATTCCGTACTTACAGAGTAGTCACGTGATCATGCAGCCTAGTGGCGGCATTATACCCACAGCTACATGCTGTACACTGTACCTGAGTTCCCCTGCAATGATTATTAAATGTTGAGCCTAGACGCTAACACTGCCTCCATGCAAGTCATTCTACATGGTGTCAGAAGTGAAACCTGATACTTTCCCGACTCGAAAGGTACATGGTTAGATCCGACGCCTTGTTCCGCAAAGTGAGTTTTGTTAGCGGCACTGGCTAACTAACGTAGCCGTACCCTCTGCACGTAAGGAACTCCACAAAGACGAAAGAAGAAAAAGCTAGAAGGGCGACAATGGCAGACGGATTTCGGCGACCAGACCCTCTTACCTTCGATGGTAATGTGGCAGAGAATTGGCGCATATTCGAGCAGGAATATGACATATTCATCGCCGCAGCGCACAGTGACAAACCAGCCAAAAGGCAAGCATAAATACTGCTAAACTTAGCAGGAGCAGAGGCGATTGAACGTGAATGCTCATTCACGTATTTACCAGCGGTGCTAGCAGAAGATGGGGTCGTCATAAGGCGGGCAGAGACGCGAGAAGACCCGGAATGTTTGAAAAGAAAATTCAGGGAAATTTGCAACCCTCAGACAAACATCACCATGGAGAGGCATTCCTTCAACACCAGAAACCAGAAACCTGGGGAAACAGTGGAAGCATATGTGAGTACACTCAGGATCAAATCTAAAAGCTGTAATTTCGGAGTTCTCCAGGAGGAGCTGATCAGAGACCGTTTAGTGTGTGGCATTACCAGTGATAGTGTCAGAAAAGCACTACTCAAGGAACGTGAGCTAACTCTAGCTAAGGCTATTCATATGTGTCAAATAAGCGAACTAGCTGAGCAACACAGCAAAAGCGTGGATGCTGTCCAATATCCAAAAGCCATCAGAAAAAACCAGAAGGGATTCAGATTAACGTTGCAAGGTGAACAAACTTCAACAACAGGGATCACCAACTGCAGAAATTGCGGTGGAAATCACCCACCAAGAGAGTGTCCGGCATACGGGCAGCAGTGCCACAACTGCAACAAATATAACCATTTCAAAAGATACTGCAGGTCCGCTAGACAAGCCCGCGCATACAAACCTGTCAATCATCTGGTCACAGCACACGACTCAGACAGCAGCGATGGTTCATTTCATGGTGATGGACTATCACTAGACACTAGAGAAATCAGCACAATCAACCTGGAGAACATAAAGAACAAAAAGGAGACCTATTGCTCCATCACAGTGAATGCCAAACCATGGAAACTAAAAGTAGACACTGGGGCCAAGTGTAACGTCATCTCCTCAGACACTTACAACTTCGTGAAACAGCTAGAGAAAATCGACAAAACACAGACAGCCAAACTAGTCGCATACGGCGGAACCGTGATCCACACAGAAGGCACTGCGCTGCTAAACTGTCAAATGAGGACGCAGACACACAAACTGCAGTTCCATGTGGTGAAAAACAATGTCCAACCACTACTTGGCCTACCAGACTGCCTAAAGATGGACTTAATCACTCTAAACAACGACGTAGTATATCAAGTTGACGTCCCCAACATTCTCACACATAATATTCTCTGAATATGCTGACCTGTTCAACGACGAGATTGGCTCACTACCAGTAACATACACAATGAAAGTGTCACACCTGTCGTGAGGCCACCAAGGCGCATCCCCGTAGCGATGAAGGACAAAGTCAAAAAAGAGCTGGATCGGATGGTGATATTGGGAGTAATCACACCAATGACAGAGCCCACATAATGGGTTTCTGCAATGGTTGCCACACACAAGAAGGAAACTGACGACATTCGCATATGCATCGATCCACGGGACTTGAATCAAGCTTTAATGCGCCCTCACCATCCTATGCGCACGGTCGAAGAGGTGGCTACACAAATGTCTGACGTCGCTGTGTTTTCGGTGCTGGATGCAAAAAGTTCATTCTGACAAATCAAACTAGACACAGAATCCTCCATCCAAACAACATTTGCCACACCCCTGGGGAGGTTCAGATTCTTGAGAATGCCCTTTGGAATCAGTTCGGCATCAGAGGTCTTCCAACGTGCGATGGAAAAGGTCTTCACAGGCTATCCATGTGCGATCATCATCGATGACATCATCACGGGCGGCAACGGAGTAGAGGAACATGATGCCAACCTCAAATAAGTCCTGGAGCTCGGAAAGTGAAGCTCAGTGTTATGCTCGCGCACCAAAACCAGACCCGTGTGGCGAAACCCAAGGCAGACAGACACAGGATTACAGTTCAAAACCCAAAGGCGGTTTTATTGGGGGAGGGGAATAATAACAAGGAAGGGAGATAATGAATACTGCCACTAAATAATAACTGGAATAATGTGGGGGGAATGTATGGTGCAAAAAAACGTTCTGTTAGTGGGATGTGTGAATAAACTATGTGTGGTGTCCAGCGGTTTGTGTATATAACTATGTGTGAGTGTTTTTAGCCTATGTGTGGTGCGGTATGTAAATGACAAGGAGGTGTTGAATAATGTGCGTGCACCTGGCTAGCAAATCCAGTCCGTGATCCAAAAGGGTGAGTCAGAGTCCGATCCGGGTCTAGAGCAGGTCTAAAGGAAATCCGAGGAGAGGGTCGTGGAAGGGTAACGTGAAGTCCGGTGAAGACGAGGCTGAGGCTTGAGCTTGGAGCGAGGAATTCACTGGGAATCGCGGAGGGTCGCAGGGTTCTGTACATCGAAGCACGGACAGGCGTTCTGGAAGGCTTCTTATGGGGAGCGAGGAATGGCCGGATTGCTGCTGGCGTGCTTGATTGCGATTGGAGACACCTCGCGCTGGATTGTGATGATGAACACCTGATGCAGTGCAGCGCTCGTCTCGAGCGCTCGGATGTCTCCGGCATCTCAGTTCGCGCCGGGGAGGCAGTCCGAGACGGAGAGGGTGAGATCTCGGAGAGTGCCGGGAAGGCAGTCCAAGACGGAGAGGGTGAGACCACAACAGGACCCCCCCGCCCCCCTCTACGGGAGACACAGGGCGACCGTCCGATGGCATCAGGACGAGTTCGATAGAACTCCTCCAGGAGTGCGGGGTCGGCCAGGTAGGACCGGGTAACCCAGCTGCGGTCCTCGGGCCCATAACCAACCCAGTCCACCAGGTATTGGTACCCACGCCCCCATCGGCGTACGGTGAGCAGCCGGTCGACATCCCAGACCATGTCACCACCGTCGAGGACCCTGGGGAGTGGAGGAGCTTGGACAGGGGGAGACAGAGGGCTGGAGGCTACCGATTTGAGGTGAGAGACATGGAACACGGGATGGACCTTGAGTGAGGTAGGGAGATGGAGACGTACCGCCGAAGGATTGACGATGCGGTCGATGGTGTATGGGCCGACGTAGCGGGGAGCCAGCTTCCGGTTGAGGGTAGGGAGGGGCAGGTCCCGGGCCAGGACCCATACCCTCTGGCCAGGTCGATAGGCTGGGGCCGGCACTCTCCGCCGGTTGGCGCGGTACCGGGCCCGCTCTGTAGCTCGCAACATAGCGGCCCGGGCGGTCTTCCAAACCCGCCGACACCGGCGGAGATGGGCTCTCGTGGACGAGACCGCCACCTCCAACTCCTGACGGGGGAACAGAGGGGGTTGATAACCAAGGGAACACTCAAAAGGTGACAAACCGGTATCCGAATTCTCCATGGTATTGAGCGAGTACTCCACCCAGGGCAGGTACTTGCTCCAGGAGGGAGGGTTGCTGGTGGTAACGCAACGCAAAGCCGCCTCCAGGGCTTGATTGGCCCGCTCTGCCTGCCCATTGGTCTGGGGGTGATACGTAGAGGAGAGGCTGATCATGGCCCCAATCCCTTTACAGAAGGCCTGCCACACCTTAGAAGTGAACTGGGGGACCACGGTCACAGACAATGTCCAGGGGGATCCCATGGAGGTGGACGACATGGGAGACGAGAAGGTCCGCCGTCTCGGCTGCAGAGGGGAGTTTGGTGAGGGCGACAAAGTGGACGGCCTTGGAAGACCGGTCGACAATGGTCAGAATGGTGTCATTGCCTTGGGACACGGGGAGGCCAGTTACAAAGTCCAAGGCAATGTGGGACCAAGGTCAGCCGAGGACAGGAAGGGGGTGCAGGAGACCTGCTGGAGGGCGATGGAGAGCCTTGCTGCGGGCGCAGGTGGTGCAGGCAGCCACAAACTCTCTGGTGTCTGCCTCCATGGTGGGCCGTGGCCCACCATGGCCTTCACGAACAGCCTGTTCTCCAGCAGCCGTTGGAGGACCAGGCGGACATGCTGGTGGTGTTCCTCCTCAGTCCTGGAGAACACGAGGATGTCATCCAGGTACACCACCGCGAACGTGTTCAGCATGTCCCGGAGCATGTCGTTGACCAACGCCTGGAAGACGGCCGGGGCGTTGGTGAGGCCGAAGGGCATAACGAGGTACTCGAAATGCCCTAGGTGGGTGTTGAAGGCCGTCTTCCATTTGTAACCCACATGATTACATGTACCCTGTGACATATGTAAGTTCCACTAGTAGCCTCTAGGAGGCACACGAGCTACAGAGTTTAAACCATAACAAACAACCGTCAACAATAGAGAAGAGAGAATGAATCTGACGAGAGAAAGACTGGAAGAGAAGAGAAATACGGATATTTTGAAATACGGACAACTTTGACTATGGATACTTGAATTATTGATATTTGAACTACGGATATTTGAACTACAGGACATTTGAACTACGACATAAAGATCTCTCCCACGAAGCTTCCTTGGTGAGCTGCTAGCCAAAGCTAAAAGTAAACAGCTTTCTGTGTTCCATGTAATCATAGCCATTTACGTAGGATATCTTGATTTTATCCAAAGACAGATGATCTCCTGTTGAAGGAAGAAGGAAGACTCGTGTCTCTTGTGTTTTGTGCGCTGCTGGAATCCTGGTGAGCTAAGAGTTTAAAATCTTGAAATCTAAAGACTTTCAATTTTCAATTGGTTGCTAAGCTAAGCTAACCCAGCTAAAACGTATATCTATGATCCTTAGCAGTTTTCCATATGATTCAGAGCTTTAAAACCAGTCAGGACACCCGATCCATAGGGTTTATTTGATGTAGGAATGTTAGACATTTTAATATAATAATATGCTTGTTGTTTAAAAAAACTGTAAGCTCCGGTTGCCACTAGCCACCAAGCCAACTTGGGCTACATGGCATCCATGGAAACCATAGCAGCCAGCTAGACGTGAATTCACGTTGATAGTGCCGTCTGACCGTCATGCAGCCTGGCTGCGATGACATTGTTTCTAGCTGTTCTTACAGCAATAGGCTGTTGTCATTCAACCACATATTACTTATATGTAGGAAATGATTTAATTCTGAGAATTGACTCTAGATTTTGATATTTTTATTTTGTTTGTAATTGTTTGATAGAGATTGCAATTAATAAGGAATCTGTACAATTTTGTGCAGACTGGTTTTTTTAGTACCCCGAACAACCCCCCCTTGCTACACCTTTTGGAACCCTTGGATACCCCCTTTGGATTGCCCCCATCATCGCCCTGGATTTGGATGCATCATCATCGCCCTCTACATTAACTTGCCCCTGTGATTGTGGTAGGATCTGGACATTGCACCTTGCACAAATTGGAAGACTGAATCATTCCCCCTTTTCTTTTCTTTATTATTTTCTTTGAGTGCACTCATACTTTGTTTTGGATTATTTTGTTTAATTTGTTAGTGTAGAATATGGCTGCATAAGTAATATATTAGAAGGGTATAAAATAGAATATAGATAGATATAGACAATAAATAGAATATTAGGAAGAACTTTTAAAAAGTATAATAGAGTAATATATATATATATATATATATATATATATATATATATATATATATATATATAACACATCTCATTTAGTATTGATATTTTAATAACTTGACTTTGAACTGTTGAAATAAATAGTTTTTTTATTGTAAACTATACCCACGAGTGTGTGTGTTGTCTTTGGGGTGAGTACTAAAATCTGGTCTAGAAAAAAACCTACACCAATCTCCAATGAACTTAGACATTAGACTGTAAACTGTCCCTGCGCAAGCATAGGCCCATTCCCCTGTCGTGCAGGTTACACATTAATCTCCTTCCCGGATGCGCACCAGGTGGTACGCGCTGCGCAGGTCCAGCTTGGTGAACACCGTGGCGTGCGTGAGTGGCTCGAATGTGGAACTCATAAGGGGGAGCGGATAATTATTCTTAACCGTGCAACGTATTCTCATGAAATGGTTCGTGCGATATCGTACGAAAAGTTATGCACTAAAATTCGTATGTAACCCATGTAATCGTTGGCCAGGGTGTGATCACGTGACCTAGGCGCTGGCTGTCGTGAAAAAAAAATGGCGTGTGGCGGACACTGGGGGCTGTGCCTCTCACCCAGCAGGGCTGTGGCCTGGGGGCGTGGTTTACGTTCCCGGGCTCGCTGGTGCAGGGTTGTTCCTGCTGCAGTTTTGGCTTTTCGGAGCTGAGGAATAAAGTTCAAACTCGCCTTCCTGCCACATTGGTGACCCCGCATTGAACATGTTTGGAGCAGAAGAAGAGTGTGAATCCACTTCGGCCACGCCGCTCCAACTCTCACAGCCGGCCGTTCTCGTCGCGGCTGTGAAGCTCCTAGAGTTCTGGCAGAGCGACCCGGCTTCGTGGTTCCAGCATGTCGAGGCGCTGTTTCACCTGCGTTGAATCTCCGCGGACGACTCCAGATACTATTTGGTAGTCGCTGCGCTGGACCAGCAGTACACGCCGTGCCATGGAGCTGTTGCGCACCCCTCCACAACACGGTAAATACGTCGCCCTCAAACATCTTCTGCTCCGGAGGTACAGCCTATCTGCCGCAGAGAGGGCAGATAGGATCCTTCCCCTATCTGGTTTGGGCGACGGGACGGCTGTGGATCTCATGGACAATATGCTGTCGCTGCTAGGCTCGGACGAAGCTGGATTCCTTTTCCCGCACGTTTTCCTGCGCCAGCTTCCGTCTCCTGTGCTAACTCCCCGTGTCTGGCCGCTGGTAACTGCCGAGGTTTGGCTGAGGAGGCCGATCGGGTCCTGCTGGCTACCAGACGGTTCTCTGTGAAGAGTGTGGTATCGGAGCCTCTACAGCCCGCATTGGAGGACGCGGACCCGGCAGTGGTGGCTGGAGTGACTGCCCGGAGACGGCGCGGGAGCGGCCTCTGTTTTTTCCACCAGCGGTTCGGCGGCACAGCTGCGTCCCTCCGTGCACGTTTGAGGCTCCGGGAAACTCCAGGGCCAGCGCTCAGTATCAGCTGTGGGCGCTGGTGGACGTAGTGAACTGCTCCATTACGGAGTCGATGTCAGGAAGACGGTTTCTGGTGGACTCCGGCTCGCAAAACAGCCTACTCCCTCCAGCTAAGACAGACATGTCAGCCGAAGGCGGCGGCCCACAGTTGAGTGAAGCTAACGGTTCGTCCATTGCGGCGTTTGACACAAGGTTGGTGACTGTTTGTTTCCACGGGCGCCATTTTGAGTGGGACTTTGGAGCCGCCTCCATTACTGCTCCTATTATCGGCACGGATTTTCTGTGTGCTAATGGTCTGCTGGTTGATGTTGCAAACCGCCGTTTAATTGATGCTGTGTCTTTCGCCACTTTTCCGTGTGAGACAGGGGGAGCCGGGCCGTTAACACACGCTAACTTTTTAGCATTAGGCGATGTTTTTCAACGTTTGTTGGCGGATTTTCCATCGGTGACTACACGGGGTAGAACATTTCATTCCCACTGTCCGTCAGTTTTTGCGCGCGCGTGGCGCCTCGACGCGGTAAAATTGGCTACAGCTAAGGAGGAGTTCGCCATCATGGAGCGTCTGGGTATAGTGAGGCTGTTAGGGTTTGTGGAAGACCCCAAGCGCACGACACCAGACAGAGATGGGGTTAGCCGAAACGGGCTTACTTTATTCCTTGCACGTACAACAGTCAAACCCAGGGAGGCAATAAGCGACAAGAAAACGGGAAGTCCAAGGGAAAAAACTCGCGGGTAATCCAAACGGGAACACGGCACGGTACCTCCACGGGGAAACTTTGCAAGGGAAACCATAAACCAAGGGCAGGGGTGAGCTCGGAGAGAAAAGCACCGTATGGGAAGAGTAGCCACTACTGCGAGGAGGTTATAACACGAACTGACAACGGGCGCTGGGAGACCACCAAACTTAAGCCCAGCCCTGACGGCTAAGCCCAGCCCTGACGAGTTGATTGGCTGCCGGCGCGGGGTGGGCGGGCCACGGCGCGGGGTGGGCGAGCCGTAACAGTACCCCCCCCCCCTTCACGGGAGCCGCCAGGCGACTTGCCCGGCTTGTCGGGATGGGAATGATGGAACTCAGTGAGCAGCCCAGGGTCCAGGATGAGCTGGCGGGAGACCCAGCTACGTTCCTCCGGACCGTAGCCCTGCCAGTCCACCAAATACTGGAACCCCCGTCCTCGGCGCCGGACGTCCAGCGGCCGGCGGACCTTCCACTGGGGGTGCCCATCCACGATCTCTGGGGGAGGCGGAGCTGGGGCCGGAGGAATCAGAGGACTGTGGGAGACAGGCTTAACCCGAGACACATGAAAAACGGGATGGATCTTCAACGAAGCCGGAAGCTTCAGACTCACTGCCGCGGGGCTGAGAACCTTCCTGATCTCAAAGGGCCCGACAAACCGGGGGTTCGGCTTCTTCGCGGTGGACTGAAGCGGGAGGTCCTTCGAGGACAGCCACACCCTTTGGCCTGGTTGGTACGTAGGCGCTGGGGACCGGCGTCGGTTGGCTCCCCGACTGGTGCGCTCAGCTGCCCGGAGCAGAGCAGCTCTGGTCACCTCCCAGACGCGACGACACCGGTTCAGATGGGCCTGCACGGAGGGAACTGCCACTTCCGACTCCTGTGCAGCAAAGAGAGGCGGCTGGTAGCCCAGGGACACCTCAAAAGGTGAGAGGCCGGTGGCAGAGCTGACCAGGGAGTTGATGGCCTACTCGACCGGCTCCAGGAGCTGGGCTTCTTGGCGGCCACGCACCGGAGGGCAGACTCCACGCTCTGGTTCATCCTCTTCCGTCTGCCCGTTAGTCTGTGGGTGATATCCAGAGGAGAGACTAACAGAGGCACCCAACCCCATACAAAAGGCCCGCCATACCTGGGAGACGAACTGGGGCCCTCGGTCCGAGACGACGTCCAGGGGAAGGCCGTGGAGACGGAACACGTGGCCCGTCAGGAGGTCCGCCGTCTCAGAAGCCGATGGGAGTTTCGGGAGGGACACCAGGTGCACTCCCTTACTGAAGCGGTCCACCACTGTCAGGATCACAGTGTTACCCTGGCAGGGAGGCAGTCCGGAGACAAAATCCAACGCCACATGGGACCAGGGCCGGCTTGGAGTTGGAAGGGGCTGCAGCAGACCCGCGGGTGCCTGGTGAGAGGCCTTGCTGCGAGCACAGACGGAGCAGGCCTTTACGAAGTCCCTGACGTCGTTCCTCATGGTGGGTCATCAGAAAAGCCGAGCCAGGAAGGTGAAGGTGCGGTGGACACCCGGGTGGCAAGCAAACTGACTGGCATGGCCCCACTGGAGAACCCGGGGCCGGACTGCGTCCGGGACGAATAGGCGGCGTGGAGGGACGTGGCTCGGGGCGGGATGGGAGCGCAACGCCTGCCTGACCACGGTCTCGATGCCCCAGGTAACCACGCCAACCACCCTGGCCTCAGGAAGGATGGGAGTCGGCCCCTCTGTAGCTGGCTCCCTCCTCGGGTGTTGTCGGGACAGGGAGTCTGCCTTCGTGTTGCGGGACCCGGGGCGATAAGTCAGCGTGAAGTCAAACCGACTGAGGAAGCTGGCCCACCGTGCCTGCCGACCATTGAGGCGCTTGGTTGCCCGGATGAACGTCAAGTTCTTATGATCCGTCCAGATGGTGAACGGCTGTTCCGCCCCCTCCAGCCAATGGCGCCACTCCTCCAGAGCAGCCACCACTGCCAGCAGCTCCCGGTTCCCGACATCGTAGTTCTCCTCGGCGGGGAAGAACCGGCGAGAGAAGAAGGCGCATGGGTGGACCTTCTGGTCAGACGCTGACCGCTGGGAGAGGACAGCCCCCAACCCGGTGTCCGAAGCGTCCACCTCTACGATGAACTGCCTCTTGGAGTTGAGGTGGAGCAGGGCCGGGGCGCTGGTGAACCTCTCCTTGAGGGACTGGAACGCAGAGCGGGCAGCCGGGGACCAGATGAACGGCTGGGAGGGGGAGGTCAGCCTGGTGAGAGGTTCTGCCAAGCGGCTGTAGTTCCTGATGAACCTCCGATAGAAGTTCGCAAACCCGAGGAAGCTCTGTAATTCCTTCCGTGATGTGGGATCGGGCCAGTCCACCACAGCCTGGATCTTGCGGGGGTCGGCCCGGGTCTGTCCCCTCTCAACGACGAAGCCCAGGTAGTCAACGGAAGGGGAATGGAACCGGCACTTCTCTGCCTTGACGAAGAGCCGGTTCCAGAGGAGACGTTCGAGTACCCGGCGGACATGCTGGACATGAGGATGAGGATGTCATCGAGGTAGACCACCACAAACTCGTCGAGCATGTCGCGGAGAATGTCATTCATGAGAGCCTGGAATACCGCCGGGGCGTTGGTGAGGCCGAACGGCATGACCAGGTACTCATAATGACCCCGGGGCGTCTTAAAGGCTGTCTTCCACTCGTCCCCCTTCCGGATCCGGACCAGATGATAGGCACACCGGAGGTCCAGCTTAGTGAAGACTGTAGCCTGGGTGAGGGGCTCAAGGGTGGAACTCATGAGAGGAAGGGGGTACTTGTTCTTGACGGTTATCTCATTGAGTTGGTGATAGTCAATGCAGGGTCGGAGTCCCCCGTCCTTCTTCTTCACGAAAAAGAATCCAGCTGCCACCTGAGAGGACGAGGGCCGAATGAGCCCCGCTGCCAAGGACTCGGAGATGTACTCATCCATCGCAGCCTTCTCGGGGATGGTCAGACTGTACAGACGACTGCTGGGAAGGGGTGCCCCAGAGTGGAGGTCGATAGCACAGTCATAAGGCCGATGAGGAGGAAGAGATTGGGCCCGGGTCTTGCTGAAAACCTCACCTAGCTCATGGTACTCAGGGGGAACAGAGGAGAGGTCGGTAGGCGGGGCACTAGGGGCACGTCGGGGGGATGGGCCGGGAGCAGCCTGGAGACATTGGGCATGACAGGAGGAGCTCCACTCCATGATGGTACCGGAGGCCCAGGCGATGTGTGGCTCATGCTGCACGAACCAGGGGCGCCCTAGGATCACAGGGACTAACGGGGACTGGATGATGTAGAACCGAAGTCTCTCCACATGGTTCCCTGCTATGGTGAGAGAGACAGGGTGGGTGCGTTGGGTGACGCTGGCCAGGCAGCGCTCGTCCAGCGCGAAGGCCTCCATGGGCTTCTCCGGCGTCTCTAGCGGGATGTTAGCCTGGGCAACAAACTCTGAGTCCAGGAAACACTCATCAGCCCCCGAGTCGAGGAGTGCACCCACTGTGAGCCGCTGGCCAGCCCAGGCCAGGGTAACGCTAACCAGATGGTTCTGTTGGGCAGGACGGTGGGAACAGGAAAGGCGGCTCACTAGGATCTCCTGGGGTCCCAGTGAGCCTAGTCTTTTGGCCGAGTGGGGCAACCGCTGATCAGATGTCCCTTCTGGCCGCAGTAGAGGCATTGACCCGCCTTGAACCGGGCCTCCCGTTCGGCCGGACTAAGGCGCGTGCGCCCCAGCTGCATAGGTTCCTCCCCCGTCGTGGTCTGGGGCGCGGGGGGGGAAACGGCCACAGGGAAAGTGGGGCGAGCAGGAGTAGGGGGTTCTGTCAGGAGTGCTGGACGACTGGGGAAAGGACGGGGATCCACGCAGGGCTCGTTCGCGCCTCCTCTCCCCAGAGGCGTCCGTCGATGCGGATGGCGAGCTTAATCAGGTCATCGAGGGGGGTGGGCCTTGACAGCCTCGCTGAGACCTCTCCGGAAGGTGACCCGAAGTGACTGGTCGTTCCAGCCGCTCTCAGCTGCGGCCAGCCTGAACTCCACAGAGTAGTCTGTGACACTGCCACTGCCCTGCTGGATACTGCTCAGCCGAGCACCAGGGTCCTGGCCACCGACTGGATGGTGGAAAACCTTCCGTAGTTCCGCCTCAAAGTCCTCGTAGGTAAGGCAGAAACTGGCCTTCATGGACCAGGAAGCAGTGGCCCACTGAGCTGCTCGCCCTGTGAGCAGGTTGGTCACGTAAGCGACAGGGGCAGCATCAGACGTGAACATGCTGGGTTGGTGCAGGAATACCAGCTCACACTGCATGATGAACGTAGCACAGGTCTCAAAGTCGCCATCAAATGGTCGTGGGCTGGAGAGGCAGGGCTCCCGGGGAACTGGGTTGAGCCCCACAGGGTTAACTGGGGCAGCGGGCCCAGGGGGGTGGGTTACCCACGACTCCAGGGGCAGGCTGGCCCGGCGGCTGGATGGTGAGAGCCGCCGTGATGGTCTGCAACTGCCGCAGGATCTTTGCTTGTTGGCTCGCCAACGCCGCCTGCTGGCTCGTTAGGTTACCCACACAGGCCTGGAGGGGCTGGACCCGAGTCTGAAGATCGCTCATCGCAGCAGAGGCCGCCGCCAGCTGCTGGGTATGGGAGGTGATCAGTTGGATCTGTCTGATGAGAGCCGCTTGAACCGGACTGGTCGGTACGCTGTCTTTGTCGGCTGGGGTCGTCATGGTCAGTTCGTACTGTTAGGGTTTGTGGAAGACCCCAAGCGCACGACACCAGACAGAGATGAGGTTAGCCGAAACTGGCGTACTTTATTCTTTGCGCGTACAACAGTCAAACACAGGAAGGCAATAAGCGACAAGAAAACGGGAAGTCCAAGGGAAAAAACTCGCGGGTAATCCAAACGGGAACACGGCAGGATACTTCCACGGGGAAACTTTGCAAGGGAAACCATAAACCAAGGGCTGGAGAGAAAAGCACCGTAAGGGAAGAGTAGCCACTACTGCGAGGAGATTACGGCATGAACTGACAACGGGCGCTGGGAGACCACCAAACTTAAGCCCAGCCCTGACGGCTAAGCCCGGCCCTGACGAGCTGATTGGCTGCCGGCGCGGGGTGGGCGAGCCGTAACAGATGCGTTCCAACAGCCCGTGGGCCTCGCCGCTTCATATGGTGCCCAAGACGAATGGGTCGTGGCGGCCTTGCGGCGAATTTCGCCGCCTGAACAACGTCACCGCCAATGACCGTTATCCCATCCCACACATACAGGACTTTTCCATACGCCTGGCAGGTACCACTATTTTCTCTAAGGTGGACCTGGTGCGCAGCTATCAACAGGTTCCCGTGCGCGCAGAGGACGTTCCCAAGACCGCAGTGATCATCCCATTTGGGCTTTTTGAGTTCATGCGCATGCCATTTGGCTTGAAGGGGGCAGCGCAAACCTTTCAGAGGCTGATGGACTCGGTGTTGTGTGACCTTGCTTTCGTGTTCGTTTATCTCGACAACATATTAGTGGCCAGTCTGTCAGCTGAAGAGCACCTGGCGCACCTGAAACAGGTTTTCCGTCGTCTGGACGAACACGGCCTGATAGTCAACCCGGCCAAGTGTCAGTTTGGACTGCCAGTGATTGACTTCTTAGGTCACCGCATTTCGCCACAAGGCGCGGTCCCGTTGCCTTCTAAGGTGCAAGTGGTGGCGGAATTTCCCCGCCCAGTCTCTGTTAAGGCATTGCAGGAATTCTTGGGCATGGTGAATTTTTATAACCGTTTCCTCCCTCGCGCTGCCCACCTCCTTCAGCTACTTTACGAAGCCCTGCGGCTTAAGAAGGCTAACGACCCTGTCGACTGGACTCCCGAACGGGTCCAGCCTTTTGACGGAGCCAAGTGCGCCCTAGCTAACGCTACCCTCCTTGCCCATCCCACACCCACGGCGTCCATAGCTTTAACAACCGACGCGTCTGACATAGCCGTGGGGGCTGTGGTTGAACAGCGTGTGGCGAATGCGTGGCAGCCACTCGCATTTTTTAGCCGCAAACTGCGAGATAGCGAGCGCAAGTACAGCGTTTTTGACCGGGAGTTGCTGGCACTGCACCTTGCAACCTGTCATTTCCACTTTCTGCTGGAGGGTCGCTCCTTCACGGCTTATGTGGATCATAAACCGCTGACTTTCGCCATGTCCAAGGTGACTGAGCCGTGATCTGCTCGTCAGCAGCTCCACCTAGCGGCCATCTCCGAGTTCACAACGGACATTCAGCATGTGGCCGGGAAGTCCAACCCTGTTGCCGATTGTCTATCGCGTGTGCTTGTGTGTCCTGTGCACCTCGGTATGGATTTCTCCGCTATGGCTGCTGACCAGCACAGCGACCTGGACGTCCTTGTCCTTAGGTCAACGCGTTCCGGCCTCAAGCTAGAGGATGCAGGAAGGCAGTCCTGCCCTCCTCTGCGATGTCTCCACCGGCCGTCCCCGCCCCGTTGTTCCAGTGGCCTGGCGCCGTCGAGTTTTCGAATCGATTCACTCCCTTTCGCACCCTGGAGTTCGGGCGTCGGTGAAGTTGGTCGGTTCCAAGTTCATCTGGCCTGGCCTCCGCAAGGACGTCAAGGGGTGGGCGGCTGCATGTGTGGCGTGCCAGCGCGCTAAGGTCCACCAGCATACTAAGTCGCCCCTCGAACCGTTTCCGATCCCGGCCAGACGTTTCGACCACGTGCATGTGGACCTGGTGGGCCCTCTACCTTCTTCACAGGCTTTTTACGTACCTGCTCACAATGGTAGATCGGACCACCAGATGGCAGAGGCTGTCCCTCTGTCCCCCACAACATCCGCGGACGTTGCACGCGCGTTTCTTTCCTCCTGGGTCGCCCGTTTCGGCACTCCGTCAGATATCACCTCAGACAGGGGCCCCCAGTTCTTGTCAGAGCTCTGGTCGGCACTTGCGCGATCCTTGGGTGTGCAGGTACACCGCACTACCGCGTACCACCCTCAGGCTAAAGGTTGTCTGAACGTTTTCACCGGTCGCTCAAGGCAGCGCTGCGCGCTGCGCTCTCGGATGGTAACTGGGTGGATCGTTTACCTTGAGTTATGCTCGGATTGCGTTCGGCTCCTAAGGAGAACCTCGACGCTTCGCCCGCCGAGCTGGTGCTCGGTCAGCCGCTCCGCGTCCCTGGGGAATTTTTGCCTAGGAGTTCCGCTCCTCGACCCGGTCCGGCCGTTTATGCTTTTTTGTCCGACAGCACTCGGGTTCCAGGCCCCGTTCACCACTGTTTTCCGCGGTCGTTCGTGCCTGCGGAGCTCATGTCGGGTCGTTTTGTTTTTGTACGGCATGATGCTCACCGCTCGCCCCTCTAACCCCCATACGATGGCCCATTTCCTGTTCTTGAGACAGGTCCTAAAGGTTTTGTGCTGGATATGGGTGGGCGTAGGGAGCGTGTCACGCTTGATAGGCTTAAACCGGCGCACAGGGTAGCAAGCGAAGTTGTGTTTCCGGCCCAGGTTCCCCGTCGGGGTCGCCCTCCTTCCAGGACCCCGGCAGTGTCTTCACGGGTTCAGCATTCTGCCTCTCAGCCGGCATTGGACTGTGTTTCATCTAATGTGTCGGCTGAGGGACGGCGCAGCCGTTATGGCAGGCTGCTTAAGCCTCCAGTGAGACACTAATTTCTTTCCAGGAGTCCCTTCTGGGTGTTCGGGGGGGGGCTGTGTGGCGGACACTGGGGGCTGTGTCTCTCACCCAGCAGGGCTGGGGGCTGGGGGCGTGGTTTACGTTCCCGGGCTCGCTGGTGCAGGGTTGTTCCTGCTGCAGTTTTGGTTTTTCGGAGCTGAGGAATAAACGTCAAACTCGCCTTCGTCTCCTGTGTTTTTCCTCATCCTGCCACAAGCGGACGTTTCTTTTATTTTCAGTGGAAAATGCAACATTTTAAGATAGTTTGGCCATTAAAATGCGGTTTAATAACATTTCTAGCGACGGTAAGTGTTACGGCTCGCCCACCCCGCGCCGTGGCCCGCCCACCCCGCGCCGGCAGCCAATCAGCTCGTCAGGGCTGGGCTTAGCCGTTATTACACACAGCTACATGCCTGTACACTGTACCTGAGTTCCCCTGCAATGATCATTAAATGTTAAGCCTAGACGCTAACACTTCCTCCAAGCGAGTCATTCTACAGTTATCGTCACGCTGTTAAATGTTTATTGCACTTAGCCCTTTTATCCTGCAGAGGTCACAACGCACATGCTATTTACTTATCGGCTTCAGTGACGCCATTTTTTGCCAATGATGGATGATTAAAGGGAAATGTTGTGACGCGTAAAGAGCAAGTCTTATTGGAAAACTGTGAATTTTGCTTAATGAGAAAGAAACGGAAATGTATTTATGTATGGAGTTATTAATCAACTACTCCATATGTTACATATTTGTATTTAATTCTTATTGAAATATACTTAAGCTGAAGCAGTTTAATTCCAATTTCATGTTTATTTGTATTGTGTGAAAATATGCCACGCATATATTTTGTTAGAACCAAATAATTCTACAGCAATCTGGCATTTGGCATTTCAGCTACCACTTCTTCTATTGTGCGCAGCGGATAATGTTCTCTTTTGATGGCTGTATTCAGGTCGTTTGGGTCGATGCAGATCCGAACTTTGTTAGGTTTTGTTACAGTCACCATACTATTCACCCAATCTGTAGGCTCTGTCTGTTTGGTTATCACACCCAAGTTTTCCATTCTTTTCAGCTCTGTTTCAATTTTGTCTTTTAGGGCAACAGGCACTTTCCTGTGAGCATGAACTACTGGAGTGACATCTGGATTTGTCTCAATGTGGTATACTCTCGGTATGCAACGTAATCCAGTGAATAAATCCTCATATTCACTTAGAATGTCACTCTCTGTTTTAAGCGCATGCAGTCTTTTGACGAGCCCCATTTCTTCACATGCCTCTCCTCCTTGAATTGCAGGTACATTGTTCTTTATGACCTCAAACTCCACATCATACTTTTTATCTTTGTACTGACATGTCAACGTGATTTTGCCTTTAGCTGGAATGTGGTGGCCTGCATAAGTAACAAGCTTGGAGTGAGATTCGCAAACCTTTTTATCCAATCTCAATTTTCAGCGGTCTTTCATGGAAATGACGTTGCAATCAGCTCTAGTATCCAGCCTGACTTTCAAAACTTTCTTGTTGACAATCAGATCTTCATGCCATTTTTCTTTCTTTGCATCCACCGCATTGATTTGTGAGACTGAGTGGTCTTGTTTTTCTGCTTGGATTGAGCCAATAAAGAATTCTTGATCATCTGCCTCTGCCTTGTTTATATGCTGCACCTTATGGTTGTTTGTGTGCTTGCGTGAGTTGCACATTTTTGCATAATGATTTTTCCCATGGCAGGCTTTGCACCCTTGTCCATAGGCAGGACACTTATTTGGCTCATGCCTGTAGCCGCATCTTGTGCAGTTTCCTTGATTTCTCATCTTTACCCTCTGTGCTGTGGCACCACTGTCTTTCTGTTTGTCACGTTGTTTTTTCTTGGTGACTTTATTAACAGGAATTTCAACCTCCTCATGTAGACTTTTTAGCTGACTCCGACTCAACTCACTGGCTCTGCAAATGTCTATTGCTTTGTTTAGCGTGAGGTCCGGTTCTCTCAGTAGTCGTCCTCTCACTTGGTCATCCGTGATTCCACACACGATTCTATCTCGTATCAGTGATTCGGTAGGGTACTCAAACTCGCAGTCTTTCGCTTTATTCTTTAAATCAGTCACATATGTGTTATGTCTGCACACATCGACAGTGCTGCATTTGATTTGGTGCTGTTCTATTGTGCTGGGATCGATTGGTGATGCCTGCGGGCTCTGGGTTGTTTGATCGGGTCTGCCTTTGATGCTGCGTCAGTCTAAATAAAGAATGCCACGGAGAGGTTGTGTCGAGCGACAGCGCTGTGTCCTGAAGTGATTTAAAAATACAATATTGGCGACGAGGGTGGCTGATATCTCTCTCCCACCTCCTGCCCCCTTCCTGGCATTACCTGGCGAGCCTCCGGTACCATGGACTCGCTGGCTACATAGTTTTGAAAATTACATCATCGCCTCAGGGCTCGACGACGTGAGCCAGGTTAGGAAGTGGCTCTGTTGCTACACTGCTTGGGAGCAGAGGGTCATCGTGTGCTCAGGACTCTGGGGAACGTCACAAGCTTTGACGAAGCTGTGGGACTTATGAGCACCCATTTCGCTGCTCCACAGAGTGCCCTCCTTCGGCGATTTATATTCCGTCAGCGACACCAACTGCCTGGTGAGTCTTTGCGGCAGTACGTAGCTAATTTGCGAGGGCTATCTAGCTCATGCAAGTTTGGCGCGCTTCAGGACGAGATGCTTCGCGACGAGCTAATCGAACACACCAACAACGCAAAGGTGCGTGAGACTCTCCTGCTGGAAAAAGACGATCTGCTGCTGTCCAGAGCAATTACCATCGCACTACAGGTTGAGGGAGCAGCTGAGTGTGCTGCTATGCTAAATACACAGCAAGTGGCCACCTCCAGTCAAGCTGCCAACGACTCCTCCCTCTACTCACGGCTGCCCCTCGGGACGCAACCCAACCAGAGCGAGGCGGGCGCCGACTCCACTGGGGACGTCTTGCAACTGCAACGACGGCGTTCTCGGCCCCGCCCTCAACAGTCCTGTGGTAACTGTGGGTCTCGGTCTCATGTTTCAAGGGCTCAGAACTGCCCTGCCCATGGCCAGACATGCCGTAGCTGCGGTAAGCACAATCACTTTGCCAACGTCTGTCGATCTTCCCCGGCTGGGTCAGAGGGCCACACCCCCCCAGTCTTCAACCGCCGTCATTCACAAGGTGAGCTCTGGGCCAGTGTCATTCAAATCATGCACAGTCAACATTAATGATGTGTGCATCCCCCTGCTGTTGGACACCGGTGCAAGTGTGTCTCTCCTGAATGTTGATACCTACAGTCAATTTTTCGGTTCACTGCCACTGTCCGCACCCTCAGCTGTCCTCTGTGGGTATGGTGACTCCAAAATCGATCTGGTTGGCTCTCTCCAAGTGACTGTCCGCTATGGAACCAAGCTGGTGCCCAATGCAGTTTTTCATGTGGCACGCCGTAGGGCCAACCTGATGGGCCTGGACCTGTTCTCCGCTCTGGGGTTCTCCCTCTTAGACACAAGGGGGGCAGCAATCCTGACTGTTGCCACACCTTGGCAGCAGAAGTGGCCATCGCTGTTTATGGGGCTGGGCTGCCTCTCCGCCTTCACCCATCAACCTCTCCTCAACCCTGCTGTGAAATCTGTCATCCAACCACTGCGCCGCATCCCGTTGGCTCTCCGTGATGGGGTCTCCGCCGAGCTTCAACAACTGCTGGAAGCTGGCATCATTGAACCGGTGGACGCGTCACCTTGGGTCTCAAACCTCGTGGTGGCTAAGAAGAAGTCGGGGGGCCTGCGTGTCTGCGTCGATCTACGTGCAGTAAATAAGGCAGTGGTCCCTGATAAGTATCCACTGCCCACCTCAGAAGAACTCACTGCTCAGTTCTATGGCTCTGAGGTGTTCTCCAAGCTCGACCTCAGACAGGGGTACTTACAGGTGCCCCTCCACCCCAGCAGCCGAAACCTCACAGCCTTTGTGACACATGCAGGAGTGTTTCGCTACACCAGGATGCCTTTCGGTCTCAGCTCCGCCCCTAGCTGCTTCCAGAAAATCATGGTCTCCGTGCTGGCTGGCATACTGGGCGTGGCCATATATCTGGACAATATAGTGGTACACGGGCCCACCAGTGAAATCCACGACAAGCGCCTCAACATGGTCTTCGCAGCCCTGTCCAAGCACAAGCTAACTCTCAATGCTGAGAAATGTGTCCTCTCTGTGCCAGCCATCGACTTCGTGGGGTTCCGGCTGTCAGCGAGCGGTGTAACTCCACTACAATCCAACGTGGACGCCATTCAGGCCATCCCTGAGCCCAGCTCGGCCGCCCAGGTCGCCTCCTTCCTGGGTATGACAAGTTACTACCTGAGGTTTCTTCCCCAGTACTCTGCGACCACCGCCCCCCTGCGCCAGCTGCTGCGTAAGGACGAGCCATGGGTGTGGTCAAAGGCATGCAGTGACGCTGTGCGTGATCTCAAGACTCAACTGACTTCACCATCAGTGTTGGCTAACTTTGACATCGCCAGCTCCACCTTTGTGACCTGTGACGCATCAGCCACAGCGATAGGGGCTGTGCTGTCTCAAACCCAGAACGGTGGGGCACACGCTGGCCGCTGATTCGCGGGTCTGACCCTTTAGTCGAGCGGTTAGCGATGCCTCCTGCGGTGCGGGCGATACAGGTTCGCGTCCCGGCCGCGGCAGCTACTGTGGTTGCGTTGTCCCCTGAATTCGCTACATTGGTGTCAGAAGTGGGATGGGGCGACCGTAAGGCCATCGGAAGCGTATGCGCCCTGAGGCGTGAAGGAGCTGATATGCTTAAGCGCAGGGACGAGCTTCTCGAAGGAGGGGGGTAGTGTAACGTGCATGGATAAGAAGACACGCTGGCCGCTGGCTCGCGGGTCTGACCCTTTAGTCGAGCGGTTAGCGATGCCTCCTGCGGTGCGGGCGATACAGGTTCGCTTCCCGGCCGCGGCAGCTCCTGTGGTTGCGTTGTCCCCTGAATTCGCTACAATATGATGTGGTGGAAGCCATGTCTAGTCAGTCAACGGCGTTTTTTATTCTGTGGTCTCAATACAAACACAGTAACACAACAGCAAAGTTACAGTGCCGCCTAGCAGTCACACTGAGTAATGCACTTCTTATTCAAATACACTACAGTCTCCAAACCGTCCAACTTGAGCGGTCCCTCTAATATAATCATTTCTAATCCTGTCCTTCTTTGTTACTCCCAGTGAAAATCTTATCATCTTCATCTCTGCCACCTCCAGCTCCACCTCCTGTCTTTTCATCAGTGCCACTGTCTCCAAACCATATAACATAGCTGGTATCACAAACATCTTGTAAACCTTCCCTTTAATTCTTGCTGGTACCCTTCTGTCGCAAATCACTCCTGACACTCTTCTCCACCCACTCCATCCTGCCTGCACTCTCTTCCTCCTCTCTCCTGCACTCCCCGTTACTTTGGACAGTTGACCCCAAGTATTTAAACTCAAATGCCTTCGTCACCTCCACTCCTTGCATCCTGACCATTCCACTGTCCTCCCTCTCGTTCACGCATAGGTATTCCGTCTTGCTCCTACTGATTTTCATTCCTCTTCTCTCTAGTGCATACCTCCACCTCTCCAGGCTCTCCTCAACCTGCACCCTACTCTTGCTACAGATCACAATGCATTCCCAGAGAAAATAAGTGATGTATTTTGGAGCAATTCATCCTTAATACCATCCCGTTAAAGGCAGAAGGGGTTACAGTATGCAGGAGGGACACATTCAGAATATTAAAAGTAAAAGTGACTTGCGTGGACTCCGGGCTGCCGGGTGCGACTGTAATTGAGGGTAAATCAATCAAAGAATGAGAAACCCCATCAACTAATTCTGAAACGCATTGTGGACCAATTGTGCTCTTGCACTGTAGAGTAAGTTAATATTTCAGCTATTATTGGTATATTTTTAGTAATTCATTGTCAACATCACCGTATTATAGTGTTGATTTTAGGTTATGTATGGGCCCCTGGGGGTCGCAGGGCGGCCAGGGACAGGCCCCAGGGCCGGGGGAACCGTCCCATGATTTTTTTTAACTTTCGGACCAGAACCGGTATTTCCAACAAAATAAGGCAAACGAGATGCCTCTGCGGGCGGGATGACTTTTCTGAACGACCGGTCCCCACCTGGAGCTCCCAGAGGGGGAGAAACGTTTAAAATAGGCCGGATATGAGGAGGTCAGACTGGCCAGAGACCATCCCAGCCGACCCTCCCCGCGGGTCTTTATGCTCTGAAATGAAAGGTGGAACCTGGCTAACCTGTGACTAGCATAGCAGTTATGTTAGCGGGCTAGCTATCATTAAATTAGGTATCTCTGGCCACAGACTAAACGGGTTACGTCCATAAGGTACATTAAAAATGTTATTTTGTTAGTTAGTAATATGTTGATAATGGTAATAATCATTGTGTGGGTGAAAGTAACAGTAATAATACTGTAGCGAATTCGGGGGACAACGCAACCACAGGAACTGCCGCGGCCGGGAAGCGAACCCGTATGGCCCGCACCGCAGGAGGCATCGCTAACCGCTCGACTAAAGGGTCAGACCCGCAAACCAGTGGCCAGCGTGTCTACTAATCCATGCAAGTTACACTACCCCCCTCCTTCGAGAAGCGCGTCCCTGCGCTTAAGCATATCAGCTCCTTCACGCCTCATACGCTTCCGATGGCCTTACGGTCGCTCCATCCCACTTCGGACACCAGTGAAGCGAATTCGGGGGACAACGCAACCACAGGAACTGCCGCGGCCGGGAAGCGAACCCGTGCCGGCCACACCGCAGGAGACATCGCTAACCGCTCGACTGAAGGGTCAGACCCGCCAGCTAGTGGCCAGCGTGTCTACTAATCCATGCACGTTACAATACGTTAGCTATATTAGCTATCAATAATAGCTTGTAGCAAGCTTAGCTTGGAGCAGACAGGTATTTTTGTTGATTTTGGGTGGATTAAACTGGCCATGGGGTCTGCTATACTGCCAAATACATTGCCGACATTACGTTCTGGGTTTCGGGAAGGGAAAGAAAATTACACCTCCTCCAAACTTTTCAGATATCTAGTATCCGATTTGCAGATCCCCTAAGCACACCGTTTTAGCATTTTGCTGTCTGTTTGAAAGCTTGACGGACCTCCCTCACATTGAAACCATTGCTAAAGTAGGGTTGAACAAGCACCGCTCTGGGGCGATACTTTGCGAAAGGTAAAATGTCCAAGCAGCAAGCAGCAGGCATAGAACAGAGTGTAGCTACGTCAGTAAACGCAGTATTATGTTCAGTGAATGACCACACCGAGAGCCACGTTTATAACTGTTACTTAACCAACATCAACTCACGACACTTTTCATCTTGCCGTAATTCACACTGCCCCCTGCCCTTCTTAAAGGCACAGTAACTGCTTGTGCTTAACCATACAAGTCAGACTCGGGCATAACACTACCCAACCAGATATAACATTTTCTAACCCCACCCCCCTTGAGAAGATAACATAACATATCAGTTCCTACCCTAGATGTCCCTTAACCATTCATAACATAGTCCCTGTGCCAGACAGGCGGAACCCTCACCCTCTGAGGGCGAGCAGGCTGGTGAGCAGGGCCTGGCAATGGCGGTGGGTCACCACCCACTCGGTTTGCCTCCGGTCTGGGCTGCCAACTGAGAGCAGCAGCTGGGGACAAGGATGATGCAGGGTTTGTAGGGGCTACAACCCTATGCAGGCGGTTTGAGTGCCAACGAGTCCATCATCCAGTCTGTCGATAGCCGGTCCTAGCTGCTGAATCATCTGATGGGGCTCCGACCAGTATGACCGCAGCTTGGTCTGGCAGTGGGCGTGTTTGATACTGACCCAGTCCCCCACAGACAGAGAGGGAGTCTGCACTCGGCGGGAGGCATCGAACCTCTGTTTCATCCGGGCCTGTGAGCTTCGGACTTGAGTTCTGGCTTTCTGGAGCCCTGGGCTCTCGTGTGCAGTGGCTGGCTCCACTGTCAAGCGGTCCAGTGGTTGCTTTAGTTCCCACCCGATCATGATCTAAGGAAGCAAGTGCAACATCTAACTCAAAAAATGAACTCAAAAAAGTTCCATGCCACTGCAACCCAATCGACAGTGATGGCAGTCGGCAGCACTCCTACTGTTCCAAACACCCCAATCAGACCAGCAACTGACTCAGAGGAGTACATATGCTACCGTTGTGGAGAGAATGGACATGTTGCAGCAAGGTGCAGAAATCCTGAGAATCCAAGCAAAGTAATCCAGAAGCTAATTGGAGCTCTCAAAAACGCCCAAGGTAACAACCCAGAGTCTGCCCGTCCTGCTGCTAGAGCTAATGTAAACGTCAACACATTGACGTTTACACATTGGCAACCATGTCATGACCCGGCCCTGTCAGTCTGAGCAATATGTCATACCTGCCCAGCTTTTTTGCTTTCATCTCAATGGCCCTTTTACTGTTTTTTGTTGAGACCTTACAGTTTGGCTCTCTGTGCTTCATCCATTGTTTATTGCAGATGACACATTTCTTTTTGGCTTCAAATTTTTCTGTGTTTTGTCTCGTGAACCTGATACTGTGTTGTGCTGTGCTACATCCTGAGCTGGTCAAATCTTCAGTTGTTACATTCACATCACCAAGATGTCGCTTCTCCGCATTATTGGTAGCTCTTCTCATTTAAGTACAAATTCCGACATTTTGGGTGCCACTTCGGTGTACTCTCTTCAAACCATTTTTCTTCTCTAGACACATGGTGCAGTCTTTGGAATACCTCATCTTGTCTAGCATTCATGGCCTTTGTAAACTTTGAGATTGATTGTGAACTAATACAGTACGGGTGTTTTGCAGAGTCTTTTTGACATAGCACACACTTTTTGTAGTCAGTGGTGTTGTCTTCACGGCTCTTCTTACAGGGTTCATGCTTAAGTGTCACAGAAATCTCTGCCATACGTTTCTTTGGCTGGCTGGTCATCTTGCTACAGACAAAAACATACAAACAGATTATTAGTCTGCCTGGTCAATAGGGAAGACAATTATTAAAATAGGAAACATCTTTTTAAAAAATTAAACAGTAAATTAACATATTAAAATATTTGTATATGTAGCCTAGAGCAGTCTGTCAATGTACTCACTTCTTATTTCATGCTTAGCCTACTCAATTGTGCAGGGTGGCATGGCATTGGTCCGTATAGGCACACAAGCATTGTCAACACTGCATACAAAAATACAAGCATATAATACTCAGTACAAAATGATAACCAGGTATATATTTATGAAATGTAGCACAAATGATTGGGAAACTATTTAAATATGTATCTTACAGTTTCAGTGATGGGTAGCTAGCTAGCTGGCTAGCTCACAAACCACTCTCTTTTTGGAGGGAAATCTGTAAACCAAATCAAATCAACTTAAATTAGCATTGGATGGAAACCTTTATATTAATGTAACCCCTACAATAGATGATTCAAAAATAATAATTTAAACATATTTACCCATTTTTATGGCAGCAAATATTCCACATGAACAAAAATCCATTGCTGAAACTAATCTCACTTCAGGCAGATAAACCAGACACAGCTCCATCTAGTGGCCTTGTGATCTCACTTCAGGGAGATAAACAATGCACAGTTCCACCTAGTGGCCTTAATGGGAACATGATTTAACAATGTAGAACTTGGGAGCTTATTTTCTGCACTTGTCATTTTATTTTTGCTGTGAAGTCTTAAAGATATATTCAATAACAAAGATAATTCTGCTATATGACCCAGACAGTTTATTGTATGTTTCTGTATGGGGGGGGGGGGTATATGGACCCTCCCTGTAGCTGTCCAGCAACTTGTTTTTCAAGTTGTCCATCCAAGTTGTGATCCTTGAAGGTCCTAGACAGGATTTCTGGTAGACAACCCTTTACACAAGTCCGTAAAACCATGTTCACCAGTTATGTGGTGTTTATGCAAATTAGTGCATACTTAATTATATATGCGTCATTTACTCTGGTAAAAAAAACATTTTTCATAAAACTTCCAATACATTTTTGTTTGTCTCAATGTGAGTAATCAACACTGTAATTTTCATGAAGATATCTATTCGTTAAAATTTTAACCCTATCTACCTCAAATGGTTGTGTTCAGGCAGGGTGGGCAACTTTGGACGCTCCCTGTAGCTTTCCTGCAACTTATTTTTCGGTTTGTCCACCCAGGTTGTGATCCCTGAAGGTCCTAGATATGATTTCTGGTGAACAACCTTTTACAGCATCCGACCCGCGTTTCCCCCCCAAAAATGGGGTTTTGCCCCCTGGGTATTAACCAACATCAACTCACGACACTTTTCACCTTGCCGTAATTCACACTGCCCCCTGCCCTTCTTAAAGGCACAGTAACTGCTAGTGCTTAACCATACAAGCCAGACTCGGGCATAACACTACCTAACCAGATATAACACGCATTGCATCAGAAGGGGCAACCAGCTACCAGCCGAGGCGCCGGGAGAGCCAAGCCCAACAACCAGTGCCGGAATTGCGGTGGAAAATACCCTCACGATGGAGAATGCCCAGCAAAAGGGTAAGACTGTAAAGCATGCGGCAAGCCGAATCACTTCGCAAAGTAGTGCAGGTCACAGCAAAAGCAACCTGGGAAAGACTTTGACATGAAACCCAGAGACAGTAAGCAATTCAAAAGTGTATTGTAGAGCCGAAGTAACGGAGAAGACCATAGGTTCACACTTTAGCCGTGTAGGCAACTTTCTTTAATCCACGGTAAATCAGCGAGACAAACAAAACCCACAGCTCGACTGAGGCAAGAATGTGGCAAGAATAACCAGAAAACTGGCTGGACAACCATAACTTAACCCTGCGTTAACCTGCCAGGGCAACCATGACTTAACCCTTAGTTCCTGGGTTGAATTCTGTCCCCAATACGTGTCCACCACATGACCCCCCCCAGAATTCGCCCTAGTAATCGAAGTCAGGCAGGCGCGGGTGGACGACAGGCCGTCCGCGGCGGCTCCGGATAACAGGGGCCGGAGTGTCTGTGGGAGGCATTGACGCGGGCCTGTGGAGGTCGGCCTGAGGAGCAGAAGAGGCAGCTCGGGCCTCCACGGGGGGAGGAGGCGGAGCCGGGGGACGACCGCGACGAGGAGGTTGGGCTAACTCCAACGGCTGCGTCAAGTCCAGGTGTGCGGGTTTAACTCGGTCCACTGAAACATGCTCGGCCGTGCCCCCAAAATCCACCACCAGGTGCTTAGTTCCCCGTTCCAGGACGCGGAAGGGGCCGTCATAAGGGGGTTGCAGAGGGGGGCAGTGTGCGTCGTGACGGATGAACACGTAGTCCGCTGACTGCAGACCTGGGGGCACCTGGGACACCGGAGCGCCGTGTTGGGCGGTAGGGACGGGTGTGAAAGCTCTTACCCCGTCCAGCAAGGAGGCTCGTTGGTCCACAGCTGACCAGGGACGCGTTGCATTGGGCATGAAATCGCCTGGGACTCGCAGCGGCGTGCCGTACACCAGCTCCGCAGAGGAGGCTTGTAGGTCTTCCTTCGGGGCGGTCCGCAGGCCCAGCATGACCCATGGGAGCTTGTCAACCCAGTTGCAGTCCTTGAGAGTAGCCCGAAGCGCAGCCTTCATGGACCGGTGGAAGCGCTCACATAGGCCGTTCGCCTGAGGGTGGTAGGCGGTAGTGCGATGAAGCTTGACGCCCAGAGCCTCACCCACAGCATTCCATAGCTCTGAGGTAAACTGTGGCCCACGGTCAGATGAAAGGTCGGAAGGCGTACCGAAACGTGAGACCCACGACCCAATAAAAGCCCGGGCCACATCAGCAGATGTCGTGGATGCCAGGGGAACAGCTTCAGGCCAGCGCGTAGTCCTGTCCACCACAGTGAAGAGGTAGGTGAACCCATGGGAGGGGGGTAGGGGACCAACCAGGTCGACGTGGACATGGTCAAATCGTCTCTCCGGCACTGCGAACCGTTCCAGGGGCGCCTTAATGTGGCGGTGTATCTTAGCCCGCTGACAGGCAACACACGAGTCGGCCCACGCTTTCACGTCTCTCTTAAGTCCCTCCCACACAAACTTAGCAGAGGTCAGGCGCACGGATGGCTTACCGCCTGGATGAGAGAGGCCGTGTACAGCTTCAAATACGGGGCGTCTCCAGCTGTGCGGGACGATGGGCCTGGGCTGTCCTGTGGAGACGTCACACAGGAGGGTGACACCTGTGTCGCTGAAAGGAACGTCCTGCAGGCGGAGCCCCGTGTCGGAGGCCCGGAGACGGAGGATGCTCGGGTCCGTGGCCTGGTCAGCAGCCATCTGTGCATAGTCAAGGCCTAGGTGGACCGCTCCAATCACCACCCTAGAGAGGCAGTCAGCTACCTGGTTAGACTTACAAGCGACGTGCTGGATGTCGGTAGTGAATTCCGAAATGTAGGAGAGTTGTCGCTGCTGGCGAGCGGACCATGGCTCGGCCGTCTTGGACATGGCAAACGTGAGGGGCTTGTGGTCCACGTACGCAGTAAACTCGCGGCCCTCTAGCAGGAAACGGAAATGCCGGACGGCGAGCCAGAGACCGAGGAGTTCCCTGTCAAAAGTACTATACTTGCGCTCTCGGGGTGTAAGCTGGCGACTGAAAAAGGCCAAAGGCTGCCAAGCCCCCCCCACCCACTGTTCGTGAACCGCACCAACAGCATAGTCCGATGCATCCGTGGTTATGGAAATAGGCGCTGTAGGTGAAGGATGCACTAGCAGGGTAGCCTGGGAGAGCGCAGCTTTAGTCTCGGTGAACGCACGGTCCCGCTCTGCTGTCCAGTCGACCGCCTGGTTGGGGGACTTGCCTTTCAGCGCCTCGTACAGTGGCCGGATGATAAAGGCGGCTCGAGGAATGAAGCGGTGGTAGAATGTCACCATCCCGATGAACTCCCTGAGCGCACGAGCTGTTTGGGGGCGCGGAAAGGCCGCCACCGCTTCCACCTTTGAGGGCAGGGGGACTGCCCCGTCCCCAGTGATGCGGTGCCCGAGGAAATCAATGGCTGTCAGCCCGAACCGGCACTTCGCCGGGTTGACGATCAGCCCATGCTGGCTGAGGCGTGTGAAGAGGGCATGAAGATGGGACAGGTGTTCTTCCTCGGAGGCGCTGGCGATGAGTATGTCGTCCAAATAGACGAAGATGAAAGGAAGGCCACGGAGCACTGAATCCATCAGCCGCTGAAAGGACTGGGCCGCGTTTTTGAGTCCAAATGGCATTCGTAGGAATTCAAATAGGCCGAATGGGGTTGTCACCGCTGTCTTGGGGATGTCTGAGGGGTGCACGGGAACTTGATGATAACCACGGACCAGGTCGACTTTTGAGAAGACGCATTTGCCAGACAGGTTTGCAGAAAAGTCCTGGATATGCGGGACAGGATAGCGGTCAGGCGTGGTGGCGTCATTTAGTCGGCGGTAGTCCCCGCATGGGCGCCAACCTCCATCAGGCTTAGCGACGATGTGGAGTGGGGACGCCCACGGGCTGTCAGAGCGGCGGATGATCCCCATGCGTTCCAGGTGCTCGAACTCAGACTTGGCAATGGCGAGTTTGGCGGGGTCGAGACGCCTGGCTCTGGCGTAGACCGGGGGCCCCTTCGTAGCAATGTGATGCTCCACCCCATGCTTAGCGGTGGGTGCAGAGAAGGTAGGCTGGGTGAGGTCAGGGAACTCAGCGAGGAGGCGGGTGAACTTGTCTGCCTCTGAGAGAGAGTTGGCTAGACCTGCATAGGCCGCTTCCCTCCGCGTACATGCGAAGGAGGAGAAGGTTAAGGCATCGACCAGACGGCTGTTCTGAATGTCCACTAGCAAACCGTAAGCGCACAAAAAATCAGCTCCGAGGAGGGGAAGCGTTACATTGGCCATGACGAACTCCCACGTGAAACGTTGTCCACCAAAACACAGTTCTACAGACCGCACGCCGTAGGTGTGGATAGGGCTGCCGTCAGCCGTCGCCAACTGGGGGCCCCGCTCCCCGCCCATGATGTCGACGTCAGTAGCAGGGAGCACGCTTCTCTGTGCGCCCGTGTCACAAAGAAATCGCCGACCGGAGATGGTGTCGAGGATGAAGAGTAGCCTGCTCGTATCGCCAACACTCATGGCCACTACTGAGTGTTGGCCCTCTCGTTTCCCGTCGGCCTGTAGTTGCAGGGGGAACGGCACCGTTTAGCTTTCGCACCAAATCGAGCGTGGTACATACAGAGTCCAGAGGGCTTGTAGCGGTCTGATGCTGTGGCGCCACCGTCGGGCCACGCCCGCGATGTCGGCGGGGGGCCAGTGAAGGTAAGAGCCAGCACCCCGGCATGGGAGGAACGTTGTGTAGCGACGAAGAATCGGTCAGCCTCCTTTGCCAGCTCACGGGGATCAGTGATGGTGGAGTTAGCGAGCGCAGTCTGGACGTGGGGCGGCATGTTGCGCAGAAACAGCTCCATAAACAGGAAACATGGCTTTTCTTGACCCAGTAGGTTTAACATCCTGCTCATTAGCTCCGATGGTTTGCCATCTCCCAAGCCCTGAATTGCGAAGAGGCGACGTGCTCTCTCCGTTGCTGACAGTTCAAAAGTTTCAAGGAGGAGATTTTTAAGTGCGGCGTATTTACCATCGGCCGGTGGGTTGGTTATGAAACCGCTTATCCTGGAAGCCGTAGCGCACCCCAGCGCCGCCACTACGTAGTAGTACCTGGTCTCGTCTGCTGTTATGTCTCTGAGCGCGAACTGTGCCTCAGCCTGCGCGAACCATGTAGCCGCGGAAGACTCCCAAAACTCCGGCAGTTTAATTGCAACGGCGTTCGTAGCCATAATGTGTCTGTGGTTTCAGAAAACGTATCCGAAAACCGACGTCGGGGTCACCAGTGTAGAGCCGAAGTAACGGAGAAGACCGTAGGTTCACACTTTAGCCGTGTAGGCAACTTTCTTTAATCCACGGTAAATCAGCGAGACAAACAAAACCCACAGCTCGACTGAGCGGAGGTGGCAAGAATAACCAGAAAACTGGCTGGACAACCATAACTTAACCCTGCGTTAACCTGCCAGGGCAACCATGACTTAACCCTTAGTTCCTGGGTTGAATTCTGTCCCCAATACGTGTCCACCACAGTATAACATTAACAGCACAACAACACATAGTGTTAACACACAAGAATCATCTAGCAGTGACGAGGTGGTAAGATATGTGCTTGCAGCCAGTGGCAGCAACAATGCTATGCAGCCACAGACATTAGACTGAATGTTGTTAGGATTTCAGCGCTGGTAGACTCAGGGGCTGCAGTGAACATTATTAGTGAAAAGGTGCTCAGTACACTGAGACCACGCCCACAACTCACCCCAGCTGACATCAGGATATTCCCTTACGGCGGCACTAAACCATTGCCCATAGCCGGTACATTCACATGCAACACGGAAGCAGGAGATAAAAAGACTAAAGCCAAATTCTATGTGATGACTGGTGACAGCTGCTCTCTGCTAGACTACAAAACATTTGAGGAGCTAGGTCTCATCAAAATCGTGAACAGTGTGACCTCCCCAGGCAAGTTAAAAGACTTCTAAGTTAAGCTGCACATCAACACCAATATTCAGCCGACCTGTCAACCACAAAGGCGAGTGCCATTTCACATCCGCCAGAAAGTCGAAGAGGAATTGAAAAAGCTAGAAAATGGTGACGTCATTGAAACAGTCACGGCCCTACGCCATGGGTCTCACCCATCATCACACCACCCAAGCCAAAAGATCTTATCAGCCGGCGGAATGTCAGCTGACCCCAAAGAGGTCACCGCCATTCAGCAAGCCAGCAACCCACGAGACCCGACTGAAGTCAGGAGCCTACTAGGTATGGCCAACTATTCCTCATGCTTTATCAAAGACTTTGCTTCAATTTCAGCACCACTACGCAAGCTGACCAGAAAAGACACACAGTGGCACTGGGGCCTAGAGCAAGACAAAGCACTACAGACCATCAAAGAAAGCCTAACCAGCAACACGGTACTGTCATATTTTGACCCTAGCAAAGACAGAACTTGACGTTGATGCCAGCGCTGTTGGCCTGGGTGCCATTCTCTACCAAAAGGAAGAAGGGGAGAGACGTACCATAGCCTACGCCAGCTGTGCCATCAGTGATGTGGAAAGACGCTACTGGCAAACAGAAAGAGAAGCACTGGCCATTGTTTGGAGTTGTGAACACTTCCACCTGTACCTGTATGGCAACCTTTTCACCCTCGTCACAGACCACAAGGCATTCGAGGTGATCTGGAACAATCCCCGATCGAGACCACCCGCCAGGATCAAACGATGGGGACTGAGACTACAGCCCTACAACTTCAGGGTAGAATACAGAAAAGGAGCTGAGAACTCTGCAGACTACATATCCCGTCACCCTGTTCCAGTGCAGACAAGTGGAAACACATGAGCAGAGAAGGTGGCGGAGGAGCATGTGAACTTCGTGGCACAACACACCACAACCAAAGCAATGACTCTCACAGAGATAAAAGACGAAACACTTAAAGACCCAGTCCTGCAGAATATCAGTACCCACATCAGACACAATACATGGTACAAAGTTGCAAGTGACACACTCCACGCTGAAATACTCAAGAAGTACAAATAAATCAGTAGTGAGCTCACTGTTTCACACACTGATGACATCATCCTGCGGGGCACAAAGATTGTCATCCCTGCATCTCTTGAACACAGAGTGCTACAACTAGCCCATGAAAGACACCAGGGCATTGTAAAGACAAAGACACTCCTCAGATCAAAGGTATGGTTTCCTAACATTGACCTGAAAGCAGAACTCACTGTGAAGAACTGTCCAGCATGCCAGGCCAATACACCCATGGCACAGTCGGAACCTTTGAAGATGTCCAAACTACCAGTAGCCCCCTGGCATAATGTCAGTGCAGATTTCTATGGCCCATTCCCTACCGGAGAATTTCTGTTAGCTATCATAGACGAATACACACGCTACCAAGTAGTTGAAATTGTGAGATCCACTTCAGTCAACACAGCAATCCCAGTCATAGATAAAGTGGTCTCCGTGTTTGGAATTCTGAGAAACCTAAAAACAGTTAATGGCCCTCCTTTCAATAGCGAACAATTCTCCAAGTTTGCTGGCCATCTAGGTTTCCACCACAAGAAAATAATGTCCCTCTGGCCTCAAGGAAATGCAACAGCAGAATGCTTAATGCGCACACTTGGAAAAGCCATCCACGTGGCAGAAACTCAGAGCATCCCATGGAAACAGAGACTCAACACATTTCTCCATGAGTACCACTCCACACCACACACAGCACCACTGAAGTGTCAACTGCAGAACTGATGTTCCAACGCAAAATCCACACCAAGATCCCGATGATCACCACAACCATTGAAAGTGGTATTGACCACAAAATCAGAGAACGAGTCAAGACTGCTAAAGCAAAGATGAAGTCTGACTCAGATGCACGCCGTCATGCCAAGTCAAGTGCACTCACCCCTGGTGATACTGTGCTTCACCAAAACCCAAGCACAACAAGCTCACCCCTCCATACAACAGTGAGCCTTACACAGTGTCAAAGGTCAGATGCTCGATGGTCACAGTAACCAAAGATGGACATTCCATAACCAGAAACTCTTCCTTCTTTAAAAAGATCAATGCTGAGAGACAGGACACTCAAACAGATCCTGGTGAGGATGATAGTGACACTGTTACTGTTGCAACACCGAGGTATCCTTTCAGAAGCAATCGCCAGCACCCGTCATACCTCAATCACTATGCGTATGGTTACCTGTAGGCCATCAATGTGGCCAAATGAATGAGTTTATTTGAACTTGAACTAAGACAATGTAGCATTTGAATTTTAAATTGCACGTTGAGTTGTGATTGAGAATTAATATTGCTATTGCAGATAGTAAGTGAATCAGTTATGTGTAAGACCTTTTTAACCTGTTTGTGAAGACAATGGCGTTAATCTTCTTTTTTTTTAAAGGGAGTGATGTAATGTTTACGGACATGTACAACATTAGAGTGATTAATATTTACGATGGTGACTCATTGCCGTCATATGTAGTCATACATTACAGGAAGCAGAACCTGGAAATCAGTTAGTCAGACAGTAGTTCACAGTATGGCTGTACCTGAGCTTCTCCAGTAAAGTTCCAAGTTTATTTAATAAGTTGTCTGCCTGTTTGTATTTCACACGAGAACATCACACTGATGAAGCCCCTCACTTTCATGAGCTGGAAACTGAAGGAAAACCTTTTGTTTTTCTGTGTGTTGTACACAGTAGCTGTTTGCTGTACATATTGTAACCCCCTATCATATTACAATAGTTCATTTACATTTAAGGGTATCTTATGCCTAGTTCGGTACTGTCACTTTAAGAGACCGTGATTCTATAGGTCAGGCTTGCTGGGCGGTACTTTTCTGTATTACATTCTATGCGAGCTGGCAGATCACCAGTCGTTACCCTGATTGCAAGCAAATGCCTGAACATTTTTATTTCTTATATTAGGTAAGCATGGTAAACCTATCAGTACCATGTGTACCATATTGTAACGTGCATGGACATGTTAGCCCTTTTGCTAACGGGTAGGACCTTTTAGTCGACTAACGTTGTCGCCCGCGGTGTGGGAGATACGGGTTCGCGTCTCGGCTGTGGCGACGGTTCCCCAGCTGCCCCGTTGAGTTCGCTGCATTGGCGTCAGAAGTAACGATCACAGATGAATAGGCTCGGTAGCCCTTGGCTAACGGGTTGGACCCTTTAGTCGACTGGTTAACGTTGTCACCTGTGGTGCAGGACACACGGGTTCGCGCGGCGGCGGTTCCCAGGCGGCCCCCCTAATTCGCTGCATTGGTGTCAGAAGTGGGATGCGCACGGACATGCTTCCCGAAGGAGGGGGGGTAGTGTAACGTGCATGGATAACTAGACACGTTAGCCCTTGGTCAACGGGTTAGACCCTTTAGTCGACTGGTTAACGTTGTCGCCTGTGGTACGGGAGATATGGGTTCGCGTCCCGGCCGTGGCGGCAGTTCTTGCATGGGCTGCTCCCCTAATTCGCTGCAATATTTTGTGTTGAATATCTTAAGTACCCTGCAAATTAAAAGTTTCAATATCGTTGTTCATAAATATAGTTGCAACGTTGATGTATTTGTCTAGCCTATGGTTACTAGCCTTCACCACACTGTGTGTAGCTAAGCATTAGCCACGAAATGTGAATGTAATTCTTTGCTATATTGTGGTCTTAATATCTTCTAGAGTTTGAGGTATTTCGGAAATGTTTGCAAATGTTCACAATAGGTTTATGAGTAGAAAATATTGTAGGTGGCAATTTTCTTAATTAATGTTAATTTCAATTGTAGTATGTATTTTGCAATAGCAGTTAAACTTGTACTTTTCTGCATTACATTCTATGCGAGCTGGCAGATCACCAGTCGTTACCCTGAACGCAAGCAAGTGCCTGGACATTTTTATTTCTTATATTAGCGATCTGGTGTTTGGACACGGCCCACAACCTAGCCATTAAGGTTGCGTCTTCCCGCCACTCTACTTTGGGACCGGATGTGGTCAGCAGATTCATCCTTCCTAAATCGTCCATCATTGACTGCGTAGCGCCTCCTGATAGCGAACTCGATGAACTGTGAGCCAGGAAACACTTCACGGATTTATTCATGTAAGACTGTTCCAGTAGCCATTCACTTCCTGGATTTATTCAAGTAAAACTTCCGGTTAAGGGCCCCAACGAGATATCTCCTTTTATTGTTTTGTTTATTTGGGTGTTGTGCACAACAGGAGTATTGCAGCGCTGCAACTTATCAGTGTATAATTCATACTTGTATTTTGCATATATATATATTGTTTTTGCGAACCATCATACGAATATTGGTACATACTGTTATTCACTATCTACACCTACCTACAATATAATTCCATGCAACTCTACTTACCTTGTGCCTTGTCCAGATTATTCACACACAGTCAACTCATACTATACCTGACCTTGAGGTAAAATTCTATCCTTATTAAAGAAGGGTTACAATATCATATATCATATCATATCATATATCATATCATATCATTGTGGTGATACACAAAGGATAGAGACACCAGGGGCTGCTGCTCCTTTAAGGAAGATGTTCAGAGTTATGACGTGGGCACGGTTTAGAGTTTCCTAGGACCTGGAACCATGTTTTCAACAGCCTAGCCGTTAGCTTGTTGCCATGAGAGTTAGTGCTGTACCGGTGTTGTTTTGTGTGGCGAGTAAACGGAATTAACTCAACTCGATCTCTCCGTCTCCTCATTCCTGCACTCCCATATTGGTGACCCCGCACGTTGACAACGAGCATTTCGACCCAAAATGACGACAACACCCAGGGCCGGATCTAACCATTGGCAAACTAGGCAGCTGCCTAGGGTCTAATTGCCACAGGGGGCCCAGACAGACGGATAAAAACATCAACTTTAGGTCTACATTAAAAATATTTAACATAAAATGTTTTAAAATAATTTTGGATGAATAAAATCAATCTACAACTTTATTTCAATGTAGTTTTTAAGCAGCGCAGCCTCTTCTACGTGGGACATGTGTGTCCGTGTGTGTGCCCATTCGTCACATGAGATACGCGCACCGTGCACCACTTACCTCACCACCAGGTTTGTGATTTTTTTTGTATCATTACATAACGTAAGCACCTTGCTATGTGCGCGGAAAAGTCCTTAGTCAGTACACAGATCATGCTCGTATGTTAGCAGTAGCCTCTCAGCAGCAAAGCTTTCGGGTGCAGCAAAACACAAAAAATGAAGAAGAAAAAAAACGACAGAGAGTGGCTTTGCAAAAGTTCCTCTCGGGGCCTAGCCCAGCATCAAAATCCACAGAAAGACAGCTTCAATCACTGGCTGCACGACCCTCCGCACCCGAAGACTCGACATCTGAGGCAGGTGAGCCTACAGTAGGCCTATCTGATGATGGTGATGTTAGCAGCAGAGCAGCAGCGGGTTGCAACTCCGAGGAGGACGATTCTTTTACAACGACACAAAAGCACCACAAGCAACGATGGACAACGGAGGACGAAAACATAGTAAAACAAGTTAGTTTCCCTACAGAGAAGCAGGACTTTGCTTCGACGGCAGAGGACAAGACATTCACAGAAACGGAACAGGCCAGAGAACGTGAGCCAAACGTTTTTTTCACAAAACAGCTTGACCCAGACAGAGCAGTGTAGTCTAGTTTATTCTAGTGGGTATACTCTGATTTTTCCCCTTCCAGCCTCTTACACCCCTGTCCTGGAGCAACATCTGTCCCGCAGCACCCCTCCCAGAGCAGCAGCTGCTCCAAAACGGCCCCACACAACAACCACCACGCTCATTAATGCATAAAGTATGCATCCACACATAATTGAGATCATGAAAGACTGGCTATGTATTATCTAAATGTAAATGTACTGTAAGCAACACAAGATGTATAACAATCATTAACAGCTGGACTTAAATTACCCTTTGAACAGCCAGTGACAAGACAAGACAAATAAGTTTCAAATAAAGAAAAATGAATGAATGAATACATAAATAAATAACAATATACTTATACAAATAAAGTTTCAGCAATCAAGTGCAAAAAATGGTGCAAACCACACAAATAAACTTCTCTGAAGCTTGGAAAGGCACTAAAGTAACTGCCGATTTTCAACCAGCTTTGTATCATTACAACATCAGTAGAATCAGAAAATGTAAACAGTCTGTAAACAGTCAAATTACACAAAATTACATCACTGGTCCACACCTCAACTCAACTTTCAATAACTATCGAACTAATGATTTCAAAACTGTTTGCATTCCTTTAACATCATCATCATCATATGATTACTGGGATTACTGTGTGTTCTTGGCCCAAAAGCCCTGGAAAAAGGACGGAACGCTTAGATATGACCCACGTCTTGTTCCACTTGGTCAAGTGTCTTCTCATAGTGCTCTTAGGGTGGAGTAAGAAGGGAAGGTGTGGGTGGGTTAAGTAGCCTGTAGTCTACAAAGCCTTCCAAATGTGTTTGTACTCAAGCTTCTTTGGTGTGCACTTTCTCTTTGCCTGTGTGGCAGAGCAATGGCTTCTCGACCAAGTTGTGACATACTGCCTTGGCTCAAAAAGACTTAAAGGGGGGCAATGATACTGATCATCATTAAATTACATACATTGGACAACAACAGTGTAGATCTCTTGTCTGTGCATACATTGTTCATCAGACTGAAACCCCTTTCGCATTCAGCAGTGCTGCAAGGGATGGTCTGCATGCATCGTATGAGTGGTTTTAGGCTTTCAGGCTCTTTGTCTGGGTGCTCAAGGAAATCTCTCATACCATTAACAGCTTGCTCTTCACACAGACTGAACCGCCTGCACAGTCGTTTCACTTGTAACTCACAATGCTGAATGCCAGGTCTTGATTGGCCAGCTGTTGGTGTCCAGAATGCTGAGATCACGAAGCATTTCACCTTCAAATGAGAGGCGCTTCTCCATGTTGTTGATCAGACTTTGGAGGAATTGCTTTGCATTGATTGGTGTGAGCTTTGCATTTGAATCCAGGGAAACCGATCAGAAATGTCCCAAAGCCTGTGCTTGCGAAGCCTCTTCAGATTTCTCTCCTGGAGAGTCTTTGAATGATGCCAGGACTCGGATGGTGCGTCTCAGAAACTCGTCTGCTTTCAAAAGTGTGACTGAATGGGCCTGGAGTTGCAGAGACAGGTTTGAGAGTTCAGACAGTATATTGTACATGAGTCCGAGGTCACACAGAAATTCCTTGCTTTGCATACGATGTGCCAGGCCTCTGTATGTTTGCCTCTCTTTGCTATTTTTTGTTTGGTCTCCCGCAGCATTTTCAAAGTGTCTGTTCAGTGCTTCATATGACCTCCACACAGCCTTTACAGAAAGGAAGCTGCTGGCCACCCATCGCGTACTTAAAACTCTGCCAATACTCAGGACTTCTGAGCCCACTTCTTGTGCTGCCTCCAGAAGTTCCCGTGCATTCTTATTGGACTGACTGTAGAGATTGTGGATCTTCTCCATGAACACCTTGAAGTGGCTGACTGCCTGAACCTCATCCACAGCATCAGATACAGCCAGTTCCAAACGGTGGTTCATGCAGTGCCATGTGAAAAGGTTAGGGTATCTTGCAGTCAGCCTGGTTGCCACACCAGTGTTCTTGCCTAGCATGACACTGGCACCATCAGAAACAAATGAGACCCAGTTCTTTTGAAGCCGTTCTTCACTGAAGCCTGCAGTGTTCAAACAGTTCAACAGAGCTTACTCTATACCCGCTGCTCTTTGGCTTTCCAGCTCAACCAAATCCAGAAACAAAAATTCCGGAGTAGCTCCATCTATAGAGGCTTTCACATAGACAATCATGGGAGATTTGTGGCTGAGAGATGTAGCCTCATCAATAAGAACAGACAATTTGCTTGAAGAAGACACAATACTGTCAACAATTTTTTTTCTGCATCTCTTTTGCTATGTGTTGCACAATTGCTGTGGAACTGTACCTCAAGTGCAGACTAGTGCCCATGTTGACACAATTTTTTTGCTGAAGCACAATGAGATCATAATGGTCAGTGAACGGTCGGTTCATCTTAGCAAGATAGTATGCTGTTCTGAATACAGCATCAGTCTCAGCTAATACAGTCTCTGATACAGTTCTCCCGTCTACCTTTTTCAGTGACCTCCTGAGCTATTTCGTGTGTCCTAGACATCTCATGTCGTCGAATTTTGTTCCTATAGGACGCTAGAGCTGTTTGTCTGTCATTTGTGCCCGAGTATTGGATTTTAAAGGACACCCACTCCTCAGATGTAGACACCCTTTTCTCTGTGAGGATGCCAGTTGATTTTGTTGCACTGCAGATAGCACAACCTGGAGGTAAACAAAAACATCAGTAATTAACATTATAATACAAGTTGTCCTTTTTGTATCTATATTAGCATTAAGACCTGAACAGGGCCAAAACCTATTAATGAGCTGTTTACAATCTTCAGCCATCACTAAGAAAATGCATGAAAAATAGACAAAAGGAGGCAAAAATTCCACTCTTTCAATAGCTCGAACTGTGACAGCTATATCTAACATATCAGTTAGTCATTTAATGGTATACATGGTGTCTTAATTAATGGACCTTTAAGATGACAATGAATTAATTTAATTTTTATCAACAATTTTATGAATGAACTATATTGACATTTGAATATAGCATTAACTTTGTACATTTAAATTGTTTCTACCAGCTTTAAATGTTCTCTAATATTTACCTAACTTTCCGTTTCTCCACTCTAACCAAGGATGCCTGTTTTTAAATTCCCTCGCCTGACTCTCACTCCACAAGGCTGGCCAGGTCGAGTTCTCATCTACAACACACACGTACACACACACACATAGTCAGGCGGCTTAGCAAAATGATGGGGACACGGCGGCCAAAAGCACCAAATTTTTTCCACATGCTCTCTGTCACCATAGCTTTCAATTTTTGATGGGAGCCACTTCATCAAGATGGCGGATGGCGGCCAACTTGGATTTCAAGATGGCCGCCAAGTAAAATCTATACGTGCCAATATCTCAGCTTCCAAGCCACTTAGAAGGTCAATCCTGATGTCAAAATATACATTTTGAAATGGTCTACGACGACCAGGATGTACTCAAACCCTCCCTTGCTAGATTCCAAGTGAAGATAGTCGATGGAGACGAGCTCTAGAGGTGAGCTGGTGGTAATGCTCTTCATGGGCGCTCTGATGTGTGAGACTGTTTTTTTCTGCTTTATGCAGGGGCACCTTCTTGTCACATAGGCCTCTACATCCTGCTTCATGTACGGCCAGTAGAATCTGTCTCTCGCTAGGCCCAGTACTCTCTCAGTGCCCAGATGGCCCATGTCATCATGGAGGTGCTTCAAGACCAACAGCTGGTACTGGCCAGGTAGGACAAGTTGAGTCCTCTGGTTGGTTTTCCTGTATAGCAGGTCATCTTTGAGGTGCAGTTTCTCCCACTCGTGCAGAAGTTTCTTCGCCAGGCCACTCACTGCCCTTCTCATGTCAGCAGACAGGATGTTGCTGGTCTCTTTCAGTTTGATGATTTGACTGATGGCAGGATCTTCTCGCTGGGCTTTCACGAGTTCTTCATGGCCTATGGTCGGAAGCATTTCTGGGGGCTGCTCTGTGGCGCTATTTTGCGACAGGTCCAGGGCAGCAACATAAGCAACATCCCGATGCATGGCAGCTCTGCTGCCTTCCCACGTCGCCAGGATAGTGTCCCTGGATAGTTCCTCCGTGCACAAGTCCACATAGCTGTTGATGTCAAATGGCAGTCTGGACAGCGTGTCTGCATCTACGTTTACCTTACCTGGTCGATATTTGATCACGAACCTGAAGTCTGCAAGCTCGCCAACCCATCGGTGGCCGACAGCGTTGAGCTTGGCTGTGCTCATCACATACGTTAACGGGTTGTTATCCGTGTACACCAGGAAGTGGGGCGCGTAGAAGAGATAGTCCCGAAATTTCTCACAGACGGCCCACTTTAGCGCCAGAAACTCGAGCTTGCCTGAGTGGAGGTTGTAGATTTGTTCTGCAGGCGTCAGTGTTCTCGATCCATAGGCGATTACTCTGAGCTTCCCTCCTTGCCTTTGATAGAGCACAGCACCTAGCCCTTGTTCTGATGCGTCTGTGTGTAACACAAACGGGAGGTCGAAGTCTGGATAACCCAGCACTGGTGGGTTGGACAGCATTTGTATGAGCTGTTCTAGGGCTCTTTGGTGCTCTTCAGTCCACTGTATCGGGGTTCTGGATGGTAGCTGTGCCCCTTCCCCTTCTTCTGCCTGGGTTGTGGCAGCCCGGTGGCCCCGTTCTTTGTTTGCAGGAGCTCATACATTGGCTTGCTGATCTTGGAGAAGTCTTGTATATATGTTCGATAGTAGCTGAGGAACCCCAGTAGCTTACGCACTTCTCCAACAGTGCGGGGGGGTTTACCTCTCAGAGCCTGGATGGCTTCCAGATCCTTAGGGTCAAGCCGAACTCCATCAGCTGAGACCAGTCTTCCCACGTAGCGTACCTCCTTCTTGAAGAGCTCGCACTTGGTTGGCCTGAGCTTTACACCGTGGTGTTGGAGAGCTCTCAGGATGCGTCTCAGTGCCTCGACATGATCTTCGAATGCCTTAGCTTAGCAGAGCACGTCATCTAGGTAGGGGATGCAGCATTCATCTCTCAATGAGTTGAGCATGTCCTCCATGCTCCTTTGAAATGCAGCTGGGGCATTAGAGAGCCCAAAGGGGATGCGCACCCACTCATACAGGCCCCATGGAGTAATGAATGCTGTCATGTGTCGTGATCCCTCCGCGATAAAGCCTTGATGATAGGCTTTGCCCTGATCCAGAACTGAGAACCAGCTGTATCCCCCAAGTGTGTCTATGAGATCCCGAATGCGTGGCAGGGGATGTCTGTCTTGGACTTTCTTTTGGTTCAGGAGCCTGTAGTCAATGCACAGGCGCAGGCTCCCATCCTTCTTGCGGACGCAGACCACTGGAGCTGAGTACGGGGATTTTGATTTTATGATCCACTTCTTTGCCAGTAAGTCCTGGATATACTTTTTGACTTCTTTGTGTAGGGGCTTAGGAATTGATGTGTAGGACCGCTGTACTGGAATGTCATCCTTCAGGGTTATGCTCATTTGAAGGCTTGGGACACAGCCTATGTCATTGTCATCACGAGCAAATGCATTTGACTCCTCGTAGAGCATTTTCTTCACTAATGCTTGTTGTTCACTGTCTAGATGACTTACGTCGACAGGGGGGTTCCATCGCTGAGGCTGTTCGGTTTGTTCTTTGTTCTCCCCGCCAGCAACTGGTGAGTTGACATTGTTGATCTCGTTGCTGTCTGTCTGTTTCCACTATCTTCTCGACTGGCTGGATGCTGCCTAACACTGTGAAGCTGTCCAGTGTGACATCCTATTGAGTGTGGTTGTATACTGGGATCTCAACATAGGGCCATCTGGTGTGGTGAATCTCGACCAGACCATCACCAAGATCTAGATGTTCCAGTCTCAGGTCGGGATGGCTGACCTCAAACAGAGCCACTGGAGGGGTGAAATCAGCAGGCACTTTACATTTGATGCGGGCAACCTGACCTGGCTGGACGATGACATCATGACGACCAACCCTCACCCACACCTGGCCATGGGCGGGCTCCTGGGTTTGTACAAAGTTCACAATTGCCTCTGCTTTGTCATTTTCGATCTGCATGGCCTCTCTCAGCAGTTGAGCCACAGCTTCAAGTCCACCCTCCTGTCCTAGGATGAGCTCTTGGATCACGTTGAAGCCCAGTATTGGTCTCAGAAGGCTCACACAGCTGACCGGGAAGGGTAGTCTGATGGCGAGGTTGGGATCGTCATTGCCAGGTAAGTTAAAGGTGAGTTCAACCCATCCATCATATGGTATAGGCTCTCCATTCGCTGCAGTGAGATCCAGGTCACTGTCTCCCAGAAGCTCACAGAGAGGGCGCACTTCCTGTTGGGGTAAGTATCTTTGTTTCCATTGGCGGTCTATAATGCTCACTTGTGCACCAGAGTCCAGGAGAGCAGTCACAGCATATCCACTCAGGTTGCATTTCAGTACACATTTCTCTCCAATGAGTTTGGCTACTCGCTGTGATGGTGACTTGACATTTGTTTGTGTATGAGAAGAGATGGGGAGGTTCTGATTAACCTGGGCTGGTGATGGTTTGTTGGTGACTGGGTGGGACTGGATACTAAAGTCGGTCACAGGTTGTCCCTTTTCCGTGACCGGGGGGCGTTTCCTGGTGGCTTGTTTGCTTTTAGGCATCCCACTGCCCGGTGTCCCTCTTCTCCACAAGTGAAGCAATGGTTGCAGTTAGTCCGGCCACTGTCAATGCAGTTACGGCAGCCAAATGGCCTCTCTCTTCTAACCTGTCTAGCCAGTCTACTGGGACCTTGGCATACACACTGGGGCTGAGGCTCAGCTGGCGAGGGCTTGGCTGCTGCTGTAGCATTTGATTGTAGGGAGTTTACTACCTTAGTCAGGGCCTGTACCTGAGCAGTCAGCTGATGAACTAGCTCATCTCTAGCAGTAGTATCTGTACTACTCTTTTCTGTGTTGGCCTCACTAGTGTTAACCTCACTACTCTGCGCGTGAGCTACTTTGGGGCAGGTGCTACGCACGCCCAAGCGCCGTTTTCTCTCACTCTCCTCACTAGTTGTCTTAGTAACTTGTTTTAGGAGTGCCTCATCTGTAACTGTAGGGTCTGAGAGGAGGGACTTTAACTCCCGCCTAATATCATCATGTTTCTCACTCATACCCTGATAGACGGTACGAAGGAATACGTTCTGTGCTGTACGTGCCTCATACATAATATCTGCATCGGTCTGCCTAGACGTGAATATCACTTTCTGTTTGAGCCCTATCATTCTATAAAGAAACTGCTGTGGTGTTTCATGTTCATGTTGTTTGGCATTCATTAAGTCCTGAAACAATTCTGTAGTACTTTTCTCTCCTAAGTGTGACTGTAGGAAGCTCTTTAGCTCTGCTATTGTCATCTCATCTTTGCTGTCGAGCATCTCTTTGAAGTTGCCGGGTTTTATGATGCGAAACACTGCTCTGATGATTTCGTCTTCAGTGTGCTTCTCTTTCAGGCCTTGGTCAATCTGTTTACTGACATTGCTGTAGCTTATGTCAGATGCATTGTCCCCGATTTGTCCGCCATTGATTTTGAATTCCTTCCTCTGGAGGAGGGGGAGGTCTTTGAGAGCAATCATGCTTTCAGTGGCATTCATGGAGTGTTGGTCAGTTCTTGAACGAGGTGACTGCATGACATGTGGACTGCGGAACAGGTTACAGTCATCATCAGTGGGCTGATTGTCTGATATGTGTGGTGGGGTGAGTGAGACACTACCCTGGTTAAGCTTTTGGCACAACTCATCATAGCTAGATATCAACTTACTTAACTGTGATTCGATGACAGTTTCAGTGTTTATCTGTGGCATGTGGGTTAGTGTGTGCAACATTAGCAACAGCAGCATCATCAGACACATTAACAGCTCTAACATTGCCCCCACCCTCTGTAGGGGGTGCACTCTGACCACGCCCCTGAATTCTCTGGTCAATCATCTCTTTTAAGAAGAGTAACTGTGATACACCCTCATCTTCCAACTCAAGCAAGCATTCACTGTCCATGTATGAACAGACATAGTTAACACAGCCCTCCTCATCATGTTTGTTCAACTTTAACTTAGCTTGGTCTTGGTCAGGTGCTCCTGGGATGTCAGACGCAAGCTCGAACAACTCCTCGGCAGACAGGCAAAACAGTCCCCTCTTTACCGACCACACCAGCTTCTTCCTCTCGTTTTCCGTCATTGTGAACAGTCTAGTGCACAGTCATCAGACGCCCTCGGCTCTCAAAGAAGTCCCTCGCTCTGGCCACAATCAGACGCCCTGGATTTCCACAGCCCCTCGCTCCGATGACGTGACCCACTGGTCCACAGGTTCAGGATCACTGGATCAACAACTTCAACCACATCGCTGATCCCGGCTCGAGCCCCCACAAATCTGTTACACTTCTCTGGCTTGAGAACATGTATACAGATAAGTATTCCTGTTAAACAGGATAAAAAGAAATAATTAGGCAATGCAGCGTTTCCTGGTTCAGCGTTCCTCAGCTATGTAAGGAAATCGCGAAGGTCTGTCAGTCCTTGGGGGGGAACAAAAGCACCACACTGCCACCTCCTGGCGAGGCTGAAACCTTACCAGTTCCTGTATTACAGCAAAGGGAGTATCATTGCCATAATGGCTCACAGTGGAATAAGAAGCATATTATTAATAAAATAATGATATAACCAAAGAAAATAAATAAACAACATAACAACATACATTACATGTGACCACACATATTGTGGGCGTCACATCTACACAGAAGACATTCAAAGAGCAAGCACTAGCTCTGATGCACACCATCAGAGGGATGAGCAATCCGTTCCTAGATGATACCCGTGTCTGTGAATGTTCTCATTCATCCAGGTCACGGTTATCCAAAGGAGTTGAATCAAATGCAACTGGACTTGGTATTTATCCGTGAAAGAGGATACCCCCGAGCTACTAACGCTGGACCCACGAAATGTGATTGACGAGTCTGTGGTTAAAACAGTCCGCACAATGGAATCAGTGGGCAGAGATCAGTACAACAAGTACCATAAGACAGTGATCATGGACCGCTCTCACTCCGTTCATGAGCCCATCAAAAAGAACTCGCTGCCTCTGTTCAGATGCCCAACACCCAAGACGAAGACGTAGCAGGCAGGGCAGATCTCAATGTTGAAGGATGATTTGGCACTCTTCTCCTGATTATATATAGCCATTCAACACAGAGAGGGAGACCTGAGCACCTTCTTTAAGCATGAAAACCATCCATACCCCACCCCCCTACCCCTATCTGACAGAGGGAAACTACGGCTGGGAAAGAAGTCAGATCTGCTAAATGTTCTAACACAGAAGACACAACAGGAACCTCCCGGTACTTTTGATGTCAAAGTACTTGACGGAGCTGCCATGGTGCACTTCCTGTTCCCAACCAATATTACCACATTCGATGAATATGCCAGTTTTGTCTTTGTTCCCCACATCATGAAACACTTGGAGACCTCCGAAAGAGTTGATGTGGTGTGGGATACTTACATCACCAGCAGCATGAAAGAGTCAACAAGAGAGAAGCGAGGCAAAGGGATACGACGGAAGGTGGCTGGTCAGAACAAGCTGCCACGGAATTGGCCAGATTTCCTGCGTGATCCCATGAACAAGCAGGAACTCGTTGCCTTATTCTCCACGAAGATTGCATCCACTGTGTGGCCAGAGGGCAAGCTAGTCTTCATTACATCCAGCATCAGAGTGGTCGGCACAGACACCAGCCACTCCATGCTGCCATGTAACCATGAAGAGGCCGATACCAGGATCCTGATTCACTTGCTTGATGCCCTGGAGCATGGCTCTTCTACCTGCTTGGTACGCACTGTGGATGCAGATGTTGTCGTTATCCTCATTGGCAAGTTCCATGCCCTGCTCACCAAGTATCCAGCTGCAGACATCTGGGTCGCTTTTGGCATTGGCAAGAATTACACATCTTCATATACTAAATACCATCAGCCATGCTCTGGGCAAAGACAAGTCCACAGCACTTCCAATCTTCCACTGTTACACAGGCTGTGACACAACCTCAGCATTCTGTGGTAAGGGGAAGAAGTCAGCATGGGTGGCTTGGAATTCCTACCCCGAGGTCACGCAGGCCTTCAACTACATGGCAGCGAATCCGCACACTCTCGTGACCATAGATGCCCAACACTTTCGACTTCTGGAGCACTACACAGTTGTCCTTTATGACAAGACGAGTGATTTGGAATGTGTCAATGAAGCACGGAGAGAGTTGTTCTGCCAGAAGAACAAAACGATGGAACACATTCCAATAACGCAAGATTCACTGCTGCAGCATGTGAAGCAAGTTGCTTACCAGTCTGGGATCTGAGCGACATCTGAACTGGCCCAGCAGCAGACACCCAGACCAGAAGGATGGGGATGGACACTGGATGGAGACAGCCAGGTCTGGCTTCCTGTGTGGAGCATTCTACCGATGGCGTCAAAAGCCTGCAGTGAGGTCCGCGGTGGTGTAGCGGTCTAAGCATCGGCTTTGTGTCGATGCAGTTGCCCACTGGGGACTGGGGTTCGCGCCCCGGTCTCGTCAGATCCGACTATGGCTGGACTCGATGAAGCAGCAATCATTGGCAAGCGCTGTCTTCGGGAGGGGGGCGGAGTCGGCTTGTGTTCGTCACGTGAATGCGTCTCTGTGTGTGTCGGAGGAAACAGTGGTTCGGCCTGGAGTCGCCTTGTCACGAAAGTGGGGAGGCGGTCTCCTTCGAGACTGCCGGCCGGAGAGATGCAGTTGGCGAATGCATGCAGTGCGAGGGTGGGTGTTTGAATTAAAATAGGGATCGATTGGCCACTAAATTGGGAGAAAAAAGGGAAAATCAGAAATAAATTTATAAAAAAAAAAAAAAAAGCCTGCAGTGAACTAGTCAAGTGCAGTTGTCAAAGCACAAGTGGTTGTGGTGCAAGGTACTCATGCAAGAAGGCACACTGGAATTGCACAGATCTTTGCAGTTGTAAATGTGACATAATTTGAATATACTTTATCTTAGAATATTATATATTATCTTAGTGAAGATAATAAAGTGCAATTCAATTCATGCATGTTGTCAGTTTTTCAGTGTACATGTATATGACCTATATTAATGTATGTCTGACCGTTTAGGAACTGAGTTGAAAATTATGTAAATACATTGTCAGAATGAACATATTTATTTGATCTTGGCATAAATAATCATCTAGTGATATTCTCAATAGCTTTAATGCATTCATTGACCCAGAAAATGTATATTTTGACACCAAGATTGGCCTTCTAAGTGGCTTGGAAGCTGAGATATTGGCACTTAAAGATTTTACATGGCGGCCATCATCCGCCATCTTGATGAAGTGGCTCCCGTCAAAAATTGAAAGCTATGGCGATGGAGAGCATGTGGACAAAATTTGGTGCTTTTGTCCGGCGTGTCCCCATCCTTCTCAAATCTGCTCCTAAGCCGCCTGACTAACACACACACATACACACACACACAAGAGAGACAGCAGCAGCCGCCGCCGCACCTCCTTAATTTCAACCAAACCACCAGTTAGCTAGTTTTAGATATAATTCAATGTGCCAATCACCTGCTGTTACAATAGCGGTTACTATTATTATAACATACACGAGTTCCACTTACCAGGTACGACGATAGCGTCAGCAGGCTCCCCTTCCCTACCATCAGGTAAAGCTGCTGTGGCCTCTTCACGGTCATCAGGCTCCCTTTCCGAAACGCTAGCGTTAGCTGCAGCTGTAGTGTCCTCCAAAGCGGCAGTAGTAACAGGGCAAGCAGCAGGCTTACTGAAACACTGCAATAGTGTCATTTGGCTTTGTTTTCTTTTCATTGTTTTTTTCTCCACTGACTAGCGTTGGACCAATTGAAGTTGTCGACTCGTGGCCGCCATACAACTTCACTGTTGGCTTAGGAGTTAACGTCGGGTTCAAAAAAAAAAGGTAACGTCGGGTTCACGTCACGCTTGACGGAAGCCCCTATGGTCCAAAAGTGCCCGCTTCGTAACACAGAGAAGGCGAATATATGAACGGGAAAGTGAAAGCTATGTCACAAAACCATGTTGATACGTATCTTTGCGCATTTTCAGTGGTTATAAGGATTCGGGACCTTTTCTAGTAGGTATACGGCGTATACCTGCGTATCACGTAGACTACACCACTGACTGCAAGCTATTCTTCCGACCCTGCAAAGTGGGATAACATTGACGACAAAATGCGAGACTACTTAGCATCACGTCTGTGAATGTTCTCAGTCATCCAGGTCATGGTTATCCAAAGGAATTGAATCAAGTACAACTGGACTTGGTTATATATCCGTGAAGACGTTTCGCCTCTCATCCAAGAGGCTTCATCAGTTCGTGCCTTTCTGACTAGACCAAGCTAGTCTGACTGGCTGGTGATTGTAGTGATATTGTAGAGCCGAAGGAACGGAGAAGACCGTAGGTTCACACTTTAGCCGTGTAGGCAACTTTCTTTAATCCACGGTAAATCAGAGAGCAACCAAACCACAGCTCGACTGAGCGGAGGTGGCAAGAATAATCAGAAAACTGGCTGGACAACCATAACTTAACCCTGCGTTAACCTGCCAGGGCAACCATGACTTAACCCTTAGTTCCTGGGTTGAATTCTGTCCCCAATACGTGTCCACCACATGAGCCCCCCCAGAATTCGCCCTAGTAATCGAAGTCAGGCAGGCGCGGGGGGACAACAGGCCGTCCGCGGCGGCTCCGGATAACAAGGGCCGGAGTGTCTCTGGGAGGTATCGACGCGGGCCTGTGGAGGTCGGCCTGAGGAGCAGAAGAGGCAGCTCGGGCCTCCACGGGGGGAGGAGGCGGAGCCGGGGGACGACCGCGACGAGGAGGTTGGGCTAACTCCAACGGCTGCGTCAAGTCCAGGTGTGCGGGTTTAACTCGGTCCACTGAAACATGCTCGGCCGTGCCCCCAAAATCCACCACCAGGTGCTTAGTTCCCCGTTCCAGGACGCGGAAGGGGCCGTCATAAGGGGGTTGCAGAGGGGGGCGGTGTGCGTCGTGACGGATGAACACGTAGTCCGCTGACTGCAGACCTGGGGGCACCTGGGACACCGGCGCGCCGTGTTGGGCGGTAGGGACGGGTGTGAAAGCTCTGACCCCGTCCAGCAAGGAGGCTCGTTGGTCCACAGCTGACCAGGGACGCGTTGCATTGGGCATGAAATCGCCTGGGACTCGCAGCGGCGTGCCGTACACCAGCTCCGCAGAGGAGGCTTGTAGGTCTTCCTTCGGGGCGGTCCGCAGGCCCAGCATGACCCATGGGAGCTTGTCGACCCAGTTGCAGTCCTTGAGAGTAGCCCGAAGCGCAGCCTTCATGGACCGGTGGAAGCGCTCACATAGGCCGTTCGCCTGAGGGTGGTAGGCGGTAGTGCGATGAAGCTTGACGCCCAGAGCCTCACCCACAGCACTCCATAGCTCTGAGGTAAACTGTGGCCCGCGGTCAGATGAAAGGTCGGAAGGCGTACCGAAACGTGAGACCCACGACCCAATAAAAGCCCGGGCCACATCAGCAGACGTCGTGGATGCCAGGGGAACAGCTTCAGGCCAGCGCGTAGTCCTGTCCACCACAGTGAAGAGGTAGGTGAACCCATGGTAGGGGGGTAGGGGACCAACCAGGTCGACGTGGACATGGTCAAATCGTCTCTCCGGCACTGCGAAGCGTTCAAGGGGCGCCTTAATGTGGCGGTGTATCTTAGCCCGCTGACAGGCAACACACGAGTCGGCCCACGCTTTCACGTCTCTCTTAAGTCCCTCCCACACAAACTTAGCAGAGGTCAGGCGCACGGATGGCTTACCGCCTGGATGAGAGAGGCCGTGCACAGCTTCAAATACGGGGCGTCTCCAGCTGTGCGGGACGATGGGCCTGGGCTGTCCTGTGGAGACGTCACACAGGAGGGTGGCACCTGTGTCGCTGAAAGGAACGTCCTGCAGGCGGAGCCCCGTGTCGGAGGCCCGGAGACGGAGGATGCTCGGGTCCGTGGCCTGGTCAACGGCCATCTGTGCATAGTCAAGGCCTAGGTGGACCGCTCCAATCACTGCCCTAGAGAGGCAGTCAGCTACCTGGTTAGACTTACCAGCGACGTGCTGGATGTCGGTAGTGAATTCCGAAATGTAGGAGAGTTGTCGCTGCTGGCGAGCGGACCATGGCTCGGCCGTCTTGGACATGGCAAACGTGAGGGGCTTGTGGTCCACGTACGCAGTAAACTCGCGGCCCTCTAGCAGGAAACGGAAATGCCGGACAGCGAGCCAGAGACCGAGGAGTTCCCTGTCAAAAGTACTATACTTGCGCTCTCGGGGTGTAAGCTGGCGACTGAAAAAGGCCAAAGGCTGCCAAGCCCCCCCCACCCACTGTTCGTGAACCGCACCAACAGCATAGTCCGATGCATCCGTGGTTATGGAAATAGGCGCTGTAGGTGAAGGATGCGCTAGCAGGGTAGCCTGGGAGAGCGCAGCTTTAGTCTCGGTGAACGCACGGTCCCGCTCTGCTGTCCAGTCGACCGCCTGGTTGGGGGACATGCCTTTCAGCGCCTCGTACAGTGGCCGGATGATAAAGGCGGCTCGAGGAATGAAGCGGTGGTAGAATGTCACCATCCCGATGAACTCCCTGAGCGCACGAGCTGTTTGGGGGCGCGGAAAGGCCGCCACCGCTTCCACCTTTGAGGGCAGGGGGACTGCCCCGTCCCCAGTGATGCGATGCCCGAGGAAATCAATGGCTGTCAGCCCGAACCGGCACTTCGCCGGGTTGACGATCAGCCCATGCTGGCTGAGGCGTGTGAAGAGGGCATGAAGATGGGACAGGTGTTCTTCCTTGGAGGCGCTGGCGATGAGTATGTCGTCCAAATAGACGAAGAGGAAAGGAAGGCCACGGAGCACTGAATCCATCAGCCGCTGAAAGGACTGGGCCGCGTTTTTGAGTCCAAATGGCATTCGTAGGAATTCAAATAGGCCGAATGGGGTAGTCACCGCTGTCTTGGGGATGTCTGAGGGGTGCACGGGAACTTGATGATAACCACGGACCAGGTCGACTTTTGAGAAGACGCATTTGCCAGACAGGTTTGCAGAAAAGTCCTGGATATGCGGGACAGGATAGCGGTCGGGCGTGGTGGCGTCATTTAGTCGGCGGTAGTCCCCGCATGGGCGCCAACCTCCATCAGGCTTAGCGACGATGTGGAGTGGGGACGCCCACGGGCTGTCAGAGCGGCGGATGATCCCCATGCGTTCCAGGTGCTCGAACTCAGACTTGGCAATGGCGAGTTTGGCGGGGTCGAGACGCCTGGCTCTGGCGTAGACCGGGGGCCCCTTCGTAGCAATGTGATGCTCCACCCCATGCTTAGCGGTGGGTGCAGAGAAGGTAGGCTGGGTGAGGTCAGGGAACTCAGCGAGGAGGCGGGTGAACTTGTCTGCCTCTGAGAGAGAGTTGGCTAGACCTGCATAGGCCGCTTCCCTCCGCGTACATGCGAAGGAGGAGAAGGTTAAGGCATCGACCAGACGGCTGTTCTGAATGTCCACTAGCAAACCGTAAGCGCACAAAAAATCAGCTCCGAGGAGGGGAAGCGTTACATTGGCCATGACGAACTCCCACGTGAAACGTTGTCCACCAAAACACAGTTCTACAGACCGCACGCCGTAGGTGTGGATAGGGCTGCCGTCAGCCGTCGCCAACTGGGGGCCCCGCTCCCCGCCCATGATGTCGACGTCAGTAGCAGGGAGCACGCTTCTCTGTGCGCCCGTGTCACAAAGAAATCGCCGACCGGAGATGGTGTCGAGGATGAAGAGTAGCCTGCTCGTATCGCCAACACTCATGGCCACTACTGAGTGTTGGCCCTCTCGTTTCCCGTCGGCCTGTAGTTGCAGGGGGAACGGCACCGTTTAGCTTTCGCACCAAATCGAGCGTGGTACATACAGAGTCCAGAGGGCTTGTAGCGGTCTGATGCTGTGGCGCCACCGTCGGGCCACGCCCGCGATGTCGGCGGGGGGCCAGTGAAGGTAGGAGCCAGCACCCCGGCATGGGAGGAACGTTGTGTAGCGACGAAGAATCGGTCAGCCTCCTTTGCCAGCTCACGGGGATCAGTGATGGTGGAGTTAGCGAGCGCAGTCTGGACGTGGGGCGGCATGTTGCGCAGAAACAGCTCCATAAACAGGAAACATGGCTTTTCTTGACCCAGTAGGTTTAACATCCTGCTCATTAGCTCCGATGGTTTGCCATCTCCCAAGCCCTGAATTGCGAAGAGGCGACGTGCTCTCTCCGTTGTTGACAGTTCAAAAGTTTCAAGGAGGAGATGTTTAAGTGCGGCGTATTTACCATCGGCCGGTGGGTTGGTTATGAAACCGCTTATCCTGGAAGCCGTAGCGCACCCCAGCGCTGCCAATACGTAGTAGTACCTGGTCTCGTCTGCTGTTATGTCTCTGAGCGCGAACTGTGCCTCAGCCTGCGCGAACCATGTAGCCGCGGAAGACTCCCAAAACTCCGGCAGTTTAATTGCAACGGCGTTCGTAGCCATAATGTGTGTGGTTTCAGAAAACTTATCCGAAAACCGACGTCGGGGTCACCAGTGTAGAGCCGAAGGAACGGAGAAGACCGTAGGTTCACACTTTAGCCGTGTAGGCAACTTTCTTTAATCCACGGTAAATCAGAGAGCAACCAAACCACAGCTCGACTGAGCGGAGGTGGCAAGAATAATCAGAAAACTGGCTGGACAACCATAACTTAACCCTGCGTTAACCTGCCAGGGCAACCATGACTTAACCCTTAGTTCCTGGGTTGAATTCTGTCCCCAATACGTGTCCACCACAATATAATGCTATGTATATCCACTGGAACTACACTAGGTGTTATGTACTACCCGGACTGTTATTATGGTTACACCACTACCATGTATGGTTATTATGTCTGCCTACTGAACCACGATTAAACCTGAGTTCTATAAGCCGGTAGGGTCATTGATCCTCTACCAATACTACCCCAAGTATTACTTCATGGTGGGAGCGGTAAAGTACTGTAGCGAATTCGGGGGACAACGCAACCACAAGAACTGCCGCGGCCGGGACGCGAACCCGTATCGCCCGCACCGCAGGAGGCATCGCTAACCGCTAGACTAAAGGGTCAGACCCGCGAGCCAGCGTGTCTTCTTATCCATGCACGTTACACTACCCCCCTCCTTCGGGAGGCGCGCCCCGCGTTTAAGCATATCGGCTCCTTCACGCCTCAGGGCGCATACGCTTCCGATGGCCTTACGGTCGCTCCATCCCACTTCTGACACCAATGTAGCGAATTCGGGGGACAACGCAACCACAAGAACTGCCGCGGCCGGGACGCGAACGCGTATCGCCCGCACCGCAGGAGGCATCGCTAACCGCTAGACTAAAGGGTCAGACCCGCGAACCAGCGGCCAGCGTGTCTTCTTATCCATGCACGTTACTCTCTATGAAGAATGAAGATAGACTGATAAAATTGTCAGTGGATAATTTCTGTCATCATTCAAGCACGAGTGCGCCGCAGCTGAGCTAGCCGCAAAGCTAACTAGCTAGCTAGCAACAGGAGACGTCATGGCATCGCATCTACCGACGATGAATTGGTCAGACCCGGACCTGGGTGAGGCAATTTCCCTGTATAAACAGAAAATGACTCTGTATTTAGAAGATGAAGAAATAAATGGCGCAGCTAAACAAGCTAGGAAAATATGTCGTGGAATCGGAGATGAAGGATTAAAAAGACTGAACGCCAGTGGTCTCACTGATGATGAAAAGAAAAAGCCTGCCAAATTATGGGACTTCTTTGAAAAACAGCTAAAGTTGAACGTAAATTTCAGAATCCATAGACTGCAACTGATGCAACACAGACAGAAACCAGATGAGAATATTGACGATTTTGTGACCAGAGCCAGAACACTAGCACAGAAATGTCAGTTTTCAGACGAAGAGCTTAACGAGCGTATCTACTACTACTACTTTCGGCTGCTCCCGTTAGGGGTCGCCACAGCGGATCATCCGTTTCCATTTCTTCCTGTCTTCTGCGTCTTCCTCTGTCACACCAGCCACCTGCATGTCTTCCCTCACCACATCCATAAACCTCCTCTTTGGCCTTCCTCTTCTCCTCTTCCCTGGCAGCTCCATATTCAGCATCCTTCTCCCAATATACTCAGCATCTCTCCTCCACACATGTCCAAGCCATCTCAATCTTGCCTCTCTTGCTTTGTCTCCAAACCGTCCAACCTGAGTGGTCCCTCTAATATAATCGTTCCTAATCCTGTCCTTCTTCGTTACTCCCAGTGAAAATCTTAGCATCTTCAACTCTGCCACCTCCAGCTCCGCCTCCTGTCTTTTCGTCAGTGCCACTGTCTCCAAACCATATAACATAGCTGGTCTCACAACCATCTTGTAAACTTTCCCTTTAACTCTTGCTGGTACCCTTCTGTCGCAAATCACTCCTGACACACTTCTCCACCCACTCCAACCTGCCTGCACTCTCTTTTTCACCTCTCTACTGCACTCCCCGTTACTTTGGGCAGTTGACCCCAAGTATTTAAACTCAGATGTCTTTGTCACCTCCACTCCTTGCATCCTGACCATTCCACTGTCCTCTCTCTCATTCACGCATAGGTATTCCGTCTTGCTCCTACTGACTTTCATTCCTCTTCTCTCTAGTGCATACCTCCACCTCTCCAGGCTCTCCTCAACCTGCACCCTACTCTCACTACAGATCACAATGTCATCCGCGAACATCATCGTCCATGGAGACTCCTGCCTGATCTTGTCCGTCAACCTCTCCATCACCATTGCAAACAAGAAAGGGCTAAGAGCCGATCCTTGATGTAATCCCACCTCCACCTTGAACCCATCCGTCATTCCAACCGCACACCTCACCATTGTCACACTTCCCTCATACGTATCCTGCACCACTCCTACATACTTCTCTGCAACTCCTGACTTCCTCATACAATACCACACCTCCTCTCTCGGTACTCTGTCATAAGCTTTCTCTAAATCTACAAAGACACAATGCAACTCTTTCTGGCCTTCTCTATACTTCTCAATCAACATTCTCAAAGCAAACATCGCATCTGTGGTGCTCTTTCGTGGCATGAAACCATACTGCTGCTCGCTGATCGTCACCTCTCCTCTTAACCTAGCTTCTATTACTCTTTCCCAAATCTTCATGCTGTGGCTGATCAACTTTATACCTCTGTAGTTGTTACAGTTCTGCACATCGCCCTTGTTCTTGAAAATTGGTACCAGTATGCTTCTTCTCCACTCCGCAGGCATCCTCTCACTTTCCAGGATTGTGTTAAACAATCTAGTTAGAAACTCCACTGCCATCTCTCCTAAACATCTCCATGCCTCCACAGGTATGTCATCAGGACCAACTGCCTTTCCATTCTTCATCCTCTTCATAGCTGCCCTCACTTCCTCCTTGCTAATCCGCTGAACTTCCTGATTCACTATCCCTACATCATCCAACCTTCTCTCTCTCTCATTTTCTTCATTGATCAGCCCCTCAAAGTATTCCTTCCACCTTCTTAGCACACTCTCCTCGCTTGTCAGCACATTTCCATCTCTATCCTTGATCGCCCTAACTTGCTGCACATCCTTTGCAGCTTGGTCCCTCTGTCTAGCCAATCGGTACAAGTCCTTTTCTCCTTCCTTAGTGTCTAATCTGTCATACAACTCACCATACGCCTTTTCCTTTGCCTTTGCCACCTCTCTCTTTGCTTTACGCTGCATCTCCTTGTACTCCTGTCTACTTTCTTCATCTCTCTGACTATCCCACTTCTTCTTTGCCAACCTTTTCCTCTGTATAATTTGCTGTACTTCCTCATCCCACCACCAAGTCTCCTTGTCTTCCTTCCTCTGTCCTGATGACACACCAAGTACCTTCCTAGCTGTCTCCCTCACTCTTTCTGCAGTGGTTTTCCAGCCATCTGGCAACTCTTCACTACCACCCAGTGCCTGTCTTAACTCCTGCCTGAACTCCACACAACAGTCTTCCTTCTTCAACTTCCACCATTTGATCTTCGGCTGTGTCTTCACTCGCTTCCTCTTCTTGGTCTCCAAAGTCATCCTACAGACCACCATCCGATGCTGCCTGGCTACGCTCTCCCCTGTCACCACCTTGCAGTCTCCAATCCCTTTTAGATGGTGCCTTCTACATAAGATATAGTCCACCTGTGTGCACTTCCCTCCACTCTTGTACGTCACCCTGTGTTCCTCCCTCTTCTTGAAATATGTATTCACCACAGCCATTTCCATCCTTTTCGCAAAATCGACCACCATCTGTCCTTCCACATTTCTCTTCTTGACTCCATACTTTCCCATCACCTCCTCATCACCTCTGTTCCCTTCACCAACATGTCCATTGAAGTCCGCTCCAATCACCACTCTCTCCTCCTTGGGTACCCTCTCCACCATGTCGTCCAACTCATTCCAGAATTCTTCTTTTTCATCCATCTCACACCCAACTTGCGGGGCATATGCGCTGATAACATTCAGCAATAAACCTTCAATTTCCAGCTTCATACTCATCACTCTGTCTGACACTCTCTTCACCTCCAGCACGCTCTTGACATACTCTTCCTTCAGAATTACCCCTACCCCATTTCTCCTCCCATTCACACCATGGTAGAAGAGTTTGAACCCACCTCCGATACTCCTGGCCTTACTCCCCTTCCACCTGGTCTCTTGCACACACAGTATGCCTACCTTTCTTCTTTCCATCATGTCAGCCAGCTCTCTCCCTTTACCAGTCATAGTGCCAACATTCAAAGTTCCAACTCTCACCTCCACATGCCTACCCTTCCTCCTCTCTAGCTGCCTCTGGACATGCTTTCCTCCTCTCCTTCTCCTTCGCCCAACAGTAGCATAGTTTCCACCGACACCCTGCTGGTTAACAGTACCGGTGGCGGTCGTTGGTAACCCGGGCCTCGACCGATCCGGTATGTAAGTCTTATTTATGATCCGCATATTTGATTTGGCAAAGATTTTACGCCGGATGCCCTTCCTGACGCAACCCTCCCCATTTGTCCGGGCTTGGGACCGGCACTAAGGATGCACTGGCTTGTGCATCCTCAGTGGCTGGGTTAGCTTAACGAGCGTATGATTGAGCTTATTATTGCGAGCACTCCCCATGATGCTCTGAGGAATGATCTCTACGGCAAACCAAAAGGATATTCCTTAGCAGAGGTTCTGGCCAAGGGACGAAAATATGAAGCCCTGACAGCAGGCAATGAACAGTTAGGCAAACTTAGCCTGTCACACAATGAGAATCCACGCTGTGGACAGGGACCGCATATGTCGTAACTGTGGGAGAAGCCACAAACCACATCGATGTCCTGCATATGATAATGAATGCAATGCATGTGGTGCAAAAGGTCACTGGGAGCGGTGCTGCAGGAAGGCCAAACGAGAGCGCTAGGAACACTCCAGCCAGAGCAGGAGCAGGGGAAGTACCTACCAGAAACAGTTCCACTCCATAACTATCACTGAAAAGTGCGTGCATAGCATAGACAGCAAGCCGGCCAGAGAGGAGGCGTACACAGTCCTGAAGGTGACACCACCTGACCTACCTAGTCGTGGATACACACTACGTCTGAAGATAGACACAGGTGCGTCAGGCAACACACTCCCATTACGTACCTTCAAGCAGATGTTCGGTGAAATGCGTGCACCCAGAAACGACTGAAAAAAACCAACAGAAGGCTATCTGCATACAGTGGTCATGACATCCCCTGCATAGGCACCATTGACATTCCATGCCAGTACAAAGAATCCAAATGGATCAATGCAAAGTTCTACGTTGTAGATGTACCAGGGCCAGCCATAGTTGGGCTGCCAACATGTGAACTGTTAAACCTAGTGACTGTCAATGTAGATGCAGTGACCGAGAAAGGAAATGCAAACCAGGAAAAAGTCAACACAAGACAGACAAAACCCAAAATGACCATATCTAACAGTGCAGACCTAAAGAGAGCATACCCAGACCAGTTTGACAAAATTGGCAACTTCAGTGGAAAGGCCAAGCTCTTCCTGAAAAGGGATGCTGAACCATTCATAGACCCACCACGTAAGTGCAGCATTCACATCAAAGACAAACTGAAAGATGAACTGAATAACCTAGTCGAACAAGATGTGTTAAGAAAAGTAGAACAGCACACAGACTGGTGCTCGAGTCTGGCATACAGCACAAAGAAAGATGGTTCCCTTCGTATATGCTTAGACCCCCAGAAGCTTAATGCCAGCCTTAGGAGATGCCCACACAAGATTCCTACTGTGGCGGAACTGAACCCGAAGTTTGCAAAAGCAAAAATATTCAGCAAACTTGACGCAAAAGCTGGATATTGGTCAAAATACACCTAGAGGAAGAGTCACAACTGCTAACCACATTCCGAACTCCATTTGGTAGATACTGCTGGAAACATTTGCCATTTGGTCTCAGTGTCTCTCAAGATCTCTTCCAGGCAAAGATGGACCAAATCCTGGAGGGGCTCGACGGTGTCGTCAGCATAGCTGATGATATCGCAGTCTACGGAGCGAGCGAAGCGGAGCATGACAGGAACCTGACCAACCTGATGGAGAGAGCATCCAAGACAGGTATTGTGTTCAACAGTGACAAGTGCACAATCAAACAGACAAGCATCTCATTCTTTGGCAACCTGTACACAGACAAAGGTATCAAACCTGACCCAGCCAAAATCAGGGACATCCAGAAAATGCCGACACCCCAGAACAAAGATGAACTGAGCAGATTCTTGGGGATGCTGACCTACCTGTCGCCCTACATCCCAAAGTTCGCAGACAAAGCACACACTGAGGGTGCTGCTGAAAAGTGACGTGCCTTGGACATGGGACACTGACCACCAAAAGAGCTTTGAGGACCTGAAATCAGTTATCACCGAACATGACTGCCTGAAGTACTATGATCCAAGCACACCTCTGACACTTGAGGTCGATGCATCACAGAAAGGACTGGGCGTGGCATTAGTGCAGAACAACAGACCCATAGATTTTGGCTCAAAGACACTGGACGACTGCCAATCCAGGTACAGCAACATAGAGCGAGAAATTCTGGCCATAGACCATGGAATGCAGCAATACCATACCTACCTGTATGGGAAGTCATTCATTGTAGTAACAGACCACAAACCCCTCGTTACCATATGCACAAAGCCACTGCATGCCGCCCCGCCACGGCTTCAGCGAATGCTGATAAAAACACAAGGATACATCTACGAGGTCACGTATGGACCAGGAAACCAGATGGTCCTGACAGACACACTCAGCCGACTACCCAACCCCGAGAACAACAGCAACATCGAGCTGGACGAGCGCATTGACGGAATAGAGGCAGAAGTCGAGGATCCAGAGATGCTCACTGTTGCAATGATAAACTTCTCTCCCGAGAAACAGGACGCACTCCGCACGGAAACCACCAGTGACCCCAGACTGAACGTGAACCTGTGACTTTTAGGGAAAATAGTTCTGACAAGTACTCTGTTCAGGAATAGATAGCCATGACGAAAGCTCACCTTAGGAAACAGTCTTACACAACAGCTGAACAGGCGGATGAGATGCAAGGAAGGCTTTTAGGAAAGGCAAGAGACGTGGACAAAGTAGCTCTGAGGAGTGATGACACACTTGATGTGAAGCAGAACCCAGATCTCATGTATGACATTCTAAAGCGATATTTCAGTCAGTCTTCATCATCACTTCCGTTGCAAGATTTTTACACCACACTGCCCGATCCAAACGAAAATCCAGTCGACTACTGGATCAGACTAAACAAAGCAGCAGACACAGCTGATGAGGGACTGCACCGTCAGGGTAGGAGAATTGAGAACATAAGTGGAGAGGTGGCACAAATGTTCGCGAAGCACTGCCCTGATCCGCAGCTTTCCTCAATTTTGAAATGCAAGCCTGTCAGTGAGTGGACCTCTAAAGACATCCAGCTCAGGATAGTGAATATCAAAGGGAATGGGGTGCGTCTGCAAAATCTTACAGTGCAGTTGTGTTCGACAATGATTCAAACACCTGCGCTCACTCTGATTCTCATCGGATGGACCCCCAGTCAACTTGTCCACCATGTTCTCATGCCACGTCTTTGTTTCAGACTCCCAGCTCATGCTCAGACTCTGCATGTGTCCAGCAGAACGTCCAGCGACCACAGCACGTCCCGCCGCCACAGAATTCTCAGCAGCCTGATGATGGAGTCCTTGGCCGCATGATGAGCATGCTTGAGAGAGTCTTGGCCGGGGTGGAGCCGCGCAATCCTGAGCGTAGTCAGAAACGCCCCAGCCCTTTCAGCGCACCGCCATGTAGAGTTTGTGGAGATGTTAATCACTCCACCTTCTTTCACTGCTAATCTGACCATCTCTGTTTCAAGTGTCTGGCCCCTGGTCACTCAAGGCAGCACCGTCCAAACAATGCCCCGCCCCAACTCAGCCCGGCTTCGGGAAACTAGCTGACCTGTATTCAGAGGGAGGCAATACAGGTCATAAAGAATCCTCCCACTCGCTAGACACCGATATTTTTGATTCAACTTTTAATTTTGTCAATTTTTCTCAATTTCAGTCAACAAACATTGTGTATCAAAACACTCAGACTGTGGGTGGCAGTGACAGCTTATTTTACGTACCAGTGAAGGTGGGCGGCAAAGTGACTCTTGGGGGTATGCTAGATAGTGGCTCAATGGCATGTACAGTCAGTGATACTGCTATGCGTAACCTGCTCTCTGTTGGGGCAGTGTGTGAACAAGAGAGATTCTCCACCGATGTGACTCTCATTGGTGTCGGTGGTCGACGAGTGCACCCGAAGTCAGCCTTTTACATTAACATGGAAGTTAATGACTGCAAAATGATTGTGCCGACGATTGTAGTTGAAGGACAACATGATGACCTAATTATCGGAACCAATGTGATCAAACACATAATGTGTGAGTCAAAGAAGTGTAGTGCGTACTGGACAGCAGTTTCTGCACCGTCCTCTACCGACACTGAAACCGAACATTTTCTCTCCATGCTAGCTGGCTTGCATAGATGGGGCGCTGGTGAAATGCCTGACAAGATAGGCACAGTACGTTGCAACTCGGCCACTTGCCTTCAACCCGGCTGTGAATACCTTCTGTGGGGAAAGCTGCCAAAACTCACACATGTTTCTCCTGGTAATGCGGTGATGACAGAGCCTATGTCAGCACGGTCTGCACCCAAAGGACTGATGGTCGCCAGAGTTGTCACACCCCTGTGGGCAGATGGATGGGTTCCCTTGAAAGTGATGAATGTCTCTGAAAAGCCTTTGTTTTTGAGACGTAACGCTAAGCTTGCTGACCCGGTGCCCTGTGTCGCTTTGGAAGATTTAGACCTAGTCAGTGGTCATCAGAGCGCTTCCACCGTGCCTGCTACTCCTGTCTGTCCTGATGCAAGATGTGCTGGGGAGAATCTAGAGTCCATTGGCCTGAGTGAGCTGGACATCAGCCTGTGTGATGCGTCATCGGACTGTAAAGACAAGTTGTCCAAACTTATTGTTCACTACCAGGATGTCTTCTCATGCAACCACCTTGACTGCGGCAAAGCAGAAGAGTTTGTCCACAGAATCCACTTGATTGACCAAAAGCCATTCAGATTTCCTTTCAGACGTGTGCCACCGAGCCAGTATCAAAAACTACGTCAGGTCTTAAGTGAAATGGAAGAAAAAGAGATAATTCGAAAGTCAACAAGCGAGTATGCCTCACTATTAGTCCTTATCTGGAAGAAGAATGGTGATTTGTGTGTGTGTACTGACTTCAGGTGGCTGAACAAGAGGACTTTGAAGGACGCTCACCCTCTGCCACATCAGGCCGATTGCTTGGCAGCACTTGGTGGCAATTCACTGTTCAGCACAATGGACTTGACTTCAGGATTTTATAACATGCCCTTACATGAGGATGACAGGAAGTATTCAGCGTTCACTACACCTATGGGGCTTTACGAATACAACAGGCTGCCACAGGGGCTCTGTAACAGTCCAGGGAGTTTCATGAGAATGATGACTTCCATTTTTGGTGATCAAAATTATCTAAGTCTGTTATGCTATTTAGATGATATTTTGAGTTTTGCTCCTGATGAAAGTTCTGCCCTTGCACGTCTTGAAATGGTGTTCAAAAGACTCCGTGCCCACAACTTGAAATTGGCACCCTAAGAAATGCTACTTTTTGAGGAAGTCTGTCGAATTCCTTGGCCAAATTGTTGACGAGCGTGGAGTTTCAACTGACCCAGGCAAAGTTGAGAGCATAAGCAGCGTGACTGTGACTGACTTGATGGAAGCGGATGGAGTGACACCATCTGAGAAACGTGTGCGATCTTTTCTTGGCATGCTAAATTTTTATCAGCACTTCATCCCAGGATACTCAGCCCTTGCGAAGCCCCTGTTCTCACTGCTGGCTGGTCAGAAACAGAAGAAAGGCCGAAAACCAAGGTGTGCTGTAGTGAGCCGCAAACTAAAGTCAACCGACTGGACTACTGACCATGATAGGGCATTTGCTGAACTCAAACAGGCCCTCATAGATTCCGTTGTTTTGGCCCACCCAGACTTTAGTCAACCGTTTTTGCTGTCTACAGACGCCTCGTTGGATGGCCTTGGGGCCGTTTTATCTCAAGTGCGTGAAGGTGACTCAGTGGCTAGACCAATTGCATTTGCTAGCAAGTCCTTAACTCGGTCACAGAAGAACTATCCAGCCCATCGATTAGAGTTTCTTGCACTGAAGTGGTCAGTTTGTGACAAGTTTAGCCACTGGTTGAAAGGCCACGACTTTACTGTGTGGACTGACAATAATCCATTGACTCATATTATGACTAAACCTAAACTTGACTGTTGTGAGCAGCGATGGGTGTCAAAATTAGCCAGTTACAATTTTGACATCAAATATGTGCCAGGCCCAAGAAATATTGTTGCTGACGCTCTCAGCCGTGTCCCTTTTTGCAAATGTGTCAGTCGCAGACTGGTCAGTGAACCACTTCATGACCTCACCAGAGAAGCTGCTGTTTTGTCTGACACAGCTATTCAACAGACCTTCAGAGAGTCAACCAACCCGTCTGTAATGGCAGAGAAGCAAACATGTCTTGTAGCCACAAATACCCAGTCCCTTCCTATGTCAGCTCAGTCTTTATCCACACAGGAAGTCTCTGCTGTTATCCAGTCACACACTGAATGGGCCTCTGGAGCAAGGACGTGTGCGACAGCCCTTGTGCGTCACCTACCCCAGCTCATTCCTGACGGTTTGCCCAGCCTGCCTGCCTTTACTGCTGGAGATCTCTGTGATGCACAATCTAGAGATAGTACGTTGTCTTGCATTCGTTTTTTTGTGGAGAGGTTTCGGAGACCATCCAGACGGGAAAGAGCACAGGAGTCGAGTCAAGTCATGAGGCTGCTGAAACACTGGGAAAAGTTTGTTCTGAGTGATGACGTCTTGTACAGAGTGTCACGTGATCAAATTTCGAAGACAAGACGCCATCAGTTTATTGTTCCTGATTGTCTGAAGACTAAAGTCTTGAAAGGAGTGCATGACAGTGCAGGTCATCAAGGTCAGTCAAGAACCATGAGCATTGCCAGACAGAGATTTTTTTGGCTGCACATGGACAGAGATGTGAGAGAATACGTTCGTCATTGTCAGCGTTGTATAGTGAGCAAAATGGCCGAGCCTGTAGGAAGAGCTCCTCTTGAAAGTATTGTCACTTCCAGACCACTGCAACTTGTATGCATTGATTTCTGGTCAGCTGAAGATTCGCACAACAAATCTGTGGATGTTTTAGTAATGACCGACCATTTTACCAGACTGGCTCAGGCCTTTGCCTGTAGGGATCAATCAGCCAAACAAGTAGCGAAAGTCCTCTGGGAGAAGTATTTCTGCGTCTATGGATTCCCTGAGAGGATCCACAGTGACCAGGGTCCAAGCTTTGAAAGCGAGTTGATCGCTGAACTTCTACAGTTATGGGAAATGGCAGCGTCGAACGTTTTAATCGAGCGCTGGGCGATATGATCAGAGCTCTTCCCTCAGAATCAAAGCAAGACTGGCCCAGACGTTTACAAACTCTCACATTCATGTACAATTGCACTGCCCATGAGACAACAGGATATGCACCATTTTACCTGATGTTTGGAAGGGTGCCCCGTCTTCCAGTAGATATCCTGTTTGGAAACATCTTGACTGACCCTGATGTGACCGACTTTGGCAGATATGACACGAAGTTATCTGAGGACCTTAATGAAGCCATGCTAATTGCTCAAGAGCATGTGACAAATGAACAGAACAGACAGGCAAGACTGTATAACAGGAAAGCGAAAGGACCGACAATTGAAATTGGAGACCGAGTGCTTGTGGCTAATAAGAAAGAGAGAGGAAAGAGAAAAGTTGCTGACCGATGGAAGTCTATTGTTTACACTGTGACTGAGCTGAATCCCCAAACGCACACATATAAGATACAGGACACTGTCACAGGGCGTGAGCGGACTGTCCATCGTAATCTACTTATGCTGGTGAATTTTCTTCCTATTCAAGATGTGCCACAGTCTTCTCAGTCTGGTCTCTCAATGTCCTCCGTCCAGTCCTCCGTCTCTGTCCATTCCATGGCCTCAGGTCAAGCTACGTCAGAGCACACTCAGACTCAAGTGTCCATTCAGCAGGATGAGACTCAATGTGGAGTTGATGATGTGCACAGTCTTGAACCTGAAAATTACTCAGATATCCTGCCTGCGTCTGAGGAGAGAACCAGAGAATGGGTCAGTCACCTGAACAACACCCCAAGTCAACAGTCTCCTGAAGGAGGTGCTAGGGAGCCTTCTACTGACTTTACTAACGACGTGTTGACTGACAAGGTCCCAGACTCACACTCTGAACTCCCTTACGCCTCACTCACTGATGACACTGTTGATAGGGATGACACCTCGACTGTTAGTGGCCATCACACAGTTTTGTCTACAGTTACTTCTGACTCTGTAAGTGACGCTGCACATACTGTTGCACCCACTGAACTGCCCGAGTCTGCACCACACCGCACTACACGCCTGGGTCGTGTCGTTCGACCAGTTAACAGGCTCCTTTACACTATAGCTGGACGAGATGTCACTAGACGACTGCGGCAGAATGTTCAGACTGTATGCAGCGCTGTAATCCAAGCTCTTAGGGCATAAGTCTCTTTTTTTTTGCAGATCTTTCTAATGTCCTTAGAAGTGCGGTACTAGGTGAACACTTATACCTACTTCTATGTGTATTGACAGTTTTTAGGCAAGGGTAGAATGTGTAAGGCATTCTATAACCGTTGGTTGGTTGGAGAGTTTTTGACGTCGCTCTCTGTCCACCGCATCCTTAAAGGATACTTCTAGAGTCGGTCTTCTTGTGTGTAGTCCCATGACACCAGATGAATCATAGTTATAGTTTGCGAACATGTGTATAATTTTGTCCAGAATTCAGTGGGGGTGGGTGTAACAGAGTTGAAAATGACCTCACTCACATAAAGTGAATTCTCCCAAAATTGTATTTTAACATGTTATTGTAATCCAATGCTTTTTGATGGTTTGTGTAAACCCCAGATGTTGTACCGCATTCACTAAGGTTAAATATGAGGCTGCGCGACTGTTTGTCTATTTACTTTCGCTTTGACACATTTTGGGCATTTGCGCTATCCGTACCTGAGAGCTAGACCATCTCCGCTGGAGACTTGTATGCAGTCGCGTTGCAGCAGAAATCTAATGGATTGTTGTTTTATTTGTGAATGCAGGCAATAAAAGCCACTGTTAGGAACCCCTGGTCTGAATCTCTATCACGAACACCTGCACAAGTGAGGGTCGTTACACATCTCTGTCTGGTGTCGTGCGCTTGGGGTCTTCCACAAACCCTAACTCAACTCCCGGTAAAAAAACGCTGTACTTGCACTCGCTATCTCGCAGTTTGCGGCTAAAAAATGCGAGTGGCTGCCACGCATTCGCCACACGCTGTTCAACCACAGCCCCCACGGCTATGTCAGACGCGTCGGTTGTTAAAGCTATGGACGCCGTGGGTGTGGGATGGGTGAGGAGGGCAGCGTTAGCCAGGGCGCACTTAGCTCCGTCAAAGGCCTGGACCTGTTCGGGAGTCCAGTCGACAGGGTCGTTAGCCTTCTTAAGCCGCAGGGCTTCGTAAAGTGGCTGAAGGAGGTGGGCAGCACGAGGGAAGAAACGGTTATAGAAATTCACCATGCCCAAGAATTCCTGCAATGCCTTAACAGAGACTGGGTGGGGAAATTCCGCCACCGCTTGCACCTTAGTAGGTAACCGTGCCTTGCGGCGAAATGCGGTGACCAATCACCGGCAGTCCAAACTAACACTCGGCCGGGTTGACTATCAGGCCGTGTTCGTCCAGACGAGGGAAAACCTGTTTCAGGTGCGCCAGGTGCTCTTCGGCTCACGGACTGGCCACTAAAATGTCGTCGAGATAAACGAACACGAAAGCAAGGTCACGCAACACCGAGTCCATCAGCCTCTGAAAGGTTTGCACTGCCCCCTTCAAACCTGTCATGTGCATAAACGACAGGCAAGGGAGTCGCGATTAATAACGTGCTTTATTCAGCCATCTGCTTCCAGTCCCCGACCCGGACAATCCCCAGCATGCCCCAGTACAGAACCGCGCTAAAACATATAGTTGCGTGCCCCTCCTCTTACGTAGACAGCATGCTGGGCACTGTAGTTCTCATCACATCTCCCTCCTTTTAAAGAACATGTATGTTTCAATGGAAACAATAACATTGCTAGATTATAAAAGTAGCAACAGCAATACCATATTAGCAATTTGCTAATTAACAGCATAACCAGCTAACAATGAAGACATGCACTTCAAAATTCAAAAATTAACCTGAAGGGTGGGGTAGACTGCCCAGCCCTTCGACTGAGTGTGGGGATTATTCTGCCCCATTGCTCACTCAGTATCTAAACATCATACCGCTTTGGGGGTTTTACAACTCTGCCACTGGAGGTGATGGTGAACCCAGAGGGCCTTGCTGGCACGTCCGGCTCCGTGGGAGTGCCCGATGAGGTGGCGACCGATGGGCTGAGTTGTTCCTGCTGCAAGTCATTGCTGTCTCTGGCTGGTTGGGTTGCAACAGTTGCAGGGGCAGGCACGGATTGCAGGTGCCTGCGGTTCCGTCTGAAGACAGCCCCGTCTTCCGTACGCACCGTGTAGGAGCGTGGTTCCCCTGAGGGCTTCACCACGACTGCGGGCATGTTCCACCCCTTTTGCCCGTCTAGTTTGACTCGTACCCTCTCACCTGAGTGCAGTTCGGTTAGGGCACGTGCAGAGTGTCTCCTGTCGAAGAAAAACTTATAAGCCTCTTTTGCCCTTCTGTCATTCTTCTCCACCTCCTTGTGGTCGAAGAGCTGTGGCTGGAGTTTCCTCACCAGCACAGGCATGTTGGTCCGGATCTGGCGGCCGGTCATGAGCTGCGCGGGGCTCGCACCTGTGGCAGCAATTGGTGTGGCGCGGTAGCACATCAGCCTAAGTGAGGGTCAGGCCGCCACAAAATTCTTTTGGCCGTCCCGACGGCCCTTTCGGCAGCTCCATTTGCCTGGGGGAAGTGGGGGCTGCAGGTTGTGTGGCGGAAATCATAGTTCCTACAAAACTGCCTAAATTCGGCTGACGTAAACTGTGTGGCATTGTCACTAATGAGTTCCCCAGGGACGCCCCATCGTGCGAACATACCTTTCAGCTGCTCAATCACCTGTAGACTGGAGGTGGTCCGTAGCTGGGCGATCTCAATGTCCCTGGAATAATAATCAACCACCACCAGGTAGTTTTTTCCATCCTGCTCGCAAAGGTCCGCCCCAATCTTGTGCCATGGGCCGGGCGGCAGTGGTGTTGTACGTAGGGGCTCTTTGTACTGTGAGGGCTTATTGATTTGGCAGAATGGGCACTGTATGATTTTCCGGTAAATGTCCGATCTGATGCTGGGCCACCAGACAGACATCCTAGCTCTTTCACGACACTTTGTAAGGCCTTGGTGCCCTTCGTGAATCCTGTGTAGGATGTCTTCCTGATACACGGGGGGAATTACAATCCTGTCTTGGTACAGGAGCAGCCCGTCTGCCTCGGACAGCGATGCCCTCGCAGCGTGGTAGCCATGCAGATAAAAGGGCACGTGCCTCGGCCATCCCTCTCTGGTGTACCCGATCACCCTCTGCATTGTGTCGTCCTGACGCGTGGCCTGCTTTAACATGTCCAGCTTCGTGCTCGACACCGTTTTGGTTTCGATCACAGCTTCGACATGCGCACGCATATCCCCGTCTGTGTCTGCCCCGCGGCCGTCCTGGAGTGCGTTCCTGGAAAGGGCGTCGGCCACCACCACCTGTGAACCCGGAGCATACACTGCTCTGGGGTTAAAACGCATTAGACGAATTAGAAGCCACTGGCATCTCGGCGGCACTTTGTCCAGATCATATGCATTAATGAGGGGGGCCAGGGGCTTGTGGTCTGTCTGTAAGCTAAACTCAGCTGAGCCTAACAGATAATGGGAAAACCGCTCACAGGCCCACACCCCTGCAAGGCATTCCTTCTCTAACTGAGAGTATCTCTTCTCTGCATCTGTGAGAGTTCTGGAGCAGAAGGCAACAGGCTGAACTTTGTCCTCCTGAACCTGCAACAGTGCTGCCCCCAGCCCGTAACTACTAGCGTCCGCACTCACAATGGTGGGCCTTGCTACATCATAGTATGCCAGGGCAGGAGTGGAAGACAACATTGCTTTTACCTTGGTGAAAGCTTGCTGTTGGGGCTCCCCCCACTGCCACTCTGCGTCTTTCTTCAGCAGCTCACTCACCGGGTGTAGCACTGATGACAGTTCGGGTAGAAACCTCCCCAGATAATTTACCATACCCAGCCACTGTCTCACCTGAGGGACATTTTCGGGGCTCTGCATGTCTGAGATGGCCTTCACCTTGCCTGGATCTGGTTTGATGCCATCTTCGCTGATGATGTGCCCGAAATATTGCAACTCACTCCTGCTGAAACGGCATTTCTCCCGGTTGAGCTTCAGCCCCGATATTTTGATTGTCTGCAGTACTGCCTCCAAGTTTCTATCGTGCTCGTCCTGGTCCTTGCCGTACACGAGTATGTCATCCATGACGACGACCGTGCCCTTGTGGTCTCTCAGCAGAATGCACATTTCCCTCTGGAAGATCTCCGGTGTTGATGTGATGCCGAACGGGAGCCGCTGGAAACAGAACCGGCCTCTGGGAGTAATGAAAGTGGTTAGTTTTTCACATCTGAGATCTAGCGGAATTCGCCAGAAGCCAGACGATGCGTCTAGCGTTGTAAAAACCCCTGCCCCTGCTAACTTGGGCATAATGTCCTCCAGCGTGAGAAGTATAAACCGCTCGCGCTTAACCGCTTTAGGTCCACACAGATCCGTATCTTGCCGTTCTTTTTGACTACGGGCACCATGGGTGCGCACCACTCTGTGGGCTCGGTCACTTCTGTGACGATCCCCAAGGACTGCATGCGTTGCAGCTCGTCGTCCACCTTTGGCATGAGAGGGAAAGGGACCCTGCGTGGCGTGCTGAGGGCATAAGGCTGTATATTGGGCTTAAGCTCAATCATGACAGGTTCACAATTAAGCAATCCAATGTCCCCGAAAACATCTTCGCTAACCTGATCTGTTCTAAAAACTAGGCCCATTTCACATGCAGCTCTGCGACTCAATAGATTGTTGGCATTTGGCCTTTTTATCACAAAAATCCCAATTTTGTGCATCTTCCCCCGTCTCTCCGTGCACGCCACAAATTTCCCCGCACACTGCAGTGCTCCCCCTGGGCTTCTCAGGTCGACTGATGTTTTAACCAGCTGTGGGCGTTCAGGCAGTGACCTATATGCAGTCTGTGACATGGTAGTGATGTCCGCCCCCCTATCGATTTTAAAATTAACCAACTTGCCGCAGATCGGTAACTCCACTTGCCACTTTTTCTCAAAATCCATCCCCTCTATGCAACCGAGGAAGTAGGGGCGGCTTTCACTTTCCGCTTCGCCCTCATACGCATCATCCTGGTAAACGACCTCCCTCATGTCTCCGGTTTTGCATACGGCAGCAAAATGTCCCAGCTTGTCGCATTTCCTGCAACGCCTGTTGCGTGCAGGCTGTTTTGGGCCGCTGTGCGTTTCCGTTGCCCTTATTGTAGTGGTTGCTAGCGTTACTGCGGTCGCGGTTGGTATTGGCGCCCTGTGCTTTGCTAACTGCATTCAGTTCAGCTGTAATTCCTTCCGCATTTTGCTGTTTAACCAGTTCGAACTGACGGGCCATTTGCACCGCTTTTCCTAGCGTGAGCTCATCTTCCATCTGCAACTTCTGTGACACGTCTCGGTCAGCAACTCCGATCACAACTCTATCACGAATTTGCACTTCCTTTAATGCCCCGAACTCGCAGTGTTCTACCAACTCATATAAACACCTCACAAAGGCCTCGACAGTCTCTCCAGCTCTCTGCGAGCGCTGGTGAAAACATGCACGTTCGTGGATTACATTTCTCCGTGGTACGAAATGCTCGTTGAATTTACTGACCACCCTGTCATAATCGTTAGCGTGAGAAGCCTCTTCGAACGTAAATGAATTAAAAATAGTTTCTGCATCTTTCCCCATTGCGTATATCAAGGAATTGACTTGGATCTCACCATCCTCCGCATTTAGCTTGGTTGCTAGTCGAAACCGGGAAAACTTCTGAATCCAAATCGGCCATGCCGCCGGTTGCGTGAAATCAAATGCCTCGGGGGGATTAAATGTTGCCATTCTTCGTCTCACCGGACCAATTCCGTTCCCGATTATTGAGGTAAGTGGATTCGAAGATCTTCTGACACCATGTCATGTGCATAAACGACAGGCAAGGGAGTCGCGATTAATAACGTGCTTTATTCAGCCATCTGCTTCCAGTCCCCAACCCGGACAATCCCCAGCATGCCCCAGTACAGAACCGCGCTAAAACATATAGTTGCGTGCCCCTCCTCTTTTACGTACACAGCATGCTGGGCACTGTAGTTCTCATCAAAACCAAAAGGCATGCGCATGAAAAAGCCCAAATGGGGTGATCACTGCGGTCTCTGGGCAAGTCCTCTGCGCGCACGGGAACCTGATGATAGCCGCGCACCAGGTCCACCTTAGAGAAAATAGTGGTACCTGCCAGGCGTATGGAAAAGTCCTGTATGTGTGGGATGGGATAGCGGTCATTGGCGGTGACGTTGTTCAGGTGCCGAAAGTCGCCGCAAGGCCGCCACGACCCATCCGCCTTGGGCACCATGTGAAGCGGCGAGGCCCACGGGCTGTTGGAACGCCTCACTATATCCAGACGCTCCATGATGGCGAACTCCTCCTTAGCTGTAGCCAATTTTACCGCGTCGAGGCGCCGCGCGCGCGCAAAAACTGGCGGTCCCAGAGTGGGAATGAAATGCTCTACCCCGTGTTTAGTAACCGCGGTGGAAAAAGTAGGTGTAGTCACCGCGGAAAATCCGCCAGCAAAAGTTGAAAAACATCACCTAATGCTAAAAAGTTAGCGTGTGTTAACGGCCCGGCTCCCCCTGTCTCGCACGGAAAAGTGGCGAAAGGCACAGTATCAATTACACGGCGGTTTGCAACATCAACAAGCAGACCATTAGCACACAGAAAATCCGCGCCGATAATAGGAACAGTAATGGAGGCGACTACAAAGTCCCACTCAAAATGGCGCCCGTGGAAACAAACAGTCACCAACCTTGTGCCAAACGTCGCAATGGACGAACCGTTAGCTGCACTCAACTGTGAGCCGCCGCCTTCGGCTGACATGTCTGCTAGCTGGAGGGAGTAGGCTCTTTTGCGAGCTGGAGTCCACCAGAAACCGTCTTCCTGTAGAGCCGAAGGAACGGAGAAGACCGTAGGTTCACACTTTAGCCGTGTAGGCAACTTTCTTTAATCCACGGTAAATCAGGGAGACAACAAAACCACAGCTCGACTGACGGAGGCGGCAAGAATAACCAGAAAACTGGCTGGACAACCATAACTTAACCCTGCGTTAACCTGCCAGGGCAACCCTGACTTAACCCTTAGTTCCTGGGGTGAATTCTATCCCCAATACGTGTCCACCACATGAGCCCCCCCAGAATTCGCCCTAGTAATCGAAGTCGGGCAGGCGCGGGGGGACGACCGGCCGTCCGCGGCGGCTCCAGGTAACAGGGGCCGGAGTGTCTCTGGGAGGCATTGACGCGGGCCTGTGGAGGTCGGCCTGAGGAGCAGAAGAGGCAGCGCGGGCCTCCACGGGGGGAGGAGGCGGAGCCGGGGGACGACCAGCGAGGTTGGGCTAACTCCAACGGCTGCGTCAAGTCCAGGTGTGCGGGTTTAACTCGGTCCACTGAAACATGTTCGGCCGTGCCCCCAAAATCCACCACCAGGTGCTTAGTTCCCCGTTCCAGGACGCGGAAGGGGCCGTCATAAGGGGGTTGCAGAGGGGGGCGGTGTGCGTCGTGACGGATGAACACGTAGTCCGCTGACTGCAGACCTGGGGGCACCTGGGACACCGGAGCGCCGTGTTGGGCGGTAGGGACGGGTGTGAAAGCTCAGACCCCGTCCAGCAAGGAGGCTCGTTGGTCCACAGCTGACCAGGGACGCGTTGCATTGGGCATGAAATCGCCTGGGACTCGCAGCGGCGTGCCGTACACCAGCTCCGCAGAGGAGGCTTGTAGGTCTTCCTTCGGGGCGGTCCGCAGGCCCAGCATGACCCATGGGAGCTTGTCGACCCAGTTGCAGTCCTTGAGAGTAGCCCGAAGCGCAGCCTTCATGGACCGGTGGAAGCGCTCACATAGGCCGTTCGCCTGAGGGTGGTAGGCGGTAGTGCGGTGAAGCTTGACGCCCAGAGCCTCACCCACAGCATTCCATAGCTCTGAGGTAAACTGTGGCCCGCGGTCAGATGAAAGGTCGGAAGGCGTACCGAAACGTGAGACCCACGACCCAATAAAAGCCCGGGCCACATCAGCAGACGTCGTGGATGCCAGGGGAACAGCTTCAGGCCAGCGCGTAGTCCTGTCCACCACAGTGAAGAGGTAGGTGAACCCATGGGAGGGGGGTAGGGGACCAACCAGGTCGACGTGGACATGGTCAAATCGTCTCTCCGGCACTGCGAAGCGTTCCAGGGGCGCCTTAATGTGGCGGTGTATCTTAGCCCGCTGACAGGCAACACACGAGTCGGCCCACGCTTTCACGTCTCTCTTAAGTCCCTCCCACACAAACTTAGCAGAGGTCAGGCGCACGGATGGCTTACCGCCTGGATGAGAGAGGCCGTGCACAGCTTCAAACACGGGGCGTCTCCAGCTGTCCGGGACGATGGGCCTGGGCTGTCCTGTGGAGACGTCACACAGGAGGGTGACACCCGTGTCGCTGAAAGGAACATCCTGCAGGCGGAGCCCCGTGTCGGAGGTCCGGAAACGGAGGATGCTCGGGTCCGTGGCCTGGTCAGCGGCCATCTGTGCATAGTCCAGGCCTAGGTGGACCGCTCCAATCACTGCCCTAGAGAGGCAGTCAGCTACCTGGTTAGACTTACCAGCGACGTGCTGGATGTCGGTAGTGAATTCCGAAATGTAGGAGAGTTGTCGCTGCTGGCGACGGGACCATGGCTCGGCCGTCTTGGACATGGCAAACGTGAGGGGCTTGTGGTCCATGTAAACTCGCGGCCCTCTAGCAGGAACCGGAAATGCCGGACGGCGAGCCAGAGACCGAGGAGTTCCCTGTCAAAAGTACTATACTTGCGCTCTCGGGGTGTAAGCTGGCGACTGAAAAAGGCCAAAGGCTGCCAAGCCCCCCCCCCCCACCCACTGCTCGTGAACCGCACCAACAGCATAGTCCGATGCATCCGTGGTTATGGAAATATGCACTGTAGGTGAAGGATGCGCTAGCAGAGCGCAGCTTTAGTCTCGGTGAACGCACGGTCCCGCTCTGCTGTCCAGTCGACCGCCTGGTTGGGGGACTTGCCTTTCAGCGCCTCGTACAGTGGCCGGATGATAAAGGCGGCTCGGGGAATGAAGCGGTGGTAGAATGTCACCATCCCGATGAACTCCCTGAGCGCACGAGTTGTTTGGGGGCGCGGAAAGGCCGCCACCGCTTCCACCTTTGAGGGCAGGGGGACCGCCCCGTCCCCAGTGATGCGGTGCCCGAGGAAATCAATGGCCGTCAGCCCGAACCGGCACTTCGCCGTGTTGACGATCAGCCCATGCTGGCTGAGGCGTGTGAAGAGGGCGTGAAGATGGGACAGGCGTTCTTCCTCGGAGGCGCTGGCGATGAGTATGTCGTCCAAACAGACGAAGATGAAAGGAAGGCCACGGAGCACTGAATCCATCAGCCGCTGAAAGGACTGGGCCGCGTTCTTGAGTCCAAATGGCATTCGTAGGAATTCAAATAGGCCGAATGGGGTAGTCACCGCTGTCTTGGGGATGTCCGAGGGGTGCACGGGAACTTGATGATAACCACGGACCAGGTCGACTTTTGAGAAGACGCATTTGCCAGACAGGTTTGCAGAAAAGTCCTGGATATGCGGGACAGGATAGCGGTCGGGCGTGGTGGCGTCATTTAGTCGGCGGTAGTCCCCGCATGGGCGCCAACCTCCATCAGGCTTAGCGACGATGTGGAGTGGGGACGCCCACGGGCTGTCAGAGCGGCGGATGATCCCCATGCGTTCCAGGTGCTCGAACTCAGACTTGGCAATGGCGAGTTTGGCGGGGTCGAGACGCCTGGCTCTGGCGTAGACCGGGGGCCCCTTCGTAGCAATGTGATGCTCCACCCCATGCTTAGCGGTGGGTGCAGAGAAGGTAGGCTGGGTGAGGTCAGCGAACTCAGCGAGGAGGCGGTTGAACTTGTCTGCCTCTGAGAGAGAGTTGGCTAGACCTGCATAGGCCGCTTCCCCCGCGTACATGCGAAGGAGGAGAAGGTTAAGGCGTCGACCAGACGGCTGTTCTGAATGTCCACTAGCAAACCGTAAGCGCACAAAAAATCAGCTCCGAGGAGGGGAAGCGTTACATTGGCCATGACGAACTCCCACGTGAAACGTTGTCCACCAAAACACAGTTCTACAGACCGCACGCCGTAGGTGTGGATAGGGCTGCCGTCAGCCGTCGCCAACTGGGGGCCCCGCTCCCCGCCCATGATGTCGACGTCAGTAGCAGGGAGCACGCTTCTCTGTGCGCCCGTGTCACAGAGAAATCGCCGACCGGAGTGTAATGTTCTGTGCCCTCTGGCTATGTTAACTTATAACATTAATAAAGCAAGGACGACTTCTCTCGTGCTGGGTGTTTATTCACCGACCGGATTCCGACTGACGTTGTTACGTACATCACGTGACTTTGTTGTGGCGCTACGGAAAGCCGTAAGGGACATTAGCAAATCAAATATTACTAGCAAATATTACATCTCCCTTTTTCTGAAAAGTGCTGCTTTCTCTGCAGAGATACAGACCACGTTGAGCACGTTTATAAGCGAATACAATCTTAATAAGAAAGAATATGAAAGTGGAACTCTTATATAACTGGACTGCAACAAAGTAGTGTAAAACATTTCCTTCACTGTCTAAATGTGACACCGTAATAACATTTCATCTTTTTTTTTTTCATTTCATTACTGGTAACTGCAAACAGCAGGTAGGTACACAAGGTAAGTGAACGCTGTAAATATTTCTTTTCAAAACATAGCAGGTATAGTACAGGTTGGTGTAAAATTCTCTCTTTTTTTACATTCATAAGTCAAGGATTTGTCTTGGTTTGATCGTGCGACCTGACCTCGTGGTGTAACCAGGCTGTGTGTCTGGTTGTCGCTGATTGTTTGTGTCTGAAGGTTCAGCATGCTCTTGCTGATGGGCTTGTGTGTTGTTGTTAGCGCTGGTAACAGTCTGCTGTGAAGTGTGTGTGTGTGTAGTGTGAGTGTTCACTCTGCTTTGTCGCAGGTGTTGACGGTTGAGTCGGTAGATCTGACCTTCTTTGGTTTGGATGTGGTAGCTCCTGTCTGTGTTCGCTGGTCTTTCCACAGTTGCAGGTCTCCAGGATCCATCCTCCTGCCGGAAGCGGATTGGTGTGCCTGCGGGCAGGTGGGGCAGAGGTTTGGCTGTTCGGTTGTAGTATGCCTGCTGGCGCTGTTGACATACCTCTCTCCTTTTGTGAACATCCTCCTGACTGGCGATCTGTGGCTGCAGGTGTTTTGCTGTTGATGGGAGAATGGACCGCAGCCTCCGACTCATCAGTAGCTGTGCCGGTGATTTCAGGTTGTCCACCGGTGTGTTGCGATACTCCAGTAAGCTCATGTAGGGGTCTTTGTTCTCAGCTTTGGCTTTGTCCAGGATGCGTTTGGCCGTCTGGACAGTCTTCTCGGAGAGGCCGTTGCTCTGTGGGTAGTGGGGGCTTGTGGTGGTGTGTGAGAAACCCCATGTCTGTGAGAAGTTGCGGAACTCACCAGAGCTGTAGCACGGACCGTTGTCGCTGATGATAGTCTCGGGGATTCCGTGTCGAGCCATTGCTGCTTTCAGCTTCATGATGACGGCAGATGAGGTGCAGCTGTAAAGTCTCTCTAGCTCGAAGAATCTGGAGTAGTAGTCCACAGTGACTATGAAGTCCTGTGAGTTCCATGTGAATAAGTCTGTGCCTGTCACTTGCTACGGCCGCTCGGGTATGGCGTGTGACATCATTAGTTCCTTTGCATTTGCGCTGCGCCGTTCTTGGCATATGCTGCAGTCTGCTACCGCATCCTCGATCTGTTTCCCCATGCCAGGCCAGAACAGTAAGTCTCTTGCTCGGCATTTGCTTTTTTCCACGCCAAGGTGGCTGGCATGGATGCGCTGTATCATGTCCTTGCGAAGCTTTTGGGGGACAATGATTCTCTCACCTTTGAACAGGATACCGTCCATTTCTGAGATTTCTGCTCTGTGGTTCCAGTATTCCTGGATGCTGGGCGGGCACTTTTTCTTTGTGTCTGGCCAGCCAGTGAGTGTGGCTCGTCTGAGTGCGGTGAGCTGTGGATCTTGCGCTGTTTCCTGCTTGATTTCTGTGAGTCTTGTGTCGCTCACAGGGATGTTGCTGAGGACTGTGTGCACTTGGGCCTCCATCCCTTCCTGTAGGTCACTGTCGTGGTGTTCTATTGACTTGCGTGACAGTGTGTCGGCCACCGGTATGTCCTTACCGGGGCGGTGGATGATTTGGATGTCGTATTTTTGGAGCGCCAGGATCATCCGTTGCAGCCGGGGTGGTGCTGCTGCCAGTGGCTTTTTAGTATTGCCTCCAGAGGCTTGTGGTCTGACTCCACAATCACTTTTCGTCCGTACATGTACTCGTGGAACCTCTTGCAGCCGAAGACCACAGCGTAGAGCTCCTTCTCTATCTGTGCGTAGTTTTCTTCAGTGCTGTTGAGTGACTTGGACGCATAGGCAATTGGTTTGCCATCTTGGAGCATGACAGCCCCAAGGCCACTTTTGGATGCATCCACTTGGAGTCGCAGCTCTTTCTGCGGGTCGAAATATGAGAGTACTGGACCTGGGTGCTGTGTAATGAGATTCTTCATCTCTTGGAACGCCTTGTCGTGGACTGCATCCCACACAAACTCACTGTCCTGTTTCAGAAGCTGTCTGAGGGGTGAGTTTATCTGTGAGAGGTGTGGAGCGAATCTGGCGAGGTAGTTGATCATGCCAAGGACTGTCTCCAGCTCTGCTTTGTTCTGTGGGGGTTGCATGTCCTTGACCGCCTTCACCTTGTGTGGGTCTGGTTTGATGCCTTCGTGTGACAGCGTGTGGCCGAAGTAGCTTACCTCGGACACGCATATGTGACACTTGTCGGGGTTGAGCCTCACCCCTCGCTCCCTTGTGCGCTTCAGCATCGCTCTGAGACGCTGGTCATGTTCCTCTTTACTCTTGCCGAACACTAGTATGTCGTCCACTATGGCCGTCACACCGTCCAATCCTTCATATGTTTCATCCACGCGTCTCTGGAACTCGTCTTGAGCGGACACGATTCCGAATGGCAGTCTGAGGAAACGATACCTGCCAAACACTGTGTTAAATGTCGTCAACATTGAGGATTCAGTGCTCAGTTTGATGGCCCAATAGCCTGACCGCGCGTCTAACACGCTAAAGTACTCAGCTCCAGCGAGCTTTGTGGTGGCGTCCTCCAGCGTGGGGAGGGGGTAGTGAGGTCGTTGTATCACTTTGTTAAGAGCTCTGGGGTCTAAACACACTCTAAGTTTGCCTGTCTTTGGCTTCTCAACAATGACGAGTGCGTTCACCCATTCTGTGGGTTCTGTTACCTTACAGATTATGCCGCCTTTCTCCATGCTGTCAAGCTCGTCCCTCAGTTTGCTGCGTAGGGCGATGGGGATTCTGCGTGGCGGGCAGACGACCGGCGTTGCATCTGGTGTGACGCGGAAGGTGCACTCGCCTGGGAACTCTCCTATTCCCTGGAAAACATCTGCATACTCATCCATTATGCTCTGTGATGTGACATTGTTTTCCTCGCTCACAGCCATCACTATTTTTACCAAGTTTAGGTCACGGCATGTTTTCATTGCCATGACTGGTGGGGCGTTTGTGTCAATGACGTAAAAGTCCAGCATCATTGCATTGTCTCTGTACTTACATTTGAGTTTGCATGTGCCTTTCACGCTCAGCGCGCCTCCTCCATATTCAGTGAGTCTGTGTATTGCTGGTTTCAGTGTCACATTTTTGAACAGCGCCTGGAACAGGTTGGTGGGAATAGTATTGGCCTGTGCCCCAGTGTCTAGTTTAAACTTTACCTTCTGTTGAGGTGTGCCAATTCCAACCTCTACGTAAGCCTGCTCATTGCTTTTCCGTTGTTCTCTATTGAGATGCAGTCTATGTACAGCTCTGTCTGTTCTCCCACAGCGGTGCTCTCCACTGTAATGTTGTCGAAGTACAGTCCTTCCTGCTCTCTGTCAGTGGTGTACCTTTCTGGGTTCTCTCCGACGGCATGTACTGTGCCGCGGTAGTACTTTGTCTGTCCCTGGGAGCTAGACTTGCATACTTTAGCAAAATGATTGAGCTTCTTGCATTTAATGCATTGTTTACCCTTAGCTGGGCAAGTGGCTTTAGCGCCGTGTAGCCCTCCACAATAGCTACACGCCCTAGCGGCGGTGCTAACGTTAGCTTCCCTTTGTCTGAAGTTAGCGTTAGCTGCTTTGGGTGCGTACGGTTTGTAAGTCTCTCTGCCTATTGCGTGCACCGTTTCATGTGTGCTGCCCTGGCCCATAAACTTTAGCTGTTGCTTTGCTAGCTCGTGTGAGCGGGCTACATCTATGGCTTTTTCTAGCGTTAGCTCAGCTCCCTGGCTAAGTAGCTTTTCTCTCACTCTGGGTGAGTTGGTGGCAAACACGATGCGGTCCCTGACCATCTCGTCGGCGTTTGGGTAGCCACAGTCTTTGACTAGGAGCTTTAGCTCAGTTACAAATTGTTCGAAGGATTCACTCTCTCCCTGCATCTTTTCATGAAATTTATATCTGGCATAAATCGGGTTTGCTTTGGGGGTGATGTACTCAGTGTACTTATCGTAGTACGTTTCTAGCTTCTTGGCTTGTTCTCCGCTGAGTGTCCAAGTGTTGTGCACATCGCGCCCTTTTTCCCCTATCCAGAGCAGGAGGCAGCTGCATTTCTCCTCTTCGTTCTTCCCGCGCAGGGGGCCCTTGAACATTAGCTCCGTTGTTTGTCGAAATCGTCTCCATGCTTCAGGTAAGTTCGCCGATTCCCAGTCCATCCGTGGAGCTGGAACACCGTACGAATCCATATTGGGTATTTAAACTCCGCTACTCTGACATCATGTAATGTTCTGTGCCCTCTGGCTATGTTAACTTATAACATTAATAAAGCAAGGACGACTTCTCTCGTGCTGGGTGTTTATTCACCGACCGGATTCCGACTGACGTTGTTACGTACATCACGTGACTTTGTTGTGGCGCTACGGAAAGCCGTAAGGGACATTAGCAAATCAAATATTACTAGCAAATATTACACGGAATGGTGTCGAGGATGAAGAGTAGCCTGCTCGTATCGCCAACACTCATGGCCGCTACTGAGTGTGGGCCCTCTCGTTTCCCGTCGGCCTGTAGTTGCAGGGGGAACGGCACCGTTTAGCTTTCGCACCAAATCGAGCGTGGTACATACAGAGTCCAGAGGGCTTGTAGCGGTCTGATGCTGTGGCGCCACCGTCGGGCCACGCCCGCGATGTCGGCGGGGGGCCAGTGAAGGTAGGAGCCAGCACCCCGGCATGGGAGGAACGTTGTGTAGCGACGAAGAATCGGTCAGCCTCCTTTGCCAGCTCACGGGGATCAGTGATGGTGGAGTTAGCGAGCGCAGTCTGGACGTGGGGCGGCACGTTGCGCAGAAACAGCTCCATAAACAGGAAACATGGCTTTTCTTGACCCATTAGGTTTAACATCCTGCTCATTAGCTCCGATGGTTTGCCATCTCCCAAGCCCTGAATTGCGAAGAGGCGACGTGCTCTCTCCGTTGTTGACAGTTCAAAAGTTTCAAGGAGGAGATTTTTAAGTGCGGCGTATTTACCATCGGCCGGTGGGTTGGTTATGAAACCGCTTATCCTGGAAGCCGTAGCGCACCCCAGCGCCGCCACTACGTAGTAGTACCTGGTCTCGTCTGCTGTTGTCTCTGAGCGCGAACTGTGCCTCAGCCTGCGCGAACCATGTAGCCGCGGAAGACTCCCAAAACTCCGGCAGTTTAATTGCAACGGCGTTCGTAGCCATAATGTGTGTGGTTTCAGAAAACTTATCCGAAAACCGACGTCGGGGTCACCAGTGTAGAGCCGAAGGAACGGAGAAGACCGTAGGTTCACACTTTAGCCGTGTAGGCAACTTTCTTTAATCCACGGTAAATCAGAGAGACAACAAAACCACAGCTCGACTGACGGAGGCGGCAAGAATAACCAGAAAACTGGCTGGACAACCATAACTTAACCCTGCGTTAACCTGCCAGGGCAACCCTGACTTAACCCTTAGTTCCTGGGGTGAATTCTATCCCCCAATACGTGTCCACCACATTCCTGACATTGAGTCCTTAATGAAAAGCAGCTCACTACGTCCGCCAGCGCCCACAGCTGCTACTGAGCGCTGCCCTGGAGTTTTCCGGCGCCTCAAACGTGCACGGAGGGACGCAGCGCCTCGCCTTGCCGCAGAACCGCCGGTGGAAGAAACAGAGGCCGCTCCCGCGCCGTCTCCGGGCAGTCACTCCAGCCACCACCGCCGGGTCCGCGTCCTCCGACGCCGGCTGCAGAGGCTCCGATGCCACACTCTTCACAGAGAACCGTCTGGTAGCCAGCAGGACCCAATCGGCCTCCTCAGCCAAACCTCGACAGTCACCACCAGATAGCCAAAGCCGCGCGCACAGGAGACGGGAGCTGGCGTAGGAAAACGTGCGGGAAAAGGAACCCACCTTCGTCCGAGCCTAGCAGCGACAGCATATTGTCCATGAGATCCACAGCCGTCCCGTCGCCCAAACCGGATAGGGAAAGGATTCTATCTGCCCTCTCTGCGGCAGATAGGCTGTACCTCCGGAGCAGAAGATGTTTGAGGGCGACGTATTTACCGTGTTGCGGGGGGGGGCGCAACAGCTGCGTGGCACGGCGTGTGGACTGCTGGTCCAGCGCAGCGACGACCAAGTAGTATGTGGAGTCGTCCGCGGAGATTTCACACAGTTGGAACAGCGCCTCAACATGCTGGAACCACGAAGCCGGGTCAGTCTGCCAGAACTCTGGGAGCTTTACCGAGAACGGCCGGGTGTGAGAGTTGGGGCGGCGCGGCCGAAGTGGATTCACACTCTTCTTCTGCTCCAAACATTTTCAATTCGGGGTCACCAATGTGGCAGGATGAGGAAAAACACAGGAGACGAAGGCGAGTTTGAACTTTATTCCTCAGCTCCAAAACCAAACTACAACAGGAACAACCTTGCACCAGAGAGCCCGGGAATGTAAACCACGCCCCCAGCTCACAGCCCTGCTGGGTGAGAGGCATAGCCCCTAGTGTCCGCCACACTAGCATCGTTCAAAAATTAACGGTCAAGACGGGAGCAACCCGTTGCACATAAAAATAAGAGGAAGATCCCATCCTCGTCGCCAAAACCTGTTGTGTATCTACAGGATAACTGAATTATACAACGATCAAGGTGTATCTTGGTCTTCCTCTTTTGTTTGCTAGACCGTCGTAACATTACACAACGACTGCGTTAAGCAGGCACGAAAACACGAGTGACCTTCTTGCTCTGTCTTTTACCAGGGGCTGCTGCTCCTTTAAGGAAGACGTTCAGAGTTACGATGTAGGCACGGTTTAGAGTTTCCTAGGAGCTGGCGCCATTTTATCACGTGACCAAACAGGTCACACGCAACCTGGAGTCTACTGCTGCGCTGCGCTGCCAGGCGAAATACCCAGCCGCTCGTCAGCTCACAGCGCTGCTCAACGGAGTCAAGGCAGAAACAAAGGCGAAGATGGCGGAGGGAGCGGACGCGGCATAAACAGCTCACGTAACAAACCCTGAAACCGATAAACTTGGACAAAAAACTCACAGGAAACTTTCTCTGTTTGCATTGGAATCTATCGGAGTCGCTCTTAGAACTGAGTAGGTCATGTCGGTCACTTTCTAAAGCACACTCTGAACTAAAAATGGCTAAAGCTAACGCGAAGCTAAAGGCTCTCCAAATGCACGACTACTGCGGTCCAGAGAACATGGAGACAAACGCCAAAGATACAAAAACACCCTTACATCTCCTGCTAAGCCGCCAGGTCCTCAGAAAAAACACCCTTACACCTCCTGCTAAGCCGCCAGGTCCTCAGAAAAACACCCTTACACCTCCTGCTAAGCCGCCAGGTCCTCAGAAAAAACACCCTTACATCTCCTGCTAAGCCGCCAGGTCCTCAGAAAAACACCCTTATACCTCCTGCTAAGCCGCCAGGTCCTCAGAAAAAAACAAAAAGGAGACGAGGCCACAACTACTGGAGCCCATGCCGAGGATACCTCGAATGCTGCTATCTTAGCTGCCACCGGTACTCTCCGCAACATGATGGAGGATTTCAAGACGGAATTGAAACAAAACACACTGACCATTGCTAACATCGCAAAAGCGGTCGAGTTTAACTCGGCCGAAATCAAAGAGTGCAAGGTTAAAAACAGAGTTGGATGAAGAAATAAAACAACTTCGTGTGAAGAACACAGAGGTGGACAAGAGAGCTACAGAGGTGGAAAAGAGAGCTGCAGAACTGGAGCGCTACAAGAGAAGATGGAACTTAAGACTTAACGGCCTGAAAGAAGAAAAGGAGGAGAATACACGACAGCTCGTCGCTGAAATCATCGGGGAGATTGTTCCACACTGGAAGGAGAAGATGGATCTCATCCTGGACTCTGTGCACCGTCTGGGGCCGAACAACAACAGCCGCCCTCATCAGATCATCATGCAGTTCACTGGACAGCTGTACAGGGATGAACTCTGGCGAACTACCAAACTTCACCCAGTCTGCAAGAATCTCAACGTCCGCTTCCCAGAAGATCTCACCAAAGAAGACAGGGAGGCACGGCAAGCTGTTTGGCCGAAAGTTGAGCAAGCAAGGGGGGCAGGTCTGAAGACTGTTTTCCGTGGCCCATATGCGTTCATTAACGGACAGAGAGTCACACCATAGACCTAAATAACCTGGAATGTTGATTCCTAAAACAAGTGAGTTATAAATAGAAAAAATGCTTAGGGTTTTGTTACACAAAGTTCAGTAACTACTAGCAGATAAACCATTTTTCTTGTTCTTTAACAGTTCAGTTAATTATCTCCGTGTTTTTTGTGTTCTATGTTTAGTCTAAAAAATTATATCTCTCTCATTTCTGTTAATGCAAGGGGTCTAAGAGACATGACAAAAGGAAAAGCTTCTACTTATTCTGTAAAGGCAAAATGCAAATGTTGTTTTTCTACAAGAAACTAATGTAATGTAATTCTCTGCTTAGCCAAATTCTGTATTCATAAAAATAGATACTTTAAGTCATCCCCAAATTTGTTGTTTTTTTAAATGAATTTAGATTATACTTGAAATCTTTAAAACTAATGACCGATACAAACGCTTTAAAGATTTATGAGGTGTTAAGACATTTTCCCACTGAATTAGAAGACTGATATCCTTATTAATTCCCCCTTGTATGATGGACTATGTTTATTATTTTCAATTAGTGTATGTCATGTATTTAATTTATTATTGTTTGTACCCTTATTTTCATAATACATTACCGTATATTTGTCATGTGACATTCAATCTCTATGTACTTCCTGATATACTGTATAGAAATGTTTACATACTGTTCCCTTTGGCACTTTGGATATATCTGTATTTTTGGATGGAATGTATATTTGCCATGTTTGTTTTATAATGAACTTTCCTCAAGAATCTGTACATGAATATGAACAATGTTCAATAAAAATATTTTTTTAAAAATGTTTCCTAGGAGCTGGAACCATGTTTTCGACAAACTAGCGGTTAACTGGTTGCCACGAGAGATTGAGCTGTATCGGTGTTGTTTTGTGTGGCGAGTAAACGGAATTGACTCGACTTGATATCTCCGTCTCCTCATTCCTGCACTCCCATATCATATCATATCGTATCATATCATATCATATCATATCACATCATATCATATCATATCATGTCATGTCATGTCATGTCATATCATATCATATATCAACCGAGTCTCACACGTTTTCGTTAAATACATACGAATTTAATCAAATACATTTCGTACCAAAACGTGTGAGACTCGGTTGATCATATCATATCATATCATATCATATCATATCATATCATGCGAACTGCAGTATCTTCCTGGACCAGCCTCTTCCCCCGCTGTCGTCACCAGCGGTCATGGTTCCTTTTTTCCGTTCTTTACTGAACACATTTTCATGTAGCGGTCATGGTTCCTCTTTTTGTTTTTTTCCCAGCGCCCCAATGCGTCAGCATGTGACGTGTCTACGGCAGCCTAGACGGCTAAAATACACTGGAGAAACACGCGACGAACCTGCAGCGTTTTGTGTTTACAAAACACAGGTTAGGCGAACTGCAAACACAAGGGCCTGAACTCACACGTGTGTGTGTGTGTGTGTGGGGGGGGGGTGTGTGGGTGGGTGGGTGGGAGGGACCCACTTGCTGACTGGTTCAAATATTAAAGTTTTTAATTCTATTAAAAAGAAACCCGCAATGCGGACTTGAAATGAACCGAACTGAGACCACCTCAGTTCGGTTCGTTTCAGAGGGGTCTGAGTTCATTTGGAGGGTTCACGTCTGCGCCAAAAAAAAATGTTTAACAATCGCTCTGAGTTGGTTTTGAGGGCTGAAAGGGACCAAGTCTAGCCTCTGGTCCATACTCCTGAGCAGAAGGTGGCGGTAATGCAAAACTCTCATCTAAAGGGCAGGGGAAGAACACGTCACTCCAGTGTGGACCGTGAGTCTTCTGAGCCTGAGCGCCACCGGTCCTTTTAAGATTTGGAGCACTGTTGGAAGAGATGATGGTATCTGTTTGTTTTCCTGTACTAACGATAGTCTTTTTTTTAAGTTGATGCTTTAAAATGGAACAATCGTCTTTTAACAGTGCCATTTGTTATCAAAAACAAGGGAAGGCAAATTCTTGAGCGTTGTGTCTGGAAGCTGGTTAGGCTCAAGTACACGTCAGCTTACTGTAACGGCAAGCTAGAAGCTTAACATGTTGTAGGCTTAACAGCAAGATAATATTTTATTATTGTATTATTATTCGCTTCAGATCACTGGAACACCTACTATTGCAAATATAGCTGAGTTGAGGTAAACTGGAATTTATCCAGATTTTATACGACAGCTTTATTTAAGGCAAACCTAAGTATCAGAGAGCCTGATTAAAAGACGAAGCAGATGTTCTTGCAGAGTAGATTCTTTGTTTCACAGCGATTTCATCGTGTCAGGTGAATTTCTGGCAATGTAACAATGCCGATAGTATAGGCTAGGTGGTAGTATAGGCGAGGTGGTAGTATAGGCTAGGTGATAGTATAGGCGAGGTGATAGTATAGGCGAGGTGGTAGTATAGGCGAGGTGGTAGTATAGGCTAGGTGATTGTATAGGCTAGGTGATAGTATAGGCTAGGTGGTAGTATTATAGGCCCGGTGATAGTATAGGCTAGGTGGTAGTATAGGCTAGTATAGGCGAGTTGATAGTATAGGTTAGGTGGTAGTATAGGTTAGGTGATAGTATAGGCTAGGTGGTAGTATAGGCTAGGTGATAGTATAGGCGAGGTGATAGTATAGGTGAGGTGGTAGTATAGGTGAGGTGGTAGTATAGGCTAGGTGGTAGTATTATAGGCCAGGTGATAGTATAGGCTAGGTGGTAATATTATAGGCCAGGTGATAGTATAGGCTAGGTGGTAGTATAGGCTAGTATAGGCCAGGTGATAGTATAGGCTAGGTGGTAGTATAGGTTAGGTGATAGTATAGGCTAGGTGATAGTATAGGCGTGGTGGTTTTGACAGAGTTATTTTTGTGTCCACAACACCAGATAAGGAACTAATCTATGGTCTGTGTCAGCGTCTGAACAATGCCTCAGTCTAAGCATTCTTTTTCAGATGAGTGTCCTGAACGTCTTGGTGCTGCTGGCCTTGCTTGGCCTGGGAACAGGGGAAGAAGGAGCTCGACTGCTGGCTTCCAAGTCCCTGTTGAACCGCTATGCTGTGGAGGGCCGCGACCTCACGTTACAGTATAACATCTACAATGTCGGCACCAGGTATTTGCTCTTCTACTCAGCAAGGAGTGTATATATGATATAGTTCTGCTTACCCATTTCTTGTACAAATTACATTTTAGACAATCTTGGCTCTTTGTTTGTAATTTTTAACGTTTTTGTCTCTGGAGTGATGGTGGTACATTTTTGTATGTTTTCCTTTTTAGTCAGCAGATTGTCTTAAATCTGAAACAAATAAGAGAATCACTTCTACACTAATGCCTTTTCAAAAATAAGCGAGGTTAAATAAGTGCATAAAAAGAATAAAGTCATACATCATGAATATTCACTGTGACATTGTTTCAAAACTCATTTTGTAGCAAACTAGCTTTCTATGTGGTGGATTCGTTTTAGAAGTAATTTGGTTTTCTAAATGCTTAGAAATGCAACCTCTAGGCATTTTTCTAAAAGCTTAGAGGCTGAGCCATATCTTGACATTGGGAATAAGGCAAATTGCATATGTGATTGAAACTGAGTGTTTTTATGCCTGCTCAATAATCCGGGTAAGAAAATCAAAGAAAGTTGAATCAGTTCATCTGGATTTGACCAGAAATGTAAAGCGCTGGGCTGTTGCAGCTAGAAAAGCGCTATTTAAATGCAACTTGATTAATTGATTGATGCAATGTTAATTGAGAGATACGTTTCATCACTCATCTAAGTGACCTCTTCTGTCTAAACTGACTGCAGGTATCCCCACCCTTATAAACAAGAGAGTGGTATAACGACTGAAACCTACAATCAGTTTCATATGCAAATATGGGTGTGACAATGGCCATGTGTACTATTCACAGACGATTTGGGAATGTTTGCAATCACAGCATTGTAAGATGGTGACAGATGCACTCTTAGCCCCCCCCCACCCCACCCCCTCGGTTCAGGGATGGTCATTTCCTCTTCACATAGATGGCCTCTTTGACCCCCCTTTAAAACCAGCATTCTTCCCTATCAAGGATGTGCACATCCTCTTCCTTGAAAGAGTGGCCACTGGTCTGTACATGGTGTAGACCAGGGGTCGGGAACCTTTTTGACTGGGAGAGCCATAAAAGCCAAATATTTCTAAATATATTTCATTGAGAGCCATATAGTATTTTTAACGTATAATAAATTAAATATGTCTTACTTTTAATGCGACTTCTGGTGCTGCATGGTTTTGCTGATGGCCTTGTAGTCTGGTTCATACGTGGTGAGGTTGAGCTTCATGCAGGCGTTGAGGCTTCCATCAGTTAAACGTGAGCGTAGGTTGGTCTTAATGTTCCTCATATGCGAGAAAGACTGTTCACATGCATATGTAGAGCCAAACATGGTCAATACGGCAATACTCACACGCTGCATTGTGTGGTATGTCACAGGAAGCTCGTTCCAAGTTTTAAGAATCAGCTGGTCTTCAGGTTGAAGATTTTTAATTTCTGTCCACTTGTGTTCCCTCGCCAGCTCTGCTCGCTGTCGCGCAAGACTTTCCAACTCTCCATTAAGTGACTTGAACTTACTCATCCACATGTCTGATGCCTTCAGGTCAGCAACTTCCAGCTCAAAGTCTCCGATAGAGACCCCGGGGATGCATGTCAGGTCGATTTTGTCCACTGCACACTCATGTGGATGAGTGATGAACTTGAAAAGACCAGTGCGCGCACGAAATTCTCCAAAACGTGCTTTGAATGACTGCAGGAGATTGAACGTAAAGCCAGCTAGCTGCTGGAGATCCAGATGTTGAGTGGAGTCACTTGCTAAGCATGCATCTCTAAATTGTTGCAGTCTTTCAAAGTGCAGAAGACGACCTGTTTCAATGTCCCTGAGAAAGACTTCCAGCTTGCTTTCAAATGCAAACACTGCTTGTTGAAGGGATGAGATTGTATTTCCAATACCTTGCATTTTCACATTGAGCTGGTTCAGATGGCCAGTTATGTCCACGAGATAGTGAAACTGCAGGAGCCAGTCAGTGTTGTCTAGCTCAGGATGCTTGACGCCTTTCATTTCAAGAAAAGTCCGGATTTCACTCAGGCAAGCTGCAAAACGGCTGAGCACCTTCCCCCTTGACAACCAACGCACGTTGCTGTGTAAAAGCAGACCGGGATAATGATTCCCAACTTCTTCTAACAGAGCTTTAAACTGGCGATCATTTAAAGCTCGGGCAACAATAAAGTTGACCACTCGAATGACCAGAGACATCACCTCGCCAAGCTCCTGGCCACACGTCTGAGCGCAAAGCGCCTCCTGGTGCAGGATGCAATGAAAACTTAGGATGGCTCTCTTTTCATGTTCACGGAGAAACGCTACAAATCCTTTGTTCTTCCCCAACATACAGGGTGCACCATCAGTACAGACAGAAATAAGTTTATCCATCGGTAGTTTTTTTTCTTTAGCAAACTCCATGAAAGACATGAATAAATCCTCTCCTCTTGTTGTCCCTTTCATTGGCAAAACAGCCAAGCTTTCCTCACGCAGTGTGTCACCTGCAGCATACCTGGCAATGATACTGCACTGAGATAGATGGCTAACGTCTGTTGACTCATCTAACGCGAGAGAAAAGTATGTCCCGGCGTTTATGTCCTTAATTTGTGTTTCCTCGACTTGATTTGCCATCATGATGCTACGATCGTGCACAGTTCTTGCTGACAGGGGCATGTCTTTTATTCGTTTGATTATCTTGTCTTTATTTGGGAAGTCATCAAACAGTTCATTGGCCACATCAAGCATGAATGTTTTGGCATACTCGCCATCTGTGAATGACTTTCCATTCCTTACTATTGCCAAAGCCCCCGCAAAGCTAGCGGAATTCCCGTCACCTTGCTTGGTCCACACACGTAGTTGCTGCTGACTCGTCTGCACTCTCCGCTGTAGCTCCTTGCATGCCCTTTTCCTGCTGTCCCCCGCTGGATATTTCGATGCAAATGAAGCATGGTGCGTATCGAAGTGCCGCTTTATATTTGACCGTTTCATCGATGCAATTTTATCGTTGCATATTAGACATACCGCAGATCCTGCTCTCTCCACAAATGCAAATTCCTCTGTCCACGCAGCCTGGAATGCACGGTAATCATCGTCTTTTTTTCTTTTCGCCATCTTTTCCGTTACAAGGGTTGAAGCGGATAAACTAGTTGGCTATCTGATAAAATTGATTTCTTCACCTTTACAATGACCCGGACATGCTCGCGAGCCATTGGTTCCCGACCCGACCCACGGGTGACCCGTGACCCGTGAAATTTATCTTCAAAACTAATTTCTGTTTACTTTAAAATGACACAGTATTATTAAGAAATATCACAAGTATTTTAAAATCAGTTCCAAACTGATTTTTTTGAAAAAAAAATAATTTTCAACTCAAAATTGTCTGGGAGCCATATGCCGTCACCGGAAGAGCCATATATGGCTCGCGAGCCATAGGTTCCCGACCGCTGGTGTAGACTGTGGAGTCCTGGCCTGACGTGTTAGCTCTTCTGTGTTGTGCCGTCCTCTTGGCCAGCGTCTGTTTGATTTCCTCAATGTACAAGTCATGGCAATTCGTCTGGCACTTAACAGCGTACACTATATTGCTCTGTTTGTGTCAGGCGACCTGATCCTTGGGGTCAACCAATTTCTGGTGCAGCGTGTTTTGGGGTTTGAAAGCAACTGAGACACGGTGTTTCGAAAATACGCATCTCGACTTTTCCAAGTTTTTGGAATGCGGTGTTTGGAAAATATGGAGGATAAAAAAAGTCTTTAACTTTTTCTAAATATAATTAGACCAACTGCTAAAACTAACTCTGCCACAAATACTAAGGCGAAATCTTGCAACTACACCATTAAGATTAACTATGCCAAGATACCAGTGTTATGATAAAACCATGGTCACTTGTAATGTGAAGACACGTGTTCCTTTGTTCTTCATCCTTATGAAGAAAGGGATCTCTTTGAATGCTGTGAGTGCACGGTCCACAGCGAGAGGGAGTGAATTGTAAAATCGCCAGTTTTATGAGCGAAATTGGGTCATAACCAGTAATACCACAGTCTGAGGTGAGACGGTGGGTGTAGATCGCCTTGATTTTGAGCAGGGAGTTATGGGTGTTTGGAGTCAGTGGCGTGCTCAGTCCTTTCTGTAGTTAAGTAATATATTTGTTGGTGCTCTTTGGTCCAAGGTTAGTAGTTTCAGATGAGAAAAAGAGAACAAATCTCTCTGACCAAGGCACTCCGTGTAATTAAAAATGTCTTTATTGAAACTTAGACATATCCAAAAAAGACCTAAAAATGCCCACGCGTAGCGGCTTGGGCCTTCTTCAGGGCATAGTGAGACAAAACAGGAGTTGCAGAGAAGTATGTAGGAGTGATACAGGATATGTATGAGGGGGAAGTAGTAGTAGTATTTAATAACGAACATATGGTTCAATCAATAAAGCCAAATATGAGCAGACCTGCCCTGTTATTTGTAGAGAAGTGTTGTTCGTAGTTCATTAGTAGATATGGGGACTGACAGTGAAATTGCAGAGAGCTGTGAAAGACTGAGATAAGAAAACTCTCAGCTCATTCAATTCTTTTTTTCCCCCTTTTCTCCCCAATTGTTTCCGGCCAATTACCCCACTCTTCCAAGCTGTCCCGAACGCTGCTTCACTCCCTGTGCCAATCCAGGGAGGGCTGCAGACTACCACATGCTTCCTCCAATACATGTGGAGTCATCAGTCGCTTCTTTTCACCTGACAGTGAGGCGTTTCGCGAGGGGGACGTTGTGCATGGGAGGATCACGCTATTCCCCCAAGTTCCCACTCCCCCCTGAACAGGCGCCCCAACCCACCAGAGGAGGCGCCAGTTCAGTGACAGGACACGCCCACATCCAGCTTCCCACCCGCAGACACAGCTAATTGTGTCTGTAGGGATACCCGACAAGACGGAGGTAACACTGGGATTCAAACTGGTGATCCCGGTGTTGAGCTCATGCAGTTCTGATGCCATTTTATAATCTATAAGTCCTTTGTCCTTTAGTCTGTTACTACTTTTGGCTGCTCCCGTTAGGGGTCACCACAGCGGATCATCCATTTCCATCTCTTCCTGTCCTCTGCATGTTCCTCTGTCACGCCAGCTACCTGCATATCCTCCCTCACCACATCCATCAACCTCCTCTTTGGCCTTCCTCTTATCCTCTTCCCTGGCAGCATCCTTCTTCCAATATACCTAGCATAAAGTGAGCTGGGTGAATTTGGAGTGGAGGATATCTGGGACGATGGTGTTGAATGCTGAGCTAAGTCCACAAACAGGACCCTTGCATATGTCCCTGGGGAATCGAGGTGTTGGAAGATGTAGTGCAATCCCATGATGACTGTATCCTCCACTGAACTGTTTGCTCAGTAGGCAAACTGCAGAGGGTCGAGCAGGAGGCCTGTGATTTCCTTCAGGTGGGCCAACACAAGTCTCTCGAAGGATTTCATGACCACAGACATTAGGGCAATGGGCCTGTAGTCGTATAAACCTGTGATACAGGGTTTCCTGGGGACCAGGATGATAATGGAGCTCTTCAAGCAGGAGGGAACTTCACATACCTCCAGTGATCTGTTGAAGATCAGTGTGAAAATGGGGGCCAGCTGGTCAGCACGCCATCCAGGTCAGGTGCCTTCCTGGTGTTCTGTCTCTGGAAGAGCTGGCACACATCCTCAACACAGATCCTGAGTGCAGGTGGGGGTTCGGTGGGGAGGGGAGAGTGGCTGGCAAGGGGTGCAGTTGGTTGTGTATTGTGGGTGGAGAGGGTGATGGGTGTGAAAGTTTGCTTGTCTTTTTTTTGTAACTTTAATTTTTAATGGCAGTATTGCAAATTACAAATATTCACAGTTTCATAGCAAATATAATAATACAGAAAGGAACTAAACAATAATAATAAAAGATTGAAAATTAATAATAAAATTAAAATAAAATGATAGTGTGACATGTGGGTTACTTTTTATTTACATAACATCTTTTGCTAGTTTCATGGTCATGTGGTGTCCTATAAACGTTACATTTGTTCCTCTCTCTTGTACTCAATCCATTTCACCCATTTTGAATCAAGCTTCTCCCCTTGCACCCTCAGTATAAACATGAATCTTTCCATATTATATATTTCCTCTACCGCACTCAACCACTGTTCTTTCGTAGGTGGATCAATCTTATACCATGCTCTTGTTATAGCTTTCCTACTAAAGACAAGCAAGATTTTGACTAGGTACATATCACTACCTTGTACGTTTTCCTCCGTCAGATTCCCCAAGTATAATACTAATCCAGTCATAGGCACTTCATAACCCAAAATCGTCTTCAGAGCCCCCCATATTTCTTCCCAGTACTCTTTCAACTTGGGGCACTTCCAAAATATGTGAGAATGGTCAGCCCCAACCTGGCCACACTGTCTCCAGCAATCATTATGTTCTGGTGCATACCTCCCCTTCACTTTTGGTGTTATGAAGTACCTGATGACATTTTTCCAACCAAACTCCCTCCACAACCTCGAAGCAGTGGCTGAGTGCTGAATCCTACATACATTTTCCCACTCCTCCTCGGTCATCTCCATCTCCAATTCTCTATCCCACTTATCCTTTATATATTTAGTTGAGTTACCCCTGTTCTCAAGCAGTGCTTGGTATAAAGCTGAAATGGTCCTCACTTTCTTCCCTTTATATGCATTAGCCACCAATTGAATCAGCGGGTTCTGTTCTACAGATGTCTTATTTTTATTTCCTTGGCATAATAATCTTTCACCTGAATATACCTATAATAGTCTCCACCACCCAAATCAAACTTGTCCTTAAGACATTGAAAACTTTGTATCTCCCCTTTATCCATTATAGTACATATTGCCGTGATGCCCCTATACTCCCATCTTTTGAAACTCCAATCATCTGTCCCTGGTTGAGATCTACTGTCATGAGCCAGCCATCTAAGAACCTTGGTTTCTTTTTCCAGTTTGTATCTTTTAATCACAGTGTTCCAAATGTCTAGAGTGAATTTAGTGATCGTGTCCAATAATTTCCCCTGTGTCCTAAAAAGTTCCCTGTCCCCTAACAATGTCTGAATCTGAAAGCTCTCCCTCCCTGCTAGCCCTCCCGTTTCTATGTATCCTCCATCTGGCTTCATAATTTGAATCACACCAGCATAACACTGCCCTGAGCTGGGCTGCATAATAATAATCCTCGAGATTAGGCACTGCCATTCCCCCTCTCTCTTTGGGCAACTGCATAGTTGTAAATCTAACCCTAGGTCTTTTTCCTCCCCAAATAAAACGAGATATCAATTTATCCCACTCCCTGAATTGATTATGTGGTATTTGTATAGGAAGAGATTGGAATAGGTATAGCAGTCTTGGCAACATGTTCATTTTGACCACTTCTATCCTTGAGCTAAAATCTAGGTTGATTAGTGACCACCTTCTCAGATCCTTGTTTATTTCTTGGTTTATGTGTGAATAATTTGCATTGTATAATTTGTAATATATACCCCCAAATATTTCATTTCGTCTGAGTCCCATCTGATTTTGAAGCTTTCTTTGATCCCTTTTGGCGGTGAGTAATTCAACGTTAAGATCTGCGTCTTTGTCACATTAATTTTATACCCTGAATAGTGTCCATATTCCTGAAGTAAGCCCATCAATGCTGGAAAGCTTATATCTGGTTGTGTCATGTAAACTATCAGGTCATCTGCAAATAGACCCAACTTGTGTTCGGTCCCTCTTATCTCTACTCCCCTGATGTCTTGGTGCTGTCTAATCGCTTGGGCCAAGGGCTCAATGAAGATAGCGAAGAGCGTGGGTGATAAGCAGCTGCCCTGTCGAGTCGATCATTCTAATATAAACCTATCCGATAAACTCCCATTCACCTTCACTCTTGCGGTTGGTTCTTGGTACAATGCTTTGATGCATTTAACTGAGTTATCATCGAATCCTAACTTTTCTAATACAATGAAAAGGTATGACCAGCTTACACAGTCAAATGCCTTTTCAGCATGTAAGCTCACCAGGACTGCACTCTCTCCGCTCCTCTGTGTCTCTTCCACAATATGAATAGTCTTCCTTATGTTGTCCTGCGTTTGCCGTCCTCTTATAAAACCAGACTGGTCCTCATCAACAACATTGGTCATGAGTGTCCCAAACCTCTTTGACAGTATTGAGGTGTATATTTTATAATCTACATTGAGTATGGATATTGGTCTGAAACTACTGCACAGTTCTTTGTCCTTCCCTTCTTTTGGAATTGTGGTGATGTTAGCTTCTTTCCAAGAAGGGGGAGTTTTGCCCTCTTTCATGGTATACCTTAATGATGCCATCAATATCGGGCTCAGCTCCTGTCTGTATACCTTGTAAAACTCTGATGGAAATCCATCACTACCTGCCGACTTGCCATTTTTCAGTCTACTTATTGCTTCCTCTAATTCCTCTTCTGTTATATCAGATGTCAGGAGGCTATTCTGTATTCTTCCTATTGATGGCAGTTCCAGACCATCTAAAAATTCCTTCATCCTATCTGGCTCTGCTACTGTAGGTTGTGTGTACAATGCTTTGTAATAATCGACAAACACCCTCTCTATGTCCTCTGGTTCTCTTACTAGCTCATCAGTCATGGGGTCCCTAATTTTATGTACAGTGTTTAACTTTTGTTGCATCCTAATTCGTCTGGCTAATAATCTACTTGCTTTCGGCCCTCCCTCATAATAAGACTGCTTCACAAATCTGGCTTTCTTCTCTACTTCTGTCAAATAGTAACTGATCAATCTTCCCTCTGACTTCCTTAACCCTCTCTAGCGTCTCGGTGGTATTCAGTTTTTTGTGATGTTCTTCTAGTTTTTTAAGTTGCCCGATTAAGTTTTGATAGAGTTCCAGTCTGGCTTGTTTGAGGAGAGATGCTTGTGCTATTAATTTCCCTCTGATTACTGATTTTAGTGCGTCCCACAAAATAGTGGGATCCACTTCTCCATTATCATTCTCCTCTCTGTATGTAATCATATCTTGTTTTATCTCTTCTACCAATTCCTTATTGTTTAATAGTCCTACATTCATTCTCCACTCAGTCTTCCTCCTCCTGCTGTTCAGGTCCACTGTCACGTATATAGCACTATGGTCCGACAGGTCCGTTACCCCTATTCTGCATTCCTCCACCCTGTGTCGGTCCCCTGCTGTCATAAAAAAGTAATCGATCCTAGACTAGGTTGAATGTAGATGCGAGTCATGAGTGTAATCCCTGTCTAGTAAGTGCATATCTCTCCACACATCCATAATTCCTAATTTTGACAGTTGTATGTTTATGTATCTACTAATATGCACCCTATTCCTGTTTGTACTTGTAGTGTCTAATTTATGATTGAGTACCACATTGAAGTCTCCTGCGCATATAAGAGTACCTTCTGTTTCCTCTGTTATGATATCAAATATAGTCTCAAAGAATTTCTTATCACTATCTGGTGGTGCATAGACATTGAGTAATGTGACCATAAGCCCTTCCATCCTCCCCTTAACCACCACATACCTCCCCTCCTTATCGCATATCTCCTTAGTTATGTCATCACAGAATTCTTGATTAAGGTGGCCACTCCTCTCCTATTGGTCTGTTTGAATGAACTGTGGAATGTATTATCATATCCAAACCGTTTTAGTTTGTCTTGCTCTTGGTACGACAAGTGAGTTTCTTGTAGAAATATGACCACGGTTCCCTCCTTCCTAAATTTTGCTTATACCTTGGCCCTTTTGACTGGGTTGTTCATTCCATTAACATTTAAAGACACCATTTGTATACCCCTATTCATTGTACAGCTCCACAAAAAGCCCTCCCTCAGTTCCCCACATGTCAAGAAACACACACAATAAATCAAGTAGCAACCGCTAAACTCAACAAATAAACGCAAAAGAACAAGGTTTGGTCTTCCAAGGTAAACGGGGTTTTAAAATCTATACCCCTTCCCCCTGTTGGTGGGCAGGGGGTAAAACCTTTCCTAGTGAAAGGGCCCCCCCAAGTGGCGAAGACGTCCATTGCAATGAGTCTCCCAAGCTCACTATTATTGTCCAACATTATCATGCTAAAACTCCGTAGCTCCCGGTCAAAACTTGTGGTTCAGAGTTAAATTTATCAAACAGTCTGAACATTGTGGGTATCAAAACCAGATCAAATAACATGACGTTAACCAAAAGAAAATATCCCTTGCACTCAGTTGTAGGCTACTTCAGCCTTTGCGACTGTTGCTTGGTGTCCTTTATAAATGTTATCCTACAAAAGAAAACGTGCACTTGCTATTTCAAACTTTTCTTACTCACCCATAAAAGTCTCGAGTCGAGGATGGCAAGCAATTATAAGTATGTCATGTTCTTTCTCAGTGCTAGTTCCAAGTGCCATTAATGGACACATAGATCACGCTCCCATCCCGTCTCTCAATATTCACCCCATCCCTCAATTGGGGTCTCTCGTTGTTCACGTACCGGGGGGATCTCCGCGCTCTCGTCTCCCGACCCTGGTCCACTTGCGTATTGCTTCCGCTCTCTGCATCAGCGTTGGCCTTTCCTCTCTCTGAACTGGTACCTCCAATCCTCTCTGTCGCATCGCCCTGGCTGCCTCCTGTGGGTTGTCGTAGACCTTGGTTCCATCAAGTCCCCCTCAAGTCCTTCTTTAACTCCCCAAATACGGATGTTGTTTCTTCTTGATCTTCCTTCGAGGTCTGTCAATTTTTCCTGGAGTCTGGCTTGTTGTTCAGTCAGAGCTGTGATAACGTCTTGAGCCTCGGTGTTCCATTCCTCTGTCTCTCCCACGCGTTCCTCTACCAAGCCCATGTCTTTCCGTTGATCACGAATATCCACCTCAACAGCCGCGATTCTGTTGCTCGTTTCCTCCCTGTAGCTATCCAGGCTCTGCGTCGTCTCCGTTCTGATTTGGCCCATTTCCTCTCTCAATCTTGCCATTTCGTCTCGAACTCCTTTCAGAGCATCATCCATTTGCTTACTTATCTCGTCCAGTTTAGTTTCCATGTTTTGCTGGCTAGCATCCATTTTAACTTGCATGCAAGCTAAGCTAGTCTGCCTGCTAGCTTGAAACGTAGCCACCCAGCTAGGCTGCTCGTCACTGCTAGCGTTAGCTGCTAGCACGGGGACCTCGTTGGTTTCTTTTGGCATCGTCGTCGTCTTTTTCTTATTTTGTGCGTCAATTTTTGGCGGATTGGGCATTTTGTCTCTTTCTTGGCCCCTTGTATTCTTATTCGTGCCCTATTCAGGCTATTTTAGGAGTTTTACACAATTTCTTTCTTATTTTGGCCGGGAGCTCCTCTTTACTGCTGCCTATCTCCTCATGGCTAAACCGGAAGCCGAAAGTTTGCTTTTCAAACCTGCAGTAAAACCCATTTAGGTTGTCAGCCAGTTGACGTTACCTGCAGTGTGCGGGGATGGTCTCCTTTGGTTGGTAATGTCTTTCAAACCACTTCAGACTGGTGATGGGTCGTTGGCAGAAAACCTGTTTTTTAACTTTTCAGATGAGCACCTTTTTGCCACTCTGGTCTCCTTTGTTGAGTGTATTTCTGGCTTTGTTATACTGTGGAGGATGTAAGAAAGGAGACGGGACCGCTTCTCCTGTTGACCACACAGCCAACTGATTTTTATATCCAAAACCATGCTGTCAAGTCTACCCATAATCCCCCCTGCTAACCCCTGAACCTACTGTCTTAAAGGGACTGTCTCTTCCGCATGGTGGATATTTGACCTCAAAGTATGTCACTACACCTCCCCCCCAGAATTCACCATGACAAAAAGAAAGAAAAAAAACGTGGCAGGGGATGAATAATGCAGCCAGAACGGCTCCTCTTGAAGGGTGTAGAGGCAGGTGGGCATCCACGCCGAGGGGGCTGGGCCAATGGAATAGGTGTACCAACAAGGCAGCGTCAGCCAGTGCAGCCTTAGCATTCTCAAATGCCTGGTTTCTCTCTTCCGACCAGACTACTGGGCCCTTGGGGTCCTTAACCTTCAGAGCCTCATACAGGGGGTGCATGAGATGAGCCACACAGGGAATGAACCGGTTGTAGAAGTTCACCATGCTTAGGAACTCCTGCAATGACTTCACAGTGTTTGCGCATGGGAATCTGACGATGGCGTCCACCTTGTCAGGGAGGGGGTTTACTCCGTTCATGAGCCGCTGAAAGGTCTGCGCAGCCCCCTTTAGCCCAAATGGCATCCTCAGGAACTCGAACAGCGTGATTACTGCCGTCTTCGGCACATCCTGCGGGCGGACTGGCACCTGGTGGTATCCGCGCATGAGGTCTACTTTGAAGAAAATGACCGCCCCCGCCAAGTGCACGGAAAAGTCCTGGATGTGCGGAACGGGGTAGCAGTCTAGCGTCATGGCGTTGTTGAGACGGCGGTAATCACCAAATGGGAGCCAGCCGCCATTAGCCTTCGTGACCATATGCAGGGGGGAGGCCCATGGACTATCGGAGCGGCGCACGATGCCAAGGTGCTCCATGTTGGCAAACTCTTCCCTGGCGATGGTGAGCTTGGCTGGGTCAAGGCGCCGTGCCCGGGCATAGACTGGGGGGCCAGTGGTGGTGATGTAGTGTTCCACTCCGTGCTTGGTGACTGCTTGATGAGAAGATGGGTGTTGTGAGGTCTGGAAACTCAGCGAGCAGATGCTGAAATTCATCCCCGGTGGCAAGCATATTGGACAACCCGAAGGGACCCGCCACCCCCAGCGTACATGGGTATGAGCAGAAGGAAATGGTGTCAATCAAGCGGCGGTTTTTAAAATCCACCAACAGTCCATAAGCGCACAGGAAATCCACGCCCAGGAGGGGAATGGACACCTTCGCCATTACAAAGTCCCAGCCAAACCGCTGACCTCCAAAAACCACCTCATAAACATACCTCGTGCCATAGGTGCGGGCGGGGGTGCCGTTGGCAGCATCCATGGGGGGGCCGAATCTGCCGGTCATTGCGTCCACTGCTGTCAAAGGCAGGATGGTCCGCTGCACACCTGAATCGACTAGCAACCGCCGGCCGTAGATGGTGTCCTGAATAAACAGCAGCCTGCCTTTCTGGCCAACGCTCAGGGCTACTACTGAGTGCCGGCCCTGGCTTTTCCCGCCCTGCAGAAAGTGCATGGTGCACGGCATTGCTTGGCTTTGGCTCCAAACCTAGCATGGTACAGTCCTCCTGAGCCCCGCTGCCGACAAGAAACTTCTGCCGCGGCAACACCCACAGCCTCAGCCGGCGGTGGTGGAAAAGCGTGGGCAGGCAGCTGACAGCAGCACACTGCTGTTGGCTGGCCAGAAAAGTCCTGTCAGCCTCCGCGGCCAGCTCCCAAAAGTTGTTGGTGGTGGACAACTTGGAGCTGGCCAAGGTAGCATGGACGTGCGAGGGGAGCTGATGGAGGAACAGCTGGCCGAAAAGGAAGGCGGGGTCGCACAAACCCAGCATAGCCAGCATTTTGTCCATTAGTTCCAAGCCTTGCAGCGAAAACAACCAGTTCACCTGCTCCACCTCTGCTAACTCAAAAGCCTGCAGCAAGTGTCTCTTAATTGTAGTGTACTTATCCACGGGCGGCGGGGCTTTCACAGCATGCCCAATATCCGTGATGTCGTAGATGTTCCGAGTGTCGCCACGACGTAGTAGTACTTGGTCTCATCCACGGTGATGTTCCTAGTCGCGGACTGGGCTTCGATGAGAGCGAACCATGCTGCTGCAGCCGTCTCCCAGAAAATAGGCAGTTTGAGCGAGATGGCGTTAGCCACTGCCGCTGCACTGGTAGCTTCGTTCTCCATGGCTCATGTCAGGGTCACCAATGTGGAGGATGTAAGAAAGGAGACAAGACCACTTCTCCTTTTGACCACACAGCCGTGGGGTCGTTTATTCCACAAAACAAACTTCTGGTCGACAGATTTTTATGTCCAAAACCACGCCCTCAAGTCTACCCACAATCCCCCCTGCTAACCCCTGAACCCACTGTCTTAAAGGGACCTTTTCTTCCACATGGTGGATATCTAACCTCAAAGTAGGTGATTACAATAACGGATCCTATCTCCACTCCTGTAGGCTTCCTCTTTGACCTGACAAAGCTGCCTGAGTTTAGCTGAGAACCAGGGCTTATTGTTGTTGAAGGTACAGAAAGTTTTGGTGGGCACACATGTCTTCACAAAAGCTGATGTAAGATGTCACAGTGTCAGTAAGTTGGTCCAGGTCTGTAGAGTCAGCCTCAAAAACACTCCGGTCAGTGCAGTCAAGGCAGGCCTGGAGCTCCAGTTTTGACTCATTGGTCCATTTCCTCACAGTTCTAACCACAGGTTTTGAAGATTTTAGTTTCTGCCTGTAGGTTGGGATAAGATGAGTCAGACAGTCATCAGACACACCCAGGGCTGCCCGGGGGACAGAGTGATAGTGGTCCTTTAATATTGTGTAGCAATGATCCAGAGTGTTTTTGTCTCTGGTGGGACATTTAACACGCTGTCTGTATTTTGGCAGGTCGTGGCTGAGGCTTGCCCTGTTAAAATCCCCAAGGATAATGAGAAGGGAGTGTGGATATTTGTGCTCCATGTTTGTAATTTGATCAGCCAGGTGTTTTAACGGCTCTTTAACACAGGCCTGGGGTGGGATATAGACACCAACCAGAATACATGATGGTGAAGAAAATGGTTTACAGTCAGTGAAAAAGGTCTCTAAGTGAGGGCTGCATGACAACAGCATTTTTATAAGGTCGAGTCTAAAAAAAGTGAACCCATTTTTAAGTGTAATGTTCTCAATAAGAGTGCTGTGCTATTGAGGTAAAATGAAAATGATGCCATTTAGTACATGACTCATTGATGGCTGCAGTGTTCTAGTTATTTTGTATCCTCTGGAACCTGTAAATAGACAATAATTTAAAAAAACTGTGCACAGGAATGGCAAAGGATCTTGTGTTGGTTGTATGAGATTTGCTTCTTAAGTGTGACACTGCATCAGAAGAAAAGGCTGGGAATACTGAACCCACCCTTGGGCCATTCTTTGCCCGATATTGAACTGGTCCCAAGACTAGTTTTTGTCCCTAGTGTACCATGTGTTGAAGCTTTTAGTTCTTCAAGGGCAGCCATTGTGAGCTGTAGACATAGGGCCCCCTTGCCCTTCTCAAAGCCCAACATGTTGTTTGCATGCCCCAAATGATTTTGACAATTTGGCTTTTGGATGTTAGGACACTCGTTTTCAAGGAGCACATGCCAAAACTTGATCATGTTATTAGGCTGTGCATAATTTTCTGTTTAATTGAGGTATGCAATTATTCAACACTTCAGTAAACCTACTTGCTTACATTTCAATTTAATAATTTATGAACAGCTCCTGATCAGTGACATTTTATGCTCAAAAAGAGCAACTAGATAAGAGTCAGATGTTTCACTGCATATAATTTAGACACGCTCAGAAGCGCTTCTAAATGTATATTTTCCAAAACTAATTAGACTAATTAGACAAAAACTTAAGCATACCATACCTCCTTGGTATATCTATGTGAAGAACACTGTATCCTTGATAAATGAGGCCCAGTGTTTTCTCACTGATTTGAAATTGCACATTTTACTAAAGAAGAACCTAATTTTTATGCTCAGTATTCAGCCACTGTATGGCTGTGTGACTGTTTACCCTCATTGTCCATCTCTACAGCGCTGCCCTGGAAGTTGAGCTGTCGGATGATTCCTTCCCCCCTGAAGACTTCGGGATCGTTTCAGGCATGCTAAATGTCAAATGGGACCGAATTGCACCGTATCTTTTTTTTACACAACAGTCTAAAATATTAATATCTAACATATTCTTCCCCCGGCATTTTGTTGATTTTCATGCCATTTTCATGCTTTTTTCTCATCTAATGTTGTATTAGGATTGCTGAATTCCCACTCACAGCACCTTGCAACAGAACCACACTTCAGTTTCCCCAAGATTATGTCAGCTGAAGTGGTAGGCTCCCACATCTTTAGGTGCCATTGCACGGAGTTGCTGTGGCAAATGACTTTTCACGGGAAAACGCGGTGTTCACCGTTCACCGTTTTGTTATAGATGTGAAGAGAGCATGGCATCAAATTGTACATTTAAGCTGAAATGAAATAATGGTGACACAAATATTTTGAGAAATGATAACATACCATAATATTAACAAAATATTAAGGTACCTATACTAGGCTTGGGTATATTTTGGATTATTCAATTAAAGGAATAGAATAATACAATTACTACTCATTATTAGTCGCGTTTATTAGTCACTTTTAATATTCTCTAGCCTCACGCTATGATAGTCTGAAAAGTGGCCATTGAGAATTTATAGAGCCTGACAGCCGGAAGTCAGACCAATAAGTGAACTATGGGGATGAAAAATAATGACAACCAGTGAATAGTACTGTATTTGGGAAAACGAGCAGTGGCTGCGTTTTTTACTGGTTGTCATCATCTAAACTCATAGCTAGCTGACTGGCCTGATTGAAAACTTGTTCTCTGAACTCATACCAACGACAGCTTTTCCAGATCTATATTTAGAGCAAATATTTAAGTTCGTGAGATATAGGGGTGGCCACAGTAGGCTATTTATCATTGTCATAAAAATAATTTGCAACTTATTTAATCCTATCATCCATTTTTATCGACTTTTTCAGTCTCCCTTTGCACCCTGCCAAGACAGTGGTAGAGGAAACACAGATTAGATGTTTACATAACCAAATAAAAATGCTGTTCAGGCATCCGGGTAGCGTAGTGGTCTATTCCGTTGCCTACCAACGCAGGGATCCTGGTTCAAATCCCCATGTTACCTCAAGCTTTTTCAGGCGTCTCCACAGACATAATTGGCTGTATCTGCGGGTGGGAAGCCAGATGTAGGTATGTGTCCTGGTCACTGCACTAGCGCCTCCTCTGGTCAGTCAGGGCATCTGTTCAGGGGGGAGAGGAAACTTGGGGGAATAGCGTGATCCTCCCACGCGCTACATCCCCCTGGTGAAACTCCTCACTGTCAGGTGAAAAGCGGTTTGTGACTCCACATATATCGGAGGAGGCATGTGGTAGTCTGCAGCCCTCCCCCGGGTCAGCAGAAGGGGTGGAGCAGCGACCGGGATGGCTCGCTGGGGTATTTGGCCGGGTACAATTGGGGAGAAAAGGGGGGGGGTCCGGGGGAAAAAAGCGCTCTTCTGCTTGCTAGTCATAGGCTCCACATGCAGTTGGCAGGTCAATTGCCCTTCTTCACACCAGAACGACTGGGGTTCCACTCCCACCCAAAACCACCATGTGCCGTCAAAATGGCGCTGGTTTTTAAACTCTATATTGTGTCAAGAGAAATACCCAGTTGAGATATTAATGCATTACATATGTTTGTATGTTTGCTAGGAAACGACTGACACCAAAATCAACATTTTAACAACTATAATACTATTTTTAAACAACTTAAACTTCAGAGAGACATCGTGGAACTTGAAAAGCAAAATTGAAAAAGTGAAAATGTTACCTGAAAAACAAAACAGAAAATATATTGCTAATCTAACAAACGTAACAAGGCCTATAACACATGACATGTAAAAAACGAACTGAAAGTAAATATTAAAACAGTCCTAAACAACGACCGGTACTTAAAAGCTACTAGAACGACCGTGGGCAGTCAAACCATGGTCGTTCTAGTAGCTTTCATACAGGTTTGATCACACCACAAAGCTTGATGGTACCATCTGGGAAGGTGAAGCGAGAAAGAAATGTTTATCCCCAACAGTGTAAGAAAGCTGACTGTGCAGTGGCGCTACCCAAGACCAGCGTGGATTTAGCCTGATCTTAAATCCCCAACAGTGTAAGAAAGCTGACTGTGCAGTGGCGCTACCCAAGGCCAGCGTAGACTCAGCCTGATCTTAAATCCCCAACAGTGTAAGAAAGCTGACTGTGCAGTGGCACTACCCAAGGCCAGCGTGGACTCAGCCTGATCTTAAATCAGCCATGATGCTTGAAATGCTGGTAAATTGGGCTCGAAAGTTGTGTGGTGCATCCCCATCTTGAAAGTTGTGTGGTGCTGCCCAGCTGGAAAGTTGTGTGGTGCGTCCCCAATTTGAAAGTTGTGCGGTGCGTCCCCATCTTGAAAGTTGTGCGGTGCTTCCCCAGCTTGAAAGTTGTGCGGTGCGTCCCCATCTTGAAAGTTGTGAGGTGCGTCCCCAGCTTGAAAGTTGTGCGGTGCGTCCCCATCTTGAAAGTTGTGAGGTGCGTCCCCATCTTGAAAGTTGTGCGGTGCGTCCCCATCTTGAAAGTTGTGAGGTACGTCCCCAGCTTGAAAGTTGTGCGGTGCGTCCCCAGCTTGAAAGTTGTGCGGTGCGTCCCCAGCTTGAAAGTTGTGTGGTGCGTCCCCGGCTTACCATGCACAGGTTTTTCCAGACTGCAGTAAATATCAGTGAATTTGAACTGTGCCTCCATCCCTACCCATTTCTGTCTTGAGTTTTTGTTTGTTTTATAGGTTTCAGGTAACCTACACTGACAGCCCAAACATCCTATTATGAATTGGGAACAAAACTTGAATGATTAAAATGTACAGCAATTTTTTTTTTTTAATTGCTTCTTAGAACCTTTACCAGTAAAGCTGAGAAGTGCCTATCCCATTTTCTTCATGCAGTTTCTACTGAAATTGTTCACAATATTGAATGAAACTGTTGATTTTCCACACAGCCTGAAGCTGGTACGTCATCTTGTCAAGTTTTAGTCGAATATCTGATTGTTTCTGTGAACTGGTTGACCTTAACATTTATACTGTCAGAGCCAGCAATGTTTCTCACACTGTGGTCCTGCGCCCTCTGAAGGCTGGTTACTTCAACTTCACCTCTGCATCTGTCAGCTACCTGGCACAGGAGGGAGGACCTGTTGTGGTAGGATGACTTTATTCAGCCCCATCAGTACATCATTGTAAGCTCTTGTGTAATATCTCTATATTCCACTGAGGGTAGATGAAATTCATGGAACAGACTGGCAGCTGAACCATTTTATCCCCCTGCAGGATGGCTACACCAGTGCCCCAGGACAGGGAGGCATCTTGGCTCAGAGGGAGTTTGATAGGCGCTTCTCTCCTCATTATGTAAGTGGCGTATTCAAATTGTCTTCCATATTTTTGTATATGATGAACTGAGTAAAATGGATGTCTTCTGTCACAACCTTTTTAGAATTCAGATTGTAACCTCATTCCATCTTCTGTCTGCCCCTCTGTAGCTAGACTGGGCTGCATTCGGCGTCATGACCCTCCCCTCCATTGGCATCCCCCTGCTCCTCTGGTACTCAAGCAAGAGGAAATATGACTCGGCAAAGGCCAAAAAGAATTAACGATTGACTAGGTAGAAGGATAATGGGTGGGGCTGGAACGTGTTTTTGCAATGGACAATGACTGGGACACAGAATATTTGGATACCTTGCTTACCCATAATCAGGCCACAGAAGACATTTAAACCAGTGTTATCAAGAAGCAACATTGCGGTGTAATGGAAACAAGATTTAAAAGCATTTCGTTTTATCAAATGGGGACAATGCCAAGAGTAGTAATGTAGTGAAAAGCTTGTCTTTTTTAGCTAGCTCCTACATCATAGTAGTGATGTAGTGAAAAGCTTGTCTTTGTTAGCTAGCTCCTACGTCAGAGTAGTGATGTAGTGAAAAGCTTGTCTTTGTTAGCTAGCTCCTACATCAGTGGAGTGACGTCATCAAAACCATCCACATTGTAGTTGCTGTATGCTACAATTCTCCACTCAAGTGTACTACCTGCACATCTGCTTATACACAGTGCCGACATGGAGCATCCACGTGAGACAACAGCCAAAATGCAGGAGTGACATCAGTGGCTGCCTTCATGGCATTTATCACTGTCAATTTGATTAACACTTCAAAGTTAATTTCCCTTTTTTTGCTGGAATGGAAATTGTTTTGTTTCACTTGAATTTTTGTAAGTAAAGCAATTAAAGCAACTTTTAACAGTGATTGTTTGTGGAAAAAGTGGTAGGGCTTGGGTTTGTTTTGGCAAGTATTGTGTAACTTCAAACTTAAGGGGAACAGACTCTTTATTTTGAGCAAGATGAATTTCATTGTGGTGCAAAAAAGAGGGAAGTTGTATTAAGTATACGAATGGTATAGATATTGCCTCCCCTTTCATTTTCTGTGTTCCAGTTGCAGCTGTTAAAGGTCCAGTGAAATGGGACTTAAGTAGCTACGGGCTTGGAGATGGGGGCGTGTTGGGAGAATGAGTATTAGAAGTGAAGTGCGCATGTTGAGAATAACCAGTTTCTAGTGGTGCAAGCAAAAAGTGTTGGAGCCCTATTGTGATTCAGGCTATTGTTATTAATCCTAATAATGCTAATCTTATTCACCTCTAAAATTATCTGGATCCCATTAGTCTGTAAGCATTACAGGTAACTTGAACCTATCTGCCAAGCTCAGTATAGCAGCTATACTGAGCTTGGCAGATAGGTTCAAGTTACCATGGTATTCTGTCAAAAAATATAATACCAATTGGTCAGATGGCGACAATATGACATCCACTGAAATTTTGGCCTACAACTTCCAAACTGCTATAAGATTTTTATTTTTTTTTTTAAGATACCCTGGCTCAGGCTGGATCAGCACGCGGTGGCATCAATTTTTGCCTTATTTGATGTTTTGCCATTTTTAATATTCTCAAGAAAATACTTTTGCAAACTTCAAACACCGAGACAGTTGATCCAGTCATTTGCAAAGTTGCCATGCAATCATACTATCTGGACTCGCATGTCTAAAAGTTATTAAAATATTTTTGGTATTCCATATTGTTAGGCTGCTACCGGCCAAGCGATTTTAGGGTGTGGCATATTGGACAAACTGAACTATAACTGAATGCAAACTGATACTCATGGAAGTCAGTCAACACACTATCAGAGTGACTCTAAATTGGTTTTCAAAATTTTGAGAATTTTGGTCCAGTAAAATATTGACCATTCCTATACAAATTGTGGTAAATTAGTCAAATTTGGTCTGCCCTGTCTTGGACATGAGTCATATCAGAATCTCCAAGGTTAAGTTACTCAATTAAATAATACTATCGCCATCTGCCAATCAAAAATCAGCAGCCCCTAGAAAATGTTAACCTCCTTCAAACCAACTCCTAGATGCAAGTGTTTGTTTAAAATATGACTTGTCTATAGGGGGATACAGCAACATATTTACATTTAGACCTATAGCTCTTAAACAATTGGATAAGGAATAAAAATTCCTTTTGTGCCCACAATCTCTGGGTCATCTTGGAAACATATCTCCAAACCCATTTGTTGTACAGTCATGAATCTACCCAGAGATGCAGCTGCTCATGGAATCTAATTTTGCCATTAGGATCCATAAAGTCAAAAATTTTAAAAAAGTCACTTTAATTTGTCCTTGTATTGTTACAACGAATTGTATTCGTAGAACGAATCTGTCTTCTGCATCCTATTGTATAGGAGCAGTGGGCAGCTGCAGCGCCCGGAGACCAACTCCAGTTCTTGCCATTGCCTTGCTCGGGGGTACAGGCAGGAGTATTAACCCTAACATGCATGTCTTTTTGATGGTGGGAGGAAACTGGAGCACCCGGAGGAAACCCATGCAGACACACAGAAAGGACCTGGAATGGCCTGGGGTTCAAACCCAGGAGCCTTCTTGCTGTGAGGCACAACAGTGCTAACCACTGGGCTACTGTGCTGCCCTGAAATATTAGATTTTTTGCTTTGAATTCTATAAAAAATAACTTTTTTGCTACTTATGCATCAAATTCGGTCCAATCCTCATCACATTTGGCTTACAGCAGTTCAGGTTTTGGACGGTTTTGGTATATATCATGGCAAAAATATGAAACGGAGTGCAGGAATAAGGAGACGGAGAGATCAAGTCGAGTCAATCCCATTTACTGGCCACACAAAACGACACCGATAAAACGCAATCTCTCGTGGCAACCAGCTAACCACTAGGCTGCTGCAAACATGGCTCACCCCGGAAACTCTAAGCAGTCCCTACGTCAGCACTCTGAATGTCTGCCTTAAAGGAGCAGCAGCCCCTGGTAAATCTACCCTCAATTGTATCACCACACAGGCCCCCCCAGAATTCACCATCACAAAAAAATGCAAAACAGTAATGTAACACAAAAGTACTCGGTGAAACAGTCAACGTCTCGGGGGGCGGACCAGGCGGCCAAAACAGCTGCGCTGAATGGGTATGGGGGCGGGGGCAGGGGACGAGGCTGGACCAGGGACCTGAGAAGGCGGGCGTCCACGCCGCGAGGGCAGGGCCAGTTCGACCGGCCCACCCAGGTCCAAATGGGCAGGCTTGAGACGGTCCACCGAGACTCGCTCCGGCTTGCCCCCCAATGTCCACCACAAAGTTCTTAGGCCGCGCTTCCAGGACGCGGGAGGGCCCATCGTAGGGGGGCTGCAGGGGGGTACGGTGGCTGTCGTGGTGGATGAAGACGTACCTGGCCGACAGCAGATTCTTGGGGACGTAGGACTGAGGGAGGCAGTGGTGAGATGTAGGGATCGGAGCGAAAGCGCTGGCACTGTCCCGGGCCACAGCCCGATGAGAAGCTGCTGACCAGGGGGCCACAGCGTCCGGGAGAAACTCACCCGGGACAGCCAGCGGCTGGCCATAAACCAGCTCGGCAGACGAGGACTGGAGGTCTTCCTTGGGGGCAGAGTGAAGGCCGAGCATGACCCACGGGAGGCGATTGACCCAGTTGCTGTCCGTGAGGCTGGCCTTCATAGACCGATGAAACCGCTCACAAAGTCCGTTGCCCTGCAGGTTGTACGTTGTGGTGCGGTGGAGCTTCACCCCCAGCCCCTCTGCGACTGCAGTCCAGAGCTCCGACGTGAACTGCGGGCCCCTGTCAGAGGTGAGGTCAGCCGGTGTGCCAAAACGGGCCACCCAGGACCCGATGAACGCCCGGGCCACCTCAGTAGACGTGGTCGATGACAGGGGAACAGCTTCCGGCCAGCTGGTGTTCCTGTCCACCATGGTGAGAAGGTGAGTGAACCCATGGGAGGGGGAAAGGGGGCCCACATTCACATGGTCAAAACGCCTCTAGGGCCCCACGAATGGCACCAAGGTGACTTTGGTATGACGGTGTACTTTGGAAGGCTGGCACGCCACACAAAAGTCAGCCCAGGCCTTGACGTCCTTCCTGAGACCAGGCCAGACGAACTTGGCCCCCACCAGCTTAGTGGACTCCTTCACATCCGGGTGGGAAAGGCCATGGATAACGTCAAAAACACGGCGCCGGTGGGCACCATGGGGCGGGGCTGGCCCGTGGAAACGCCGCAGAGGAGCGCGGCGTTGGCGCTGTCAAACACCACATCCTCCAACCGCAGCCCCGTAGCGGCCGTCCGATAGGACTGGATGTCCACGTCAGCGGCTTGGTCTGCAGCCAAGGCAGCGTAATCGAGTCCCAAGTAAACGGACCCTGCCACCGCCCGGGAAGAGGCATTCAGCGACCAAGTTGTCCTTGCCAGCCACGTGCCGGATGTCCGTGGTAAACTCCGAGATGGCAGAGAGCTGACACTGTTGGTGCCCGGACCACGGCTCGGAGGTCTTGGCCATGGCAAAAGTCAGTGGCTTGTGGTCGACGAAGGCAGTGAAACGGCGTCCTTCCAACAGGAACCTGAAGTGTCGGAGGCGAGGAAGAGGAGCTCCCGGTCGAAGGTGCTGTACTTCCGCTCGTTGTCTTTAAGCTGTTTGCTAAAAAAGGCAAGGGGCTGCCAGGCGCCGCCCACCCACTGTTCGCACACTGCCCCAACCGCACAGTCAGAGGCATCGGGCGTGAGGGCAATCGGGGCAGTGGGGGACGGGTGCGCCAGTAAAGCGGCATTGGCCAGCGCAGCCTTGGCGTCGTCGAAAGCTTCGTCCATCCCCGGGGACCAATCTACCTCGCCCTTTGCTTCCTTGTGTAGCGCTATCTATCCTTTTTAACTGTCAAGGACAACGCTCCTGAGTTCTCTATACAACTCGGTATCCAATAAACTATTGAAGTATGTTAACTTCGCTTTTTATGTGTTTAAAGTATGTTCTAAAGGCTCTAAATGTCTTACAGTGTCATCTGGTAACTCCAACTAAAAAGGTTGACTACCCCTTTAAGGCAATCTAACATGGTCTAGACACCTCAATGTGTCACCGAGTAACTTATATTAAAATGGTGGACTAGCCCTTTAAGGTTGTCTCAACATGTCACTTACCATAGCCTAGACACCACAGGAATAAACACACATGAATAATCCACACTCACACAGGTACATAGAATTATATATACAAATGTAGAGCCGAAGGAACGGAGAAGACCGTAGGTTCACACTTTAGCCGTGTAGGCAACTTTCTTTAATCCACGGTAAATCAGAGAGCAACCAAACCACAGCTCGACTGAGCGGAGGTGGCAAGAATAATCAGAAAACTGGCTGGACAACCATAACTTAACCCTGCGTTAACCTGCCAGGGCAACCATGACTTAACCCTTAGTTCCTGGGTTGAATTCTGTCCCCAATACGTGTCCACCACATGAGCCCCCCCAGAATTCGCCCTAGTAATCGAAGTCAGGCAGGCGCGGGGGGACAACAGGCCGTCCGCGGCGGCTCCGGATAACAGGGGCCGGAGTGTCTCTGGGAGGCATTGACGCGGGCCTGTGGAGGTCGGCCTGAGGAGCAGAAGAGGCAGCTAGGGCCTCCACGGGGGGAGGAGGCGGAGCCGGGGGACGACCGCGACGAGGAGGTTGGGCTAACTCCAACGGCTGCGTCAAGTCCAGGTGTGCGGGTTTAACTCGGTCCACTGAAACATGCTCGGCCGTGCCCCCAAAATCCACCACCAGGTGCTTAGTTCCCCGTTCCAGGACGCGGAAGGGGCCGTCATAAGGGGGTTGCAGAGGGGGGCGGTGTGCGTCGTGACGGATGAACACGTAGTCCGCTGACTGCAGACCTGGGGGCACCTGGGACACCGGCGCGCCATGTTGGGCGGTAGGGACGGGTGTGAAAGCTCTGACCCCGTCCAGCAAGGAGGCTCGTTGGTCCACAGCTGACCAGGGACGCGTTGCATTGGGCATGAAATCGCCTGGGACTCGCAGCGGCGTGCCGTACACCAGCTCCGCAGAGGAGGCTTGTAGGTCTTCCTTCGGGGCGGTCCGCAGGCCTAGCATGACCCATGGGAGCTTGTCGACCCAGTTGCAGTCCTTGAGAGTAGCCCGAAGCGCAGCCTTCATGGACCGGTGGAAGCGCTCACATAGGCCGTTCGCCTGAGGGTGGTAGGCGGTAGTGCGATGAAGCTTGACGCCCAGAGCCTCACCCACAGCACTCCATAGCTCTGAGGTAAACTGTGGCCCGCGGTCAGATGAAAGGTCGGAAGGCGTACCGAAACGTGAGACCCACGACCCAATAAAAGCCCGGGCCACATCAGCAGACATCGTGGATGCCAGGGGAACAGCTTCAGGCCAGCGCGTAGTCCTGTCCACCACAGTGAAGAGGTAGGTGAACCCATGGGAGGGGGGTAGGGGACCAACCAGGTCGACGTGGACATGGTCAAATCGTCTCTCAGGCACTGCGAAGCGTTCCAGGGGCGCCTTAATGTGGCGGTGTATCTTAGCCCGCTGACAGGCAACACACGAGTCGGCCCACGCTTTCACGTCTCTCTTAAGTCCCTCCCACACAAACTTAGCAGAGGTCAGGCGCACGGATGGCTTACCGCCTGGATGAGAGAGGCCGTGCACAGCTTCAAATACGGGGCGTCTCCAGCTGTGCGGGACGATGGGCCTGGGCTGTCCTGTGGAGACGTCACACAGGAGGGTGGCACCTGTGTCGCTGAAAGGAACGTCCTGCAGGCGGAGCCCCGTGTCGGAGGCCCGGAGACGGAGGATGCTCGGGTCCGTGGCCTAGTCAACGGCCATCTGTGCATAGTCAAGGCCTAGGTGGACCGCTCCAATCACTGCCCTAGAGAGGCAGTCAGCTACCTGGTTAGACTTACCAGCGACGTGCTGGATGTCGGTAGTGAATTCCGAAATGTAGGAGAGTTGTCGCTGCTGGCGAGCGGACCATGGCTCGGCCGTCTTGGACATGGCAAACGTGAGGGGCTTGTGGTCCACGTACGCAGTAAACTCGCGGCCCTCTAGCAGGAAACGGAAATGCCGGACAGCGAGCCAGAGACCGAGGAGTTCCCTGTCAAAAGCACTATACTTGCGCTCTCGGGGTGTAAGCTGGCGACTGAAAAAGGCCAAAGGCTGCCAAGCCCCCCCCACCCACTGTTCGTGAACCGCACCAACAGCATAGTCCGATGCATCCGTGGTTATGGAAATAGGCGCTGTAGGTGAAGGATGCGCTAGCAGGGTAGCCTGGGAGAGCGCAGCTTTAGTCTCGGTGAACGCACGGTCCCGCTCTGCTGTCCAGTCGACCGCCTGGTTGGGGGACATGCCTTTCAGCGCCTCGTACAGTGGCCGGATGATAAAGGCGGCTCGGGGAATGAAGCGGTGGTAGAATGTCACCATCCCGATGAACTCCCTGAGCGCACGAGCTGTTTGGGGGCGCGGAAAGGCCGCCACCGCTTCCACCTTTGAGGGCAGGGGGACTGCCCCGTCCCCAGTGATGCGATGCCCGAGGAAATCAATGGCTGTCAGCCCGAACCGGCACTTCGCCGGGTTGACGATCAGCCCATGCTGGCTGAGGCGTGTGAAGAGGGCATGAAGATGGGACAGGTGTTCTTCCTTGGAGGCGCTGGCGATGAGTATGTCGTCCAAATAGACGAAGAGGAAAGGAAGGCCACGGAGCACTGAATCCATCAGCCGCTGAAAGGACTGGGCCGCGTTTTTGAGTCCAAATGGCATTCGTAGGAATTCAAATAGGCCGAATGGGGTAGTCACCGCTGTCTTGGGGATGTCTGAGGGGTGCACGGGAACTTGATGATAACCACGGACCAGGTCGACTTTTGAGAAGACGCATTTGCCAGACAGGTTTGCAGAAAAGTCCTGGATATGCGGGACAGGATAGCGGTCGGGCGTGGTGGCGTCATTTAGTCGGCGGTAGTCCCCGCATGGGCGCCAACCTCCATCAGGCTTAGCGACGATGTGGAGTGGGGACACCCACGGGCTGTCAGAGCGGCGGATGATCCCCATGCGTTCCAGGTGCTCGAACTCAGACTTGGCAATGGCGAGTTTGGCGGGGTCGAGACGCCTGGCTCTGGCGTAGACCGGGGGCCCCTTCGTAGCAATGTGATGCTCCACCCCATGCTTAGCGGTGGGTGCAGAGAAGGTAGGCTGGGTGAGGTCAGGGAACTCAGCGAGGAGGCGGGTGAACTTGTCTGCCTCTGAGAGAGAGTTGGCTAGACCTGCATAGGCCGCTTCCCTCCGCGTACATGCGAAGGAGGAGAAGGTTAAGGCATCGACCAGACGGCTGTTCTGAATGTCCACTAGCAAACCGTAAGCGCACAAAAAATCAGCTCCGAGGAGGGGAAGCGTTACATTGGCCATGACGAACTCCCACGTGAAACGTTGTCCACCAAAACACAGTTCTACAGACCGCACGCCGTAGGTGTGGATAGGGCTGCCGTCAGCCGTCGCCAACTGGGGGCCCCGCTCCCCGCCCATGATGTCGACGTCAGTAGCAGGGAGCACGCTTCTCTGTGCGCCCGTGTCACAAAGAAATCGCCGACCGGAGATGGTGTCGAGGATGAAGAGTAGCCTGCTCGTATCGCCAACACTCATGGCCACTACTGAGTGTTGGCCCTCTCGTTTCCCGTCGGCCTGTAGTTGCAGGGGGAACGGCACCGTTTAGCTTTCGCACCAAATCGAGCGTGGTACATACAGAGTCCAGAGGGCTTGTAGCGGTCTGATGCTGTGGCGCCACCGTCGGGCCACGCCCGCGATGTCGGCGGGGGGCCAGTGAAGGTAGGAGCCAGCACCCCGGCATGGGAGGAACGTTGTGTAGCGACGAAGAATCGGTCAGCCTCCTTTGCCAGCTCACGGGGATCAGTGATGGTGGAGTTAGCGAGCGCAGTCTGGACGTGGGGCGGCATGTTGCGCAGAAACAGCTCCATAAACAGGAAACATGGCTTTTCTTGACCCAGTAGGTTTAACATCCTGCTCATTAGCTCCGATGGTTTGCCATCTCCCAAGCCCTGAATTGCGAAGAGGCGACGTGCTCTCTCCGTTGTTGACAGTTCAAAAGTTTCAAGGAGGAGATGTTTAAGTGCGGCGTATTTACCATCGGCCGGTGGGTTGGTTATGAAACCGCTTATCCTGGAAGCCGTAGCGCACCCCAGCGCTGCCAATACGTAGTAGTACCTGGTCTCGTCTGCTGTTATGTCTCTGAGCGCGAACTGTGCCTCAGCCTGCGCGAACCATGTAGCCGCGGAAGACTCCCAAAACTCCGGCAGTTTAATTGCAACGGCGTTCGTAGCCATAATGTGTGTGGTTTCAGAAAACTTATCCGAAAACCGACGTCGGGGTCACCAGTGTAGAGCCGAAGGAACGGAGAAGACCGTAGGTTCACACTTTAGCCGTGTAGGCAACTTTCTTTAATCCACGGTAAATCAGAGAGCAACCAAACCACAGCTCGACTGAGCGGAGGTGGCAAGAATAATCAGAAAACTGGCTGGACAACCATAACTTAACCCTGCGTTAACCTGCCAGGGCAACCATGACTTAACCCTTAGTTCCTGGGTTGAATTCTGTCCCCAATACGTGTCCACCACACAAATGTATTATGAGTAATAATTATTAGAATGAATGAAAGTGATAAGCCTCAATGGCTAACAAGCGTCTGCATTCAGATATACACAAATTAATCAGACTAACACATTAGCATACAGCTCAATAACCCTATAACTAAGCCGGTGTAACGGGGGCAGTCCTATGCTGTTCTATGCTGGTCAGCCTGCTGCATGCCCGTCACTCTCATCATTAGCTCTGCGTTGTGTTCTATTTTCGGTGGGGTCCCAGATGTTGTGGGGGGCCCTGAGTCTCTCGTCATCATCATCATCATCATGATCAAGGAAGGAGGGGGGACACACAGGACTCTATTTGGCTCACCTTGCCATTTATTTTGGTTTCAAACCCTTCGACAAACGTCCAGTCCTCCAGCGGGAGCGGTGTTTCTTACGGACGTGGGGGTCGAAGTTCAACCACTGCCCGGACTTCACTCGTGTGCGTTAGAAGGAGAAACCGTCCACGGGACTCCGATGTAAGAAAGGATAAACAAGTATTTTATCCCACAGCTTGCAGTATCTTCTTACAGGGATACTCAAGGTTACGTTCTCCTCAACCAGCAAAACTGTCCTCCGGTAAGAAACATGCGTCGCTCGGCTCGATCGCTGCTTGAGACTCCTCCCACAAAACAAAAATGGCCTCTCCCGCGTTCCGTCTTCCGTGTACCCATAAGACCTCTCTCTTAAAGCGACAGTACACGTATATGACGGTCGTTGTAAAACATAAAAGTAAATAATGACATAAAATAAAATGTAGTAAACACAAATAACAGCACATAGACAGGATTTGGTGATATTTCATAATCAAACAAAATAAAATAAAAACATGAATTTTAACCTGGTTACACCGGCAATAAAATAAAAGAAAGTCAACCCCCAGTTGCAGGCCTGTTTCTTTATCGGGTACGTTGGGACCCTAAACAGCCCTCTTCGCTCCCCTTGGAAACCCGCACATCCAGCTTGTACTCACAAAGAATGAATGCTCCTCTTCGTCTCGCGTTTCCCACCGCAGCGAATGTCAGGCCGGCAGCCCTCCTAGCTAACTGGCTAGGTAGCCGTTAGCCGTTAGCACCATCTCACGGTCGAACCGTGCGCTCGCCTCGGCAGCCCAACACGGCAACAGACGACTCCTTCTGCGTTCCTCGATGGTCGCATGAACCCACCACTACACTGTACTGATAACGTTACTTCGCTAAACTAGAAGACGGCCCGACTCACTGTGGGGAGAGCCCCTTACCGCATCCAGTCCATTCGCGCGTCTTGCTGTGCTAGCAACGAAGACCGACTCGCTAGCTCGCTCCGTAACGTAGCTGGGTACACATATGGGACTGACGAGTAGTCAGTTTGTCTCCACAATCCACACAAACAGTTCCCAGGATGGGTCTCGGTCAGACACCCGCACACATCACTGTTCACTAAACTTCAATTACATTTCTCTCACCGCAAAATAGCATATAACAACTCGACATCAAACTGCTCCGTTTGGCTCACACAAGGGACGAGAGACCCCCTTTCTCTCCCCGTTCAGTCTGCTCGCGCTGACGTTCCCCGCTGCCCTCTCAACCAATCACATTCAAGGTAAGTTATTCTCTCCACAGCCAACCAATCACAACAATGGTAAGTTTTCAACAATAAAAGCAAATGCATTTCACATTGGTAATCAACTGTTTTGCAGAACAATATCAACAATATAATATATTCATATTCAAAAGGTATACAAAATAACAAACATAGGCCAAACTCTTATCTAATAGTGCAATGTAATATATCTAAGGCCTATAATTTAACCACAGGGTTACACTTGCCCCGCAGGGCCTCGTACAAGGGCCGCATGCGGTGAGCTGCGTGGGGAATGAACCTGTTATAAAAATTCACCATGCCCAAGAACTCCTGCAGGGACTTCACAGTGCAGGGACGTGGAAAACTGGCGACGGCGTCCACTCTGGCATGAAGCGGAATGGCTCCTTGCGGGGAGATGCGGTGGCCGAGGAAGTCGATGGACGACAGGCCAAACTGGCAATTGGCTGGGTTTACTATGAGTCCATGTGCACTGAGCCGCTCTAACAACTGCCGGAGCTGCGTCAGGTGCTCCTTCGCGGATGCGCTGGCCACGAGAATGTCATCCAAGTAAACAAACAAGAACGGCATATCCCGTAACACAGAGTCAATCAGCCGCTGGAACGTCTGCGCTGCCCCCTTGAGACGGAAGGGCATCCGCAGGAACTCGAAGAGTCCAAATGGCGTGATGACCACAGTCTTGGGCACGTCCCGAGGGTGGACCGGTACCTGGTGGTAGCCCCGCACCAAATCTACTTTGGAAAAGATGGTGGCCCCCGCCAGGTGGGCGGAGAAGTCCTGTATGTGTGGGACGGGGTACCGATCAGGGGTTGTGGCGTTGTTCAGGCGACGAAAATTGCCGCAGGGGTGCCCACCGCCGTCAGTCTTAGAAACTATGTGCAGGGGGGAGGCCCACGGGCTGTTCGAGCGGCGCACAATGCCGAGGCGTTCCATGGTGGCAAACTCCTACCTGGCGATCGCGAGCTTAGCAGAGTCGAGGCGCCGAGCACGTGCGTAGACTGGGGGGCCGTCGATGGCAATATGGTGCTCCACGCCGTGCTTGGCCACCGCTGACGAGAACGTAGGTGTGGTGAGGTCAGGGAACTCTGCGAGCAGTCTTTGATAAGTATCTCCGGCGGCGAGCATGTTTGACAGGCCGAGCGTCCCTGCACCTCCCAGTGTGCACGGGTATGTAGCGAAAGAGACAGCATCGATGAAGCGACAGTTCGTAACATCTACCAGCCGCCTGAAGGCGCACAGGAAGTCCGCGCCCAGGAGGGGAACCGACACCGCGGCCATAACGAAGTCCCAGCCGAAACGTCGCCCGCCGAAACACACCTCCACATACCTGGTGCCGTAGGTACGTATGGGCGTGCCGTTCGCGGCATCCATCGGGGGGCCTTGACCGCCGGCCGTGGTGTCCGCGGCCGATGCAGGCAGGATGCTACGCTGAGCGCCCGAATCGACCAGCAGCCGCCGGCCAGATAAGGCGTCCTTGATGAACAACAGCCTGCTGTTCTCGCCGGCGCTGGCGTTTCCCTGGACGCTGAAGCTGCATGGCGGGCGTCACTGCTTGGCCCTGGCACCAAACCTGTTGTGGTAATAACACAGCCCGCCGGCGGCGGGCAGCCACCGCAACGGCGGTGCCCGCTGCGTCCTCCAGAGGTCTGGGTGGGGAGCATTGCATGAACGAACTGCTGCCGGTTGGCGAGGAAAATCCTGTCCGCTTCAGCACCCAGAGCGCGGTAGTCTTTGGTGGAGGACAGGGGGGAGCTGGCTAGCGCTGTGCGCACAGACGCTGGGAGCTGCCCTAGAAAAATATGAGTTAAAATGAAGGAGGGATCCGCCGAGCCCAAACGGCCAACATCTTCTCCAGCAGCTCAGAAGATTTGCTATCGCCGAGTCCGTTGAGTGACAACAGGCGATCCGCCTTTCCTATCTCCGACAGCTCGAAGAGCTGCAAAAGGAAGGCCTGAGTGCGCCGTATTTTCCCACAGCCGGGGGGGCTTCCAGTAGCCCCATAGCTCGGGCCGACGTCCGGGCATCCAACGCCGCCACCACATGGAAATACCTCGTAACGTCCCGCGTTATTCCTCCCAACTCGAACTGGGCTTCAATGTGCTGAAACCATGGCTGGGGACTGTGCTGCCAAATCTCGGGCAACTTCACCGTTGCTGCTGGGATGCTAGCGCTAACATGAGCCATAGCATCACTCGGTGCCGGAGTGGTGTCGTTATCGCTTTGGGTCGACATGTTCGTTGTCAACGTGCGGGGTCACCAATATGGGAGTGCAGGAATGAGGAGACGGAGAGATCGAGTCGAGTCAATTCCGTTTACTTGCCACACAAAACAACACCGATACAGCACAATCTCTCCTGGCAACCAGCTAACCGCTAGGCCAGGGGTCCCCAATTACTTTTCATAGCGGGCCACTTTTAGGGCCACTTTTAAAACCACGGGCCACTCAACCTCCAGCAGCATGTTGTTCGTTAGTTTGTTTTGGTGTCGATACGTTGCAGGTATTATAATTTAAACAGAGATTTTTCATCTATTTTTCGATATATTACTAGTCTTACTTTTACTAAGAAATGTTTTTTTTTTGGTAGGGAAATAAAAAAAAGTCTTCCTTCTGGCATTTCTCCAAAAATTCTCGCGGACCATAAATCAACCCGTCACGGGCCGGACGTGGCCCGCGGGCCGCCTATTGGGGAGCCCCGCGCTAGGCTCTGAAAACATGGCTCCACCCCGGAAACTCTAAGCAGTGCCTACGTCGGCACGCTGAACGTCTGTCTTAAAGGAGCAGCAGCCCCTGGTGAATCTACCCTCAATTGTGTATCACCACAAAACTCTATAAACCATTCTGAATCTTACAATAACTTGGATTTTTTTTTTTTTTTTTGCGGTGAAAAGGCGATTGCCCACTGCTCAACATCAACCAAAGTCACACACAGCCACAAATATTCCGACAGAGTAGAGTGGCAGCAAGCAAAGTAGGGCACTGTAAACGTCCCTGTCCCCAGAAATATCCTCCAGCTCCTCCTGGGGGATCCCAAGGCGTTCCGAAGCCAGATTGGACATGTAGTCCCTCCAGCGAATTCTGGGTCTACCCCGGAGTTTCCTCACAGTTGGACGTGCCCGGAAAACCTCCAAAGGAAGGCATCCAGTAGGCATCCTTGTCAGACGCCGGAACCACTTCAACTGGCTCTTTTTGATGCGAAGGAGCCAGCTCTACTCCAAGCTCCCTCCGGAAGTCCGAGCTACTCATCCTATCTCTAAGGCTGAGCCCAGACACCCTACGAAGGGAATTCATTTCAGCTGCTTGTATCCGCGATCTCACCCTTTCCGTCACAACCCAAAGCTCGTGACCATAGTTGAGGGTTGGAACGAAGATTGACCGGTAAAATTTAGAGCTTTGCCTTCCGGCTCAGCTCCCTCTTCACCACAACAGTCTGGTACAACGTCTGCATTACTGCTGATGCTGCACCAATCCGCCTGTCAGTGTCTCACTCCACCCTACCCTCAGTCGTGAACAAGACCCCGAGATAATTGAACTCCTTCGCTTGAGGCAACAATTCATCCCCACCTCGGAGGGAGCAATCCACCATTTTCCGGTAGAAAACCATGGCCTCAGACTTGGAAGTGCTGACTCTCATCTTGGCCATTTCACACTCAGCTGCAAAATGCCCCACTGTGCGCTTGAGGTAACGTGCTGATGAAGCCAACAAAACCACATCATCTGCGAAGAGCAGAGATGCAATTCTGAGGTTCCCAAAGCGGACACACTCCTCACCTTGGCTGCGCCTTGAGATCCTGTCCATGAATATCACAAACAGAATCGGAGACAAGGGACAACCTTGGTGGAGCCCAACGCCCACCGAAAACGTGTTTGACTTTGTGCCAAGAATGCGGACACAGCTCTCACTTTGGTTATACAAGGAACGGATGGCTTGTAGCAACTGCCCTGGTACCCCATATTCCCACAGTACACCCCACAGAGTGCCCCAGGGTACACGGTCGTAAGCCTTCTCCAAGTCCACAAAACACATGTAGACTGGCTGGTCAAACTCCCATACCTCCCTCAGCACTTCCGCAAGGGTAAAGAGTCGGTCCGTTGTTCTACGGCCAGAACAGAATCCACATTGTTCCTCCTGGCTCCGAAGTTCGACAATCGGTCAGAGCCTCCTTTCCAGCAAGCTAGAGTAGACTTTTCCAGGGAGGCTTAGCAATGTGATGCCCCGATAATTGGAGCACACGCTCTGGTTTATTTATTATTATAGTCCAGTGAAGTACACGATAATAATAAATAATAATAATGATAAACTATCACACCTTTCTAAACAATGTTACAAGTTGCCTCACACAACAGGATAAAATAATGCACATATAGTCAAGATAAAACAAAATACAATTAAAATATAGGACTTAATGCCAGATCCGCTCCAGACGTCACAGTCTCCCTCAAGCTTAGCTATAGGAGGGCGACACGCTGGGCCTGTGTCGCCTCCCCGCCAATGTCACTGAGCCCTGTCAGAAGACAGCACACCGAACCCTGCATAAGCCGTGCTAGTCCGCGTCGGGCCCGGAGGTGACCCGCCCCGAACCTGGAGGAGCTGAACACGCAGCATCAGGTGACGGGTGGGGAGCCTCAGGGACCCTCGGTGAAGATCCACGGCCCGAGACGTCTCACTACACAGCCTCCCAGCTCCACCCAGGGCTATCGTGTGCAGCAGCGGTTCGCGCGGTCCACCCACCCTCTTCCCCCTCAGTGGAGGGCACGGTCAGGTCAGTGTGGGTCCAAAATCAGGTCGGGCTGATGACAGAGCAACAACAGCGGTTGTGGGAGGTGCTGTCCAGACCCTTCGCCACCTTCGCCACTTCCCCTGTCAATATGGGGATGCACTCACCTGGTCCAGCATGACATCGACACTCGGACGGCCCACCCCACCCGCCAATGCCTCTGCCGCCTGCCAACTATGTGACAGGCAGCCGCTGAGAGGTGTCTGGAGCAGATACAGATGGCCGCAGTCATTGAGCAGTCCGACAGCCCCTGGGTGTCCCCCATCGTGATGGTCCCCAAGAAGGATAACACGTGGAGGTTGTGCGTGAATTTTCGGCGCCTGAACGATGTCACAGTGGAGGACTCCTACCAACTGCCACGCATGGATGAAGCCTTAGACAGCATTTCGGGCTCCAGCTGGTTCTCATCCCTGAATCTGAGGAGTGGCTACTGGCAAGTCGGACCCCTGAGGTGCGTTCAAAAATGGTGTTCACCATGGGAACGGGGCTCTGGCAGTTCGTCACTATGCCGTTTGGTTTATGCAAACGGCTGATGGAGCGAGTGCTACAAGGTGTCCCCGCACAATCTTGCCAGGTCTACCTGGACGACGTCCTACTCCATGGCCCTGATTTTGCTGCGGCCCTAGCCGCGCTGGACGATATACTGACCAAAACAGAAGAAGTAGGGCTGAAGTTGAATCTGGAGAAGTGCAAGCTGCTGATGAGAGAGGTCACGTTCCTGGGCCACAGGGTCAGCGGTGATGGAGTGGCGACAGAGGAGGACAAGGTTTGAGGGGTCCGAGACTGGCCGACGCCCAAAAACGTGCGACAGCTGCGGACGTTCCTGGGCTTGACGTCCTACTACCGCCGGTTCGTCCGGGGTTTTGCCATGGTGGCTGCCCCCCCTCCACCACCTCACCAACAAGAACGCCCGGTTTGACTGGGGTGACATGCAGCAGTCGGCGTTCGACACACTGAAACGGGCGCTGTGCCAAGCCCCCATCCTGGTTGCCCCAAAGCCCGGAGGAGACTTTGTACTGGACATGGACGCGAGTGATGATGCCATGGGGACAATCCTGTCGCAGCTGTCTCCAGAGGGCGAGCAGTTAGTCGCCTACCACAGCCGTGCCTTTTCTAGAGCGGAACGGAACTACTGCATGACACGTCGGGAGCTGCTGGCAGTGGTGGAGGCAGTCAGACACTTTAAACATCACCTGTGTGGCCTCCTGTTCATCATCAGAACAGACCATGCCTTACTGCAGTGGTTGCTGTCATTCCAGGAGCCAGAGGGGCAGGTGGCCAGGTAGATTGGAAAGCTGCAGGAGTATCAGTTCACCATCGTGCATCAAAAAGGTGAGAGTCACACTAATGCTGATGGACTGTCTAGGCGGCCCTGTGATAAGGGGTGTGCACAGTGCTCCAGGATGGAGGCCAAGGAACGAAGCCCGGGGGACGTGGAGGTGAGGTGGCATGCGGTGCTGCTTGAGGACACCGCTGACTGGGCTAAGGACCAGTGGGAGGACCCACACCTGGGCGGAGGCAGGCAGACACCCAGAGTGGTCAAAGGGCGCGCCCTTTAGCTGACAGTGAGGGGGCTCTGGTCGCAGCTGGAGGGCCTGAAGATGCAGGATGGAGTGCTGTGGAGACGCTGGCTGGAGCCGGCAACAACTGGAAAGAGGTGGCAGGTCGTGGCCCCCAGGAGGCGCCAGATGGAGGTGTTGGAGGCACAGCACAGACCGCTGGCGGTCGGACATTTTGGAATGACAAAAACGCTGAGGTGGGTCCGCCAATCGTTTTATTGAGTCACCGGCCGGCGGGATGTTGAGGCCTTCTGTAGGAGATGCGACCCCTGCATCGCCCGGAAGTGTCCACCGGGTCAGAGCCATGTGCCACTACAGCAATACAGGGTGGGGTACCCGATGGACCGGGTTGTGGTGGATGTGTTGGGGCCCTTCCCTCGCACCCCCTGTGGCAAACGCTATGTAGTAGTCACAAAGAACTACTTCACCAAGTGGCCAGAGGACTACGCTGTGCCGGACCAGGAGGCTGCAGCAGTCTGCGACGTGCTGATCAAGGGGCTGTTCAGTCGGTTCGGGGCCCCGGCTGAGCTTCACTCGGATCAGGGGCGCAACTTCAAGTCGCAGCTGTTCGCAGAGATGTGTCAGCAGCTGGCCATCCACAAGACTCTGACCACGCTGCTCCAACTGCAAAGCGATGGCCTGGTGAAGCGGTTTAACCACACACCGAGCACACAGTTGGTGTTGGTGGTGGTGAAGGACCAAAAACACTGGGACCGCCAGCTGCCCTTGGTGCTCCTGACTTGTCGGTCGGTGGTCCAGGAGACCACAGGATGTACACCAGCCCTGTTGATGCTGGGGCAAGAGCTGCGCACTGGTCCCTGGTATTTGGCCAGCCCCTGGACACGCCAGCGGTGCCGGCGGGGCCAGAATATGCAGACTAGTTAAGGGCCCACGTGGAGGTGGCGCGTGCATAGATAAATAGACTCGCTAGCTCTTGGCTAACGGATCGGACCCTTTAGTCGACTGGTTAACATTGTTGCCCATTATGCGGGAGATCCGGGTTCGCGTCCTGGCTGCAACGGTTCCCGGGCTGCCCCCCGAATTTGCTACAATACATACTATCATTAAGTGACATTATTTGTTTACTTGAAGTATTTACCTAAGAACGAAGTTTAGTCTGCTGCTAATTTCTGCTTGTTAACTGACTCGCTTGTTAGCTAACCGTAATTAAAGAAATGCCCAGCAGTGGCTCTGCTATGAAGCGGAATTCCTCCAGACCGAACAAATCTGCCAAACAGCAACTGGCTTTTGCTTCTGAACTTTCTGAAGATGAGATGAACACAATCGATAGTGACCACTCATACCCACGACCTAACAGCCCACAATTGGCTCCTTCACCTGCTCCTGACACACCATTAAAAAGTCCAGAAATGAAGAAAACCAAAACTGAACCTTCGCTGCTCGAGCTACAGAACAACATAGTGAGTGTGTTAACCGCAACGATTAATGAAAAGTCAGACAATCTAGAATAAATGGTGAAAAATAATACTGTTAGTGTCGACTCTCTGAAAAGACCACTTGACTTTGCAGTCAGAGGGGTTAACGATCTTAAAAGTGACATGAAAGCAGTGAAAGTGACTTGCACAGAGAACAAGAAAGTAAAGGAACTGGAAGAAATATCATATAATATAACATATAATAATACAATCTGCAGCGCTGTCATTCCGGCGACATCACTCATCGTTTAGGATCCAAGGAGCAGAACAAAGGACCTAGAATGACAATCGTCCAGGTCAACAAAGTTACATTAAGATCATCCAGAGTTTACCCACTGAAAAGTTTTATTGCAAGTAGATTTAAAAGACATTGATGATAAATATTTATTCTGTGAAAATGACTTTGAATCTCTAAGCCACCTGTTCTGGAACTGTCCACGTTAGCACATTTTGGACAGATTTATCACATTTTACTCTTGGGAAAAACTCTTTCAATCTTACCTCTCAGTTGCAAGATATCCTGCTTCCATTTAACCCCATACATAAAGACCCCAAAATTATGTTTATTGTACTGTGGCGGGGAGAAGAATTGATGACTATAGTATGTTGGAAAGTTATGTCTACTACTATGCAAGTTGCAACCATATGCTAGCTGTTTGACAATGCCACTCTCACACACAGGGGTGAGAGACCCTCAGATACATCAAGTAGTTTAAGGCTGGGTTCTTTACACACATCCTGTCCAACTAAATGAACCTTGACAGAGGCTGTGGTATCAAAAATGTAAGACAATATTTATTTGCATACAGTTGTTTTTAAAATGACACAGAGTTTCCCATATGGACACAAGCAGAAAAATAACAAACACTAAGGCAGGGGCGGGGCATGTGACTGTGGGCCTATTGGCTTGGAGGGCTTAGCTTAGTGAGCTCCTAACCTGAGGCATAGGCTACCTCAGAGCAAGTGTTACAATAAATAAGAAATACAACTCAGTATAAGATTGGTGAGTTCATAACCTCGGACATAGTGCACCACAGCAAACATTAGAATAAGTGCAAGGCACAAATACCATGTTCGGTTTAGTACATCAAAGCAAACGTTAGAATAGTAGAATCTCACACCAAATATCAAATATCATGCTGTCTGTTCATAGAATCAATAGACACACTCACTGCAACCAGTAGCACACTTCTCCTATGGTTAACAAGCCAGGCATAAGGCTCAGGCAAGCGGTTGCTCCAAATCAACCCACGCAGACCCCCGTACCTACAAACAAGCAAAACAGGACAAGGCACAAAAGCAAAGCTAATTGGGAAAACTAAGGTTGAGAAAAACAGTGGCAGTCACTGGACACTACCCAGAGCTGCTGGGTTCGTAACCCGTCTTCATTGATGCATTCATGCATTCAATCACACTTGGAGACAGAGCTGTTGGGTTGGTAACCCGGCTTCCCTAGCCCCTGCTTACCGTCCAGGCAAACCAAGGTGGCCGACACTGGACAACACTGGGCTATCGACTGCAACACGGGTCGACTTGTCTCCTGCACTATTAGCACTGAGCTAGTTAGCAAAACGCTAGCTTGACCTATCGCGAGTCTTCATAAAGGAAGTGGCTTGTCATGAATGGGCTACCTCAAGGCTCCTGGGTCCTAAAGCTACCCGGCTACACTCATCCCCACTTTCAAAGGTCACCGTCCCAGTGACATCACTAGCGCTTACAGTAACCTAAGGCCAAGGTCTAAATACTGCCCGGATGGCCTGGTTTGACACTGGCTGGGCTGCAGCCCCTGGCTGCCCCTCAGGCAATGTCTGTGCCCCAGTCGCTGAGTGAGGGAGATTAAATGGATTTGGATGTTGGCCTGCTGTACTTCTAGACGTACGGTGCAATGTTTCTCCAGATGTTCCAGCTGACTGTGTGGCAGTTGCTAGTTCCTGGTCAGCCCTTGGTTTCCCTTTGGTCTCAAGACAGTCAGTTGTATGTGCATTTGTAGTTGTACTGGACAGCCCTGGTTGTAGCTCTTCGGCCTCTAGGGCATTCTCTTCTTGCCGGGGGTTTAGAGGGGTCTGCACAACAAGAGTGGCTCTGTTATGTTGGGGAAATGGCTCTAACTGGAGTACACTTTCAAACTCACTGTCGTACGGAGTAGTGCGACTCTTTTCAATGCCATACAGTTGGCAGAGGCGTTTTACAGGTCCCCCTCAAAATTCCTACCCTGATCTGAATGGATTCGCTTGGGGACTCCGTAGGTGTAAAACCATCTCTCCGTCAGTATTCGGTCTACAGTATTGACTTTCTGATCATTTGTGGGGTATGCTTGGGTGAATTTTGAGATCATGTCCGTCACTACTAGCACGTTCTCCCGTCCATTGCTGGCCTTCTCCAGTAGTGTAAAATCTATAGCAATAACTTCCAGGGTCTTAGAGGCAGAGAGGTTGCCCATAAATGTTCTTGCACGGGGTTGGGCAGTTTTAGAGACGGTGCATTGGCTGCATGCATGGCAGTACTTTTCGATGTCCTGCCACATGCAGGGCCAATAACATCTTTCACGCACCAGACGTGTTCGTTCTACCCCCTGGTGACCGTGGTTGTCATGAAGGCTATTCAACACCTCTTCCTTCAAACAGAGAGGGAATAAGAGCTACAGCACCTCTCTGCCCTCACTGGGTTGGATTATTTGGTGATACAAGACGTCCTTTTTTTCCCTTATCTTGGCCCATTGGCCTACGGAACTCAGAAGACTCTACTCCGTTCTTCTTTGGAGGGCATTCTCCCTCTCTTCCAGTATTGCAGGAAGGGTCCAAAGACAGGGTATGAAGCTTGTAGTGCTTTTAAGTCTGCCTTTTGACGGTAGGGAGGGCATCAATCATACTACTATACGCAGTAACACACTGACTAGTCACAGGCTCTGGATGTCTTTGCTTGACCTCTTGTGGTATGGAAATACCTGCGGCTACTGCATCGATGGAGTCTTGAGCATTTTGTCTTGAGAGTGCATCTGTATTTCGATTGGAGGGTCCAGGGCGGTACTTGATCTCGAAATCAAACAGGGCAAGCTCTGATGCCCAACACTGCTCAACTGCTCCCAACTTTGCAGTGCATAAATAACTGAGAGGATTGTTGCCTGTATAGACAGTGAATTTCCCTCCGAACAGATATTCTCTGAATTTGTGTGTGACGGCCCACTTAAGGGCAAGGAATTCGAACTTCCTGGAGCTGTAATTCAACAGGTTTCTCTCTGTAGGCCTTAAGCCTCGGCTGGCATATGCAATGGGCCTGCGCTACCCTTCATGCTCCTGGGTCAAGACTGCCTCCAAACCAGCATGGCTGTCATCTATTTCCAATACTAAGGGCTTGGAAGTCTGTGTACCCGAGCACAGGAGCGCTGACCAGGAGCTCTGTTAACTTCTGGAAGCTTTGTTCACATTCTCTGCTCCAGTACCCTTCCAATATCTTCTTTCCCCCAGTGTTTGGTTTCTTTCTGCTGCCTTCAAGCTCCACCACCAGTTTGTGTAATGGGGCAGCAAATTGTGCAAGCTGTTCTTAGGCAAAGCCTAAGAAGGAGCGCAGTTCCGTAGCAGTGGTTGAAAACTTCCATTCAGCTGCCACTTTAATCTTATCTGGATCGGTTGCTACTCCCCCTGAAGAGATGACATGGCCTAAATATTTAACTTCTTGCTGAAAGAAGTGACACTTCTTCAACTTGTGTTTTAGGCTGTGCTCTTGGATGCACAACAAGACAACTTCTAGCCATTGCAGATGTTCTTGGAAGGAAGAGGAAAATATGATGATGTCGTTAAGATAGAGTAAGAGGGTTTGAAAGCTCTGATCTCTAAATATGCACTCCATCAACCTCTGAAAGGTACTGGGCGCATTACAAAGTCCGAAGGGCATACGGTTGAATTCAAACAATCCAAACGGTGTACAAAAAGCGGTTTTAGCCTTGTCTTTCTCTGCCACGGGGACTTGGTTATATCCACTGGCAAGGTCTAGAGTACTGAACCAGCTAGCTCCAGTCAAGGCTTCCAAGGACTCTTCGATCCATGGTAAAGGGTATGCGTCTTTCCGGGTTTTCGCGTTCAACAGCTGATAATCCACACACAGCCGTATAGCACCATCTTTCTTCTAAACGATTACGATGGGGGAGGAATAGGGGCTACAGCTTGGTCGAACCACCTCCCTTTCCACTAGCTCGCGTATGTGAGCTTTGGCCTGCTCGTACTGGGTTGGGATTAAGCACATGTAATGCTGTCTAACAGGAACCTCATCCAATAAAACAATCTCATGCTCCACTAAACTAGTAGAGCCTATGTCCCAATCCCCTTAACTGAACACCCCCCCAATACTTTTCTAGCTGGGCCCTACTCTCCTGTTCTTGCTCAGGGGTTAAGTTAGGTCAGGAAACAGCTAAAGGGTCAGGTGAGGAAACAGTGGTGGCCCTCTGTGATTGAACAACTGCTATTTGGCCCCAGACCCCACATTCCTGAATGGTGATCGCACTCCTTGCTTGGTTTACTTGAACCACATGAAGCTCACCTAAAGCAGTGTGAGGTTGCAGCTAGGGATGCCCCCCGACCCGGTTCTAAACGGGAACCGGTTCTAAATTAGTAAAAACCGGAGCATTTTTAAGATCCAACATTTTCGGTTCTGCTATCGGTAGTCGGTAGGTACTCGAGAAATCATGGAGTGAGATTTATATTGTGGCAATTGTGTTTTTCGAAGAATTTAAACGTCGCGAACATAATCTTGTTTGCCGTTTTCTCCATCTCTCTGTCTCGCTCTCTTACTGCGCGAGGGGCGGGGCTGTGCTGTGCTCCACACACTCGCTCACACACGCACAGACAGCTCTGCTCAAGGGCTCATCATGGCGGAGAGAACTAAACGTTCAAAAGTTTGGGTATATTTTTCAAAAGTCGATGACAACAGCGCTCGTTGCCACAAGTGCAACAAATCATTTGCCAGTAAGGGTGGCAATACAAGCAATCTGTCGAAACATCTTTAGTCAAAACATGGTATTAATCTGCAGAAATGTGGCGTTTTCCACTGCTTTGCTCGTAGTGTTCCATCCACGTCCACTGCAGGTTAGGGATGCCCCCCGAAACCCGGTTCTAAACGGGAACCGGTTCTAAATTAGTAAAAACCGGAGCATTTTTAAGATCCGACGTTTTCGGTTCTGCTATCGGTAGTCGGTAGGTACTCGAGAAATCATGGAGTGAGATTTATATTGTGGCAATTGTTTTTTTCAAAGAATTTAAACGTCGCGAACATAATCTTGTTTGCCGTTTTCTCCATCTCTCTGTCTCGCTCTCTTACAGCGCGAGGGGCGGGGCTGTGCTGTGCTCCACACACTCGCTCACACACGCACAGACAGCTCTGCTCAAGGGCTCATCATGGCGGAGAGAACTAAACGTTCAAAAGTTTGGGTATATTTTTCAAAAGTCGATGACAACAACGCTCGTTGCCACAAGTGCAACAAATCATTTGCCAGTAAGGGTGGCAATACAAGCAATCTGTTGAAACATCTTTTGTCAAAACATGGTATTAATCTGCAGAAATGCGGCGTTTTCCACTGCTTTGCTCGTAGTTTTCCATCCACGTCCACTGCAGGTAAGCCGTATGAGCCATAGATAGGGAGTTAGCTAGGCTAATAACGAATTATTACGAATAGGCCGATAAATAAAATATAATTGCTTAGCTTATTGTTTAGCTACAAATATATAAGCCATAGATACGTAGTTAGCTAGGCTAATAGCCGGGGACACTATAAGTCAGGAGAGATCACGACTCCTGCCGGAGAAGGCAGATATGTTGATTTTTCTGCAGAAGAACTGTTAGGATAATGTTCTAGGTTCTTGTTTGTTTGAACTTCCGTTAGCCTTTTGCTGTAAAAATTTATTTTTAATATATTTTTTTCTTTATCTTTATCTACTTTTATTTTTTATCTTATTTGTTGTTGTTGAATGTTGATTATAAAGTCTATAATTCAGACGCATTTAAAACATTGCTGCTGCTGTTGCTGCTGAATAAATGATATTTGTTTATATTTATATAAAGTTATATAATAGAATAATAAAGCAATGTCGATTCTGTTCTTAATTGTCTTTTTTCTTGCATAATAATCAAAAAGAACCGATAAGAGTATCGATAAAGTATCGAACCGATAAGCAGTACCGATAAGAGTAGTAGTATCGATAAAATCCTAACGGTACCCATCCCTAGTTGCAGCCACACACCCTGTTCACCTACATTTACAACAGGTAAGGTGACCTGACCATTGTCAACTGTAAGCAAGGCCTTTGAGATTAGTAAACCAGTGGAAAGTTGACCTTCCCCGTAAAAGAGGTCTAAAAAACAGAGGGTAGTGTGCCCCTAGGTACCTGAGGACAAGCTGTGGTGATGAATTTCAAAGAACCGGCAGGGATGCACATAGCCGGACCTCGAACCTTGACCTTACCAATACAACCTTTCTCTGATAATGCTTCCATGCTATGGCACTCTGAACGTGCTTGTTGCCAGTTAGGGTTAACAGTTTGTGCAAAAAGAGGGTCAAAAACAGAACCATTGCGACCAAACAGTTCATGATAGCAACTGTGGATGATGTTTATCCCGAGTAAACCAGGCACCTTACCATTTTGTGATTGAGAAAATGAATCTGGGGAATCCTTTACTACTAGCACGCTCATTTTTGGTAGGGTCTTGCCCAGCACATTGACATCCAGCTCTAGATAACCAACACATGGAATGTCCAAGCCATTAGCTGGCTTTAGCTGTAACCAGCTGCATTGTTGCAGCTGCCCCGTGACAGGAAATACTGCTTAAAACAACCCTCCGTAATCGTAGTAACCATCGATCCTGTGTCTAATAAGCAGGGGACTACAATGCCCCCCATACTAACTTCCATTATGGGACAATTTCCTATGAGTTGGGATGAATGTCCAGATGAAATATGGTTGAAGCACGAAAGATCCCCTTCTGATGCCTGGCTCCCCATACCAGAAGGCGCTAGTTTTCCAATGGCTGCATAGCGCTAGATGCCATTACTGTGGTTTGGCTACAACTGTATGTTCGGGGGCCTGCCCTAGTAGCTGAACCTGTGGGAGGGTTCAGCTCAACTGAGCAGAACCTGGCAATATGACCACCTTGGTTTATCATCCGGTTGAAACCTATATGGCCTAGCTGGGACCCTCCCTCTGTCACCGGGCCCAGATGAACCCAAATGTTTCAAAATGGCATCGAGCTGTAACTGTTGCTGATGTAAAGCCTCTTTCACCTTGGCAATCTCGCTATTAGGTTTACCAACAATGATATTAGCATCTGCCTCACAGCTACTCACATAGGTATCACAGGAGTGTGCCGGGGCCCTTTGGTTAGTCATAAGTTTAACCTGATCAACCCAACTAAGGGCTGCCCGATGAACGTCCATAAAAGACAGAGCGGGGGAGGCCACAAGCTTATCTTTTAGATGCCTATGGAGCATGTCATCACGCAGGTGTTCTACAAACTGGTCACATAAAGTGCAGTCAGAGTTAGAAATAGACCCCTCGGGACTCTTACGAATGGCAATGTCCATAATCGACTTGAGAGCATGAGAATACTCCGTAACAGATTCACCTTCTTTCTGTGTGCGTTAGTAAAACTGCTGTTGTACAAGAACATAAACCTGTTAACACGCATAGTTTTCTAAAAGTATGGCGAACACTTTATATGGGGTGTCCCTGTCTGTAACATAGTGGAACTTCATCTCAGCTTTTGCTTCCCCATCTAAATGATCAAACAGAAACAGAGCTTGCTCGACTGGAGGCATACGTCTAACTGATAGACACCTATGAGCTTTCTCGATCCAGTCCTCAACAGACATCAAGTCACAAGCAATTTTGCCTGAAAATCTCGGGCATTTACGCTCTCTAGGATCAAAAACATAATGCTCAGATACAGGTTGTGCGGTAACAGGGGCAGGCGTCCCACATGTAGATGAGGCAGTACCTTCCCCTTGAGAGTTCCTGGTAGGCCTCCAGCTCTGGATCAAAGGATAATGGCTGAGGTGAGTCATCACAGTAACCAGAAGCATGGAGTAGTTGATCTAGGTGTCTTCTCCAGATTAGATGACTACTGGTTTCTACCGTGTAAGACACTGGACCTGTTTTTGCTAAAACTGTCACTGGTGTCCACTTTTCCCCCTTGGCATAGTTCTGGGCGAGAACCCTGTCACCAGCTGTGAAGCTCTGCAGCCTTGCTTTCCCTTGTCTCTCTACGTGTTTTCTCCATTGACAATGCACAATCTCTCTTATCTTTTGTGGCCTCACGAGGTCCAGATGAGTGTGGAGTGTCTCTTGAGGAGAGCCTTGACAGGAGACACGTTTGTGGTAGCATGAGGTGTGTTTCGGTAAGACAACAGGAAGACACTGAGGCGCCGGTTGAGGGACTGCGTACCTTGAGAGGAATTGAGAGCTTGCTTCATGGTCTGTACAAATCTTTCAGCGAGCCTATTTGTAGCTGGGTGATACGGCACAGGCTTGATGTGTTGGATTCCGTTCTCTTCCATAAATATCTTGAACTCTTCAGACACTAGTTGTGGGACGTTATCGCAAACAATCTGCTGTGGGAAACCAAAACGGCTGAAAATAGACCTTAGCTCTGTCTTGTACTTTATAGTACTTATATTAGTAATGAATGGACCGGAGACCGAGGCATAACGTTGACCTTTTACTAGGCATATCTTCAAGTCTCAACCTCGCGCATGCGCGCTCATTACATATCAAAACCTGCTCACTACATCTTCCCCTTTTAAACCGATACTTTCAGGATCTTTACAGAAAAATTAAATCATATGTTAATCATGCCTAATGCTGATTTTACCAACAAGGCAGGGGAACAGCTGGCACCTTAAACATCTCTGTAAACGTGAGCATATGTAAACTGGTTAAATGAACTTCACATTTCACATCTCATATCTAGACACACATTACACATCTCATATCTTCCTTTTTTTTCTTTTTTTTGACCTATGAACATATCAAGACAAGTACATAACCTAACTGAGAGGTAGGGTAGACTACCTGATCCTCACTGTTGTGGTATGGAGGTTATTCTGCTCCGTGTACTCACAACACTAAACTACAAATTCAGTCTTTTAACAGGCTTGCCTGCCCTGCCAACTCTGGTGTGTAGTACGCTGGAGTGGAGCTCTTGATAGAGCGTTAGCTGCAATAAGATTTTTCCCTGGTACATGTACGATTGAGTAGGAAAAACGCAGAAGTCTCAATCTGAAGCGCATTATACAAGGCGGGACGTCATCCAGCGGCCTTGAGCTGAGAAGACTGATTAACAGTTTGTGGTCGGTTCGCATCACAAAGTGCAGGCCCAGGAGGTAGGTCTGAAATCTTTCACAAGTCCAGGTGACAGCAAGGGCCTCCTTTTCAATTTGGGCATATCTGCGCTCTGTTTCAGTCATGCTGCGCATGACTTTTTCACCTTTTCAAAGGCACACTGCTGCGCTGCTCCCCACAGCCACCTGTTTTCTGCTTTCAGGAGTTCTCTGATTGGCCCAGTGAGCTCTGCGATGTTAGGAGAGAATTTCCCCACATAGTTGACCATCCCCATGAAGCGTTTTACATCAGCCACATCTTTGGGTGGTGGCATCTCTCTAATTGCCCTAATCTTCTCAGGATCTGCTTGTATGCCCTCTGAACTGACGTGTCCGAGAAATTTGACCTGCTTCACTGCGAACTGACACTTGTTATTCAGAGTTAGGCCCCGCTGCTGCAGTCTTTGCAACACTTGATGCACCCTGTCATCATGCTCGTTGGGCGTGGCACCGAACACCAGGATGTCATCCGCATGACACAAAGTTCCTTCTAGGCCGTCAAGCATCTGCATTAAACGCTTCTGAAAGTGTTCTGGCGCTGATGATATTCCAAAGGGAAGCCGATTAAAACAATAACGGCCAAATGGTGTGATGAAGGTGGTGAGTGGGGCTGAATCTTTGTGCAAAGGCACCTGCCAAAAACCGGCAGTGGCATCCAGTTTGGAAAAAATCCTAACTCCAGCTAGCTTAGCTAATGTCTCATCAACCGCTAGAAGAATATGTCGCTCCATGCACACATTTTCGTTCAGGCGGGTTAGGTCGACACATATTCTAATTTTTCCATTAGGTTTTTGTACTACGACCATTCCTGAGCACCACTCTGTAGCTTCCTCTATAGGAAAAATAATGCCCATTTCCTCCATCCTTTTTAACTCTTCTTGAACTTTTACTCTTAAGGGCAATGGCACACGGCGTGGCACAGCGAAGGCAAAGGGAGTGGCATTTTCTTATAATTTAATTTTGTATTCTCCCTCTAGCTTACCTAAGCCTGTGAAAAATCTGGGATATTGTTCTTTGTAGCTTACCTCAGCTGCTGTGATAGCTTGCACAGGGCTGAGCAGGCAGAGGTCTTGTATCGCTGGTAAGCCAAGCAAAGGAGTCACTAACCCTGGCACAACATACACTTGCTGCTTCCCTACAATTCCATTGTGACTAATACCCGCAGTAAAATGTCCCTTCACTTCTATGGTAGAGTTACTTGGTCCACACAGTCTTTTGGTTGTCAGTAGCAGCTTTCCATGTCGCTTTTGTGAATACAAATGTGCCAGGATAGCTGTCACTGCAGCGCCCGTGTCCAACTTGAACATCATCTGCTGACCATTCACTGCAACTGATTTCTGCCAGAATGTGTTGGATTTTGTACAATTCACTGTGCCCAGGAACAACGTCTCTACACTTTCATCCAAGTCATTTTCCTTAATTTCTTCCACTCTCATTTTCGTTTTAACAAAATTTCTTACATTTCTTGCACTCAGCAGTGCGCGCGGGACATGCATTGAACGAATTTTCATGTGTCTTCCCTCATCTGCCACATTTAGTATTTGCATTATTTTGCACTCTTTCCTTTGGTTTAAAACCACTTTTTCCGTGTGGAGAGTATTTCTGTTTGAACTTGAATCTAACTGCATCCATGTTTGCATCTGTGCCATCTGTGCTACTCTGTCTCAGTGCAGGCTGTTGCTTTTTAATTTCCTCACTTTGGCGGATTTTTGTGATAGCTTTCACGAGAGTCAACTCAGAATCTAGCTGTAACTTCTCTGAAAGTCCATGGTCTCTGATACCTAAGACAAGGCGGTCTCTGATCATCTCGTCTTGGAGAATTCCATACTGACAATGCTCAGCCAGTTATGCACAGCAGTAATAAAAGCTTCAACTGTCTCCCCAGGCTCCTGGCTACGTTTGTTGAATTTAGCTCTTTCGTAGACGACATTATGCTTGCATACGAAATGTTTATCGAACGTTTGCTTTACTTTGTCGTACTTTTTCTTGGCCTCCTCCGTCAGTGCTAACGTGTTCAGAACGTCATCCGCCATGTCTCCCATAGTGTAAACTAGCGAGTTAGCTTGATACTCTTGACTCTTTGCATTTAGTCCTGCTGCCGCTATGCGGAATCTTTCAAAACGTCGGATCCAATTAGGCCAACTACTAAAGTCTCCGAAGTCAAATGCGTCAGGCGGATTTATTGAAAATAGAGAATCCATTCTGTTTTACCTTCCAAATGCTCCTCTCAAACGTTGTATCAACGCAGCTCCACGTTAGCGTTAGCTCTGCTAGCTCACTCAGCGAATTCAAAAGTTCTTTTCTCATGTAGTCAAACTGCATGGATCATTCCGTTCACTTGCGTCGGGTGATTGTATTTATCTCAGAGGCGAGGACGACGACTTCTTACACCATGTCTTGTACTTTATAGTACTTATATTAGTAATGAATGGACCGGAGACCAAGGCATAACGTTGACCTTTTACTAGGCATATCTTCAAGTCTCAACACTTGCGCATGCATGCTCATTACATATCGAAACCTGCTCACTACAAGCTCTTCAATGGTTCTCTCTAAGGATCGAGAACCATTCTTCATGACGGCAACATCAGGCCATTTACTATGAGCGTCGACCACCACTAAAACCATGTAGTTCTCCAGTCTCCAGTGGTCCAGCAAAGTTTATATGGACTCTTTGCCACGGCTCTTCAGGCAAGTCCCATGGGTGTAATGGAGCCAGCTGTGGGAGGTTTCTCAATGTCTGGCAGACAGAACATGACTTTGCTTTCCCCTCTATAGCTGCGTCGAGGCCTGGCCATCAGAAATAGCTGCGTGTGATCTCTTTCATTTGCACCACACCACAGTGTCCAGAGTGGAGCTCATCAAGCACTTTCTCTCTTAGTGGCGGTGGAATGATGACACGATAGCCCCACAATAAACATCCAGACTGGACTGAAAGCTCATTACTTCTCACCAGGTAAGGCTGCAAACTCTGTGTCATCTCTCCTCTCCTTCCACAGGTGATGATGCCCATAACCTCAGACAGGACTGGATCAGTGCGTGTGTGTTTCTTCACATGAGTTGAGGTCACTGGAGCAGCAGGCACTTCCTTGAAGTAGAAGACCTCGGCTTGTGTTGGCTCAGCGTGTGGGACAGGCAAAGGGAGCATGGAGAATGGTGTAACCCATTCACTTGTTCTCACTGGTTCTAATACTCCACTCTTCACTAATTTGTCTAATTTCTGCCTCTACCTTGGGTCTGATGGCATACGGAAAAGATCTAGCTTTTAGACACTTTGGTGTGCTTCCTGAACTGACTGTCAGCTTAACTGTAATGTCTTTCATGCTGCCGAGTTCTCCATCAAAAACATTGGCGTGTCTCTCCAAGATCTCCTGTAGGGGGGCTGTGTCTCCGTCATTAACCAGGAACACATCCTGCCAGTTCAGTCTGAGCTTTTCCAGCCATCTGCGGCCTAACAGGGCTTGGTGGTTTCATTTAATGATGTAGAATGGAAGAATCATTTTCTGTTTGTTGTGTTCCACTGTCACGTCCATAACTCCTAACACTGGACCAGCCTCACTTGTAGCTGCCTTCGATATTTTTAATAAAGACGAAACGCGGAGTCTCAACGGGTGCATTTATTGCTTCAAACACCACACAGGTACATTCTTGTCGAGCACCGTGAAAACCATAAAGAATAGAATGACAGTCACAACACAATTAGGCTAACTACTTCATAGCTTCACATAATTATATACATTTAGAGGAATGTACCGTAAAAGAAAACACATGAGCAATAGTAGGCTACACTTAACGTAAAACATGACGTACCTCGCTCCGCTTATCAAGTGGCTAGGAAAATCTTAAACGACATCTTGAGACACGTCTTGGAACAGCTAGAAACTTGCCAGAAACTGCAACTTGCTCTTCATCTCTAACAGTCTTCTGGTCTCAAACGTTTTAAGCTGCTTATCAATAGTTTCGAATCAATTGCTGTTCAGTAATCATAAACATTTAGGCTAATTCTTGAGTTATGCAGTGAACACTACGATCCTTTTCATATTGTGATCTCACATGCGCATGCCTTCACGTGCTTTATCGTTGAGCCAACGTGGACTTCCACTAGTCGAACGGCAAGGAAAACATTCTTTAAAATAAAAGTCCCCATACATAGGTATAGCTATCTCAAATTAAAAGTAGGTAAAAAATTACATGAGGGTTGCGGTCACTTACATCACCCATGTACATGCTTAATCTCAATTTTGTCATTCGTAGAGCAAGGTGCTGCAGCTTCTCCTTATGGACAGCTTCTGATACGATGGGTACACGTGTACCCATCATATCGTACCCATTGTGATCTGTAGCGCGTAGGGTGCAGATTGAGGAGAGGCTGGATAGGTGGAGGTATGCACTGGAGAGAAGAGGAATGAAAGTCAATAGGAGGACGGAATATCTATGCGTGAATGAGAGGGAGGACAGTGGAATGGTCAGGATGCAAGGAGTGGAGGTGATGAAGGCATATGAGTTTAAATACTTGGGGTCAACTGTCCAAAGTAACGGGGAGTGCAGAAGAGAGGTGAAGAAGAGAGTGCAGGCAGGGTGGAGTGGGTGGAGAAGAGTGTCAGGAGTGATTTGCGACAGAAGGGTACCAGCAAGACTTAAACGGAAGGTTTACAGGATGGTTTTGGGACCTGCTATGTTATATGGTTTGGAGACAGTGGCACTAACAAAAAGACAGGAGGCGGAGCTGGAGGTGGCCGAGTTGAAAATGCTAAGATTTTCACTGGGAGTGACGAAGACGGACAGGATTAGGAATGATTATATTAGAAGGACAGCTCAAGTTGGACGGTTTGGAGACAAAGCAAGAGAGGCAAGATTGAGATGGCTTGGACATGTGTGGAGGAGAGATGCTGGGTATATTGGGAGACGGATGCTGAATATGGAGCTGCCAGGAAAGAGGAAAAGAGGACGGCCAAAGAGGAGATTTATGGCTGTGGTGAGGGAGGACATGCAGGTGGCTGGTGTGACAGAGGAAGACGCAGAAGACAGGAAGAAATGGAAACGGATGATCCGCTGTGGTGACCCCTAACGGGAGCAGCCGAAAGTAGTAGTAGTAATCTGATGCAGAGAGCTCTCTGGAGGCGTGGTCAGCTGGGTTTTCTGCTGTGTCAATGTCGTACCACTGGTTGGGATCTGCATTTGCTCTTATCCGTCCGCACACGATTTGCAACAAAGACATGAAATCTTCGTGCTTCATTGTTGATATACGCCAGGACAACCTGAGAGTCTGTCCAGAAGAAATCCTCATCAATCTGCATTTCAAGTTAATTTTTCAGCATGACACTTAATCTTGCGGAGACCACGGCTGCTGGAAGTTCCAGTCTTGGAATGCTTGTGAGCTTTGTCGGTGCAACTCTTGCTTTGGCCATCACAAGACAGCAGTGGAATTCACCCCTTTAATTTTTTGAATCTGAGATAGGAACATATCCCGTATCCCACATTACTAGCATCCGAGAAGTGCTGCAGTTCTGTATTGACAGTTTTGCCGAAGTCTTGTGGGCGGCAGCATCTCGGTATTAAGACTTCCTTCAGCTTCTGAAGACCATTCTTTCATTCCTCCCACCTGTCAGGGTCTGTCATGTGTCAGTTTCCCGTTTTATTTTGATAGTCTTGTCTCTGTGTTCACGTCCTGTTCCCCATGTGATTACCTGTCCCCGCCCTTATGTGTTTCACCTGTGCCTCCTTATCCCTTCCCTCCTGTGAGTATTTAACCTGTGCTCCCCTGTATGTCAGTGCCAGATTGTCTTGTCTCATAGAGCAGCATTCCAGCGTTTCATGTAAGAGAGTTTCCCCGTGTCTGACTGTTTCGCTCCTGGTTTCCGAGTCTCCGTCTCCGGTTTTGGTACCGTCGCCTGTTTCTTGAAGTCTTCTGTCTGCCGATTTTGCACCTCTGCCTGTCTGATTGCCTTTCTGGATTTTGACCCTTGGGCCGAATTAAAGACCCTGAGAACTGGTTACTTTCTGCCTGCCTGCATTTGTGTCCGCCAGTCTCTGTGTCCCTGACAGAACAATCTGGCCACGATGGACACAGCAGAGCAGGACTCGGTGCTCACTAACCTCGAAGTGCAGGAGCGCCGGCTCCGACAACAGGAGAAGGTTGAACAGGTGCATCGGGCTGTGGCGGAAGCTTCCCAGCGCAGTGAAGCGGTGTGCAGCACAGTTACCGCTCAACTCAACTACGTCATCGGGCAGCTTCAAGCCATGGGGCAGCCACTCACCCCTCTCAGTCAGCTGAAACCCCTGCGCCGGCCTCATCGTCAGCTCCGGCACCAGAACCGCCTCTGGCTCCTGCTCCTCCCTCAGAAGTCAGACCCGTCTGGCTCTCCAGTCCGTAAATATTCTCTGGGGAATCTGATGACTGCCGCCCCTTCCTCTCTCAGTCCGAGCTCCATTTTGAGTTCCAGCCCGCCGCCTTCCACTCGGATCGAGCCAAAATAGCCTTCATTATCTCCTAGCTATCGGGGAGAGCCAGGGCGTGGGTCACTGCGGAATGGAGCCGGCGGTCTGCAGTATGTAACTCTCTTTCTCTCTTCACCGACACATTTAAACACATTTTCACTCTACTCTTCCCGCTAGAGAAGCTGCTAGAGCTCTACACTCCCTGAGACAAGGAAGACGCTCTGTGATGGTCTATGCCATAGAGTTCCACACGCTAGCCGCCGACAGCGGTTGGAATCAACCTGCCTTGGTGGATGCCTTCTTTAATGGACTCTCCGAGACCCTGAAGGATCATCTCACTCCTCTGGACCTGCCGGTGGAGCTGGATGCCCTCGTCGCCTTAGCCTCCCGCATCGACATAAGACTGAGGGATAGACAGAGAGGTCGCCCCATCAGGGAACCTGACCAGCTCGGCACCCCTCCCCAAGCGTCGGTCTCCATGAGCAGCTCACCTCCCAACGCTGTTCCGGAGCCAATGGAGGTTGGGCGTACCCGCCTCACCCCAGCCGAACGTCACCGTCGGATGATGGAGGGTCGGTGCATATACTGTGCCCAGCTGGGTCATTTCATTGCCTCCTGCCCTCTACGTGGTTCCCTACCTGCTCCACCCTCTAGACCCCTGGTGAGTGTTACTGCTCTTAAAAATAAGACTCAGAGACAATTAACAAAGGTGAAACTAACCGCTGCCTCTTCCACTCTGAACTGTTCAGCATTAGTTGATTCAGGTGCAGATACTAGCCCAGAGCCTAGGCGCCTCGGATGAGCCGCTGCCTACACCCCTCCTTGCCACGGCTCTTGACGGCAGGCTTATTGCCACTGTTACTCATCAGACCTCACCCATCCAGATGAGCCTCCCCGACGGACATGTGGAAAACCTCCGTTTTCACCTGTACAACTCTGAGATGCATCCCCTGATCCTCGGGTACCCCTGGCTGGTTCAGCACAACCCACACATCAACTGGGCTACCGGTCAGGTAATTGGGTGGGGAAAAAACTGCTACCAAGACTGTTTCCAGGACATAGCCTCTAACCTCTTGAGTATGACACAGTCAAAGGACTCTCCTGACCTGACTGGTGTCCCAGCCTGTTACCATGACTTACAAGAAGTTTTCAGTAAGAGCAGAGCTGCTTCCCTTCCTCCCCATCGTGAATATGACTGTGCTATTGACCTCCTCCCCGGTGCACCCATTCCTAAAGGTCGGTTGTACTCTCTGAGAGAAAAGCTATGGAGGACTACATCAATGACTCCCTCGCAGCAGGGCTAATTCAGCCATCATCCTCTCCAGCTGGAGCAGGGTTCTTCGTAGAGAAGAAAGACAAGAGTCTAAGACCATGCATAGACTATTCCCCACTCAACAACATTACAACCAAGAACCGTTACCCCCTCCCACTAATTTCTTCTGTCTTTGACGTCCTCAAGGGCGCTAAGGTATTCACAAAATGCGTATCACCTGATACGCATCCGGGAGGGGGATGAATGGAAAACAGCTTTCAATACGCCCATTGGCCACTACGAGTACTTGGTCATGCCCTTTGGATTGACTTAACACCCCCCGTAGTTTTCCAAGCCCTAGTGAATGATGTCCTGAGGGACCTCCTGAATCAAAATGTCTTTGTATTTCTTGATGATATCCTTATTTTTTGCCCCGACGAAGAGTCTCATGTCCGGATGGTACGGGAAGTTTTGAAAAGACTGTTAAGAAATGAACTGTTTGCCAAAGCAGAAAAGTGTGAATTCCACAGGAAACAAGTGACTTTTCTTGGGTACGTGATCTCCCATGATCACTTGGAAATGGACCCAGAAAACGTCCAGGCTGTGGCAGAGTGGCTGACCCCCACCTCCCGAAAGGAGGTAAAACGTTTTCTTGGCTTCGCGAACTTCTATCGTAAGTTCATTAGAAACTTTCGCTCAGTGGCCGCCCCTTTAAGTGCCTTAACCTTTCCCAAGGTTTCGTTTCAGTGGTCTCAATCCTCCAAGGATGCGTTCCAGCGCCTGAAGAAGCTCTTCACCACAGCTCCGGTCCTCACCCTGCCCTCGGTTGATCAACAGTTCATCGTGGAAGTGGACGCCTCCTGGGCCGTCTTGTCTCAGAGATTGGGTACGGATAATAAGATCCACCCCTGTGCGTTTCTTTCCCGGAGATTATCTCAGGCGGAGAGAAACTACTCTGTGGGGGACCGGGAGCTGTTGGCTGTAAAAGTGGCGCTGGAAGAGTGAAGGCACTGGCTAAAGGGGGCGGCCCAACCATTCCTCGTGTGGACAGGCCACCGGAATTTGGAATACCTCAAGGGTGCCAAGAGGCTCAATGCCCGCCAAGCCAGGTGGGAACTTTTCTTTTCCCGGTTTAATTTCACTCTGTCATATCGTCCAGGAAGCAAGAACACAAAGCCAGACGCCTTGTCAACGCATTTATGCACCCGAAACAGACTCCTCAGATCCAGAACCCATCCTCCCTGAAAACCTGCATCATGGGAGCCTTCACCTGGAGTGTGGAAGGCAAGGTAATAGAGGCTCTCAGGGCGATTCCATCACCCCTGAGACCCCCATGAACAAGTTGTTTGTTTCCCCCTTTCCTCCGGGGGGAGGTTATTAAGTGGGCTCATGAAAACAAGCTCTCCTGTCATCCTGGCATCCACCGAACCCTCTTCAGAGTGTTGGAGCAGTTCTGGTGGGCTAACGCCAAGGATGACGTGTCAGAGTATGTCGCTGCCTGTCCTGTCTGTTCCCAGCAGAAAAGCTCCAATGCCCCACCAGCTGGCCTCCTTCACCCTCTGCCCGTGCCACAGCGCCCCTGGTCAGACCTCTCAGTGGACTTTGTCACTGGCCTCCCTCCATCCAAAGGTAACACAGTCATCCTCACTGTCGTTGACAGATTTTCCAAAATGGTTAAATTCATCCCCACACCCAAACTACCATCTGCCAAACAAACCGCCAAACTCTTGCTCCAGAACATTTTCAGAACCTTTGGATTTCCCAGGAACATTCTGTCTGACCGGGGGCCGCAGTTCGTGGCTCAGTTCTGGGAGGCCTTCTGCCAGCTGGTGGGGGCCACTAGAAGCCTCTCCTCGGGATACCATCCCCAGACCAATGGCCAGACGGAGAGGCTGAACCAAGATTTGGAGACCGGTCTTCGCTGTCTCTCCTCAAATAACACCTCATCGTGGCCCAGGATGCTGCTGTGGGTCGAATATGCCCACAACACCCTTCCCTCTGCCTCGACCGGTCTCACCCCCTTCCAGGTGGTGTTCAGCTATCAGCCTCCCCTCTTCGCAGCCCTGGAAAAAGAGGTCAAAGTCCCCGCTGCTGCTGTTATGGTCCGCCGGTGTCGAGGCATGTGGTCTCGCGCCCGCCGGACTCTTCTCCAGACTTCCGCCGCCTACAAGAAAGTGGCTGACCGCCGTCGCTGCCCAGCCCCAGCATACCGCCCCGGACAAAGAGTGTGGCTCTCCACCAAAGACCTGCCCATCCACCATCCATCCCGCAAGTTAGCACCTAGGTACGTTGGCCCATATCCAATCTCGAAAATCATTAATGACTCCGCTGTCAAATTGAAGCTTCCCAGGACCACCCGCATACACTCCACCTTCCACGTCAGCCGGATCAAACCAGTCAAGGAGAGCCCACTCGTCCCCGCTGCCAAGCTCACACCGCCCCTCCGTCTCATTGATGGGGAGACTGTCTACACTGTCAGGAAACTGCTGGATGTTCGGCAGCGGGGCCGGGGCCTGCAGTACCTGGTGGACTGGGAGGGTTACGGGCCAGAGGAACGCTCATGGGTCCCCTCCCGGGACATCATGGACCCTCGCCTCATTGCCGAGTTCCACCGCCGCAATCCTCAGGGTCCTGGGCCGCCAGCAGTCGGCCGTTAGGGGGGGGGGGATACTGTCAGGGTCTGTCATGTGTCAGTTTCCCGTTTTATTTTGATAGTCTTGTCTCTGTGTTCACGTCCTGTTCCCCATGTGATTACCTGTCCCCGCCCTTATGTGTTTCACCTGTGCCTCGTTATCCCTTCCCTCCTGTGTGTATTTAACCAGTGCTCCCCTGTGTGTCAGTGCCAGATTGTCTTGTCTCCTAGAGCAGCATTCCAGCGTTTCATGTAAGAGAGTTACCCCGTGTCTGACTGCTTCGTTCCTGGTTTCCGAGTCTCCGTCTCCGGTTTTGGTACTGTCGCCTGTTTGTTAGTCCGCCTGGTTCTTGAAGTCTTCTGCCTGCCGACTTTGTACCTCTGCCTGTCTGATTGCCTTTCTGGATTTTGACCCTTGGACCGAATTAAAGACCCTGAGAACTGGTTACCGTCTGCCTGCCTGCATTTGTGTCCTCCAGTCTCTGTGTCCCTGACACCACCATGGGTTTAAGGAAGCGATGACTGACAAGATACCACGGTGTGTTGAGGGCCTATCCGGTAAGTCAACATTGAAGCTGAAGGTGTCATGTTCTAGTGACCACTGGATACCGAGTGCACGTTCTGCTGGTGTAGCATTCAGGCCAAGATTGAGTGGTTCAGTTGTTACTGCTATTTCTGATGGGTCCACGGAGTTCAGGACTTCTCTTTCATTCGAGTTGAATTTGTGAAGGCGTAGACCTCCTCTTTTGCACAACTCTTGTGCCCCAACGACCAGCTTCTTTGCCTCTTCTATTGAGGGGACGCTGGTTAGACCATCATCCACACGGAAGTTCTTTTCAATAAAGGCTGATGCTGTTGGATAGTTCTCTTTGTGTTGTCGAGGTAGGTACTTCAGGCCAAAGTTGGCACATCCGGGGGACGAAGCAGCGCCGAAATGGTGGACAGTCATCTGATACTCTTGTGGTTCTCCTTCCAAATCTCTGGTCACCCACCAGAGTAACGTTGGGTAGTTCTGTAATTTAGGAGAGACAGAGAATTGGTGGAACATCTTCTCAATCTCGCAGATCACAGCTACAGCTTCTTTTATGACGCGACAGAGCACTCCCAACAGTGAGTTGATCAGGTCAGGGCCTGTCAGCAGCATGTCATTTAAAGAGACACTGTGGAACTTCGCTGAACACGACCATTATCTTTTCTGGCTTCTTGTGGTGGTACACCCCATGGTGGGGTATGTACCACACAGTCTGCCCTTCAGGTGTTTTAGGGGCTGGCTCCGTGTCACCTTTGATCATCATGTCCTCCATGAAGGCGGTGTACTGGTCGCGATACTGTTTGTTGGCCTTCAACCTTTTTTTAAGTATTGCAGTTAGACTGTAGCCAGTCTTTTGTTGTTTGGTAGTGAAGGTGGACTGTTGCTCTTGAAAGGGAGAGGTATTTCATAGTGTCTGTCTTCCCTCTGACCGATGTTGTCGCTAAGAAGCTGTACGAAGCGGACGTCATCTTGGGATTCATACTTGTACTTGTCTTCATATCTCCTTTCATTGAAGTCTGATTCCAAGACCTTCAGCACATCAGTGGTAGATGGAGCTGGTATTTCCCCCACTGCAACGCGATGCACAAAATTCTGGTTTCCCTGTCGATCCAAATGTGGGTTGGATGAGCCTACTATACTCCATCCAAGTTCAGTTCTTTGCGCAAAGAGATCGTTATCACTTCCTGTGATGACCTCAAGGGGGGCTAATGCTAACGGACAGTCATTTCTGATTAACAATACCACTTCACAGCCTTGTAGTGGAGGTAGCTTGTTCGCTAGATGTTTGAGATGAGGCCATTGCAGCGCAGTCTTCTTAGTTGGAATGTAGGACTTGTCTACTGGAATGAAGTTGTGGGTGTAGGCTTGGCGTAGTTGGATCTGTTTTTCAGAGTGTAGCCCTCTAACATGTAGACCACGAACACTTCTGCTTACTATGACTGTGTCAACAGCTGTCATTGTGCTAAGTTTCAGTTGTACTGGTTGAGTATCTACTTTTAGCTCTTCAAGTAGATCTTCCAAGATGAACGTTGAGTCACTCTGCATGTCGAGTAGAGCATACGTGAGAATTTCTCTCTGTGGCTCTTCTGTTGATGACATGAGAACTGGGACAATGCTTGTAGTGGCAGAGGCGTGTTGCATCACTGTGTTCGACGTGACTGTGTGAATTTCCATGCTTGCATTGTCTGTGGAAATGGAATGTTTCTCTAATGCTTCCACAGGCCTTTTATTTCTCTCATCATGCAAGCAGGTAGGATGATGTCGGTTGCATGTGCCACAGGTATGTCGTCTTTTGCAGTCTTTCCTGCTGTGTCCCTTTCTCAGAGTCAGACGTCCGAAGCAGAGGTGATGTTCATGAATGAAAGCCTTCTTGTCTTGTATAGTTTTTGCTGCAAAGGTGGGGCACTTGGCGACACCGTGCGTTTCATCTTCGCAGATGGGGCAAGGGGGTTTTGGCTTGGAATTTGATGATTCTTGATTCTCTGAGGTGGACTTGTTCTTATGAGCACTAGTGTTGAGTGCTCTAGCTCTCTTGGGCACTCTTTCATCCGTGGGCTTGTTATTCATTGGAATGAACTCTGTGAAACAGGAGACGCTCGGGTAATCTACAGATGCGTCCAATTCTTTCACAACAACTCGGCTCCATCTACGCATGATCCACTCTGGTAATTTTTTAAACATCTTGTGATTTTCTTCGCAATCATTTAGAATGGACAATCCTTTAATGTGGGGCATTGCCTCAACGCAGCCTTGCAGGAAGTCTGCAAACTCTCAAAGCACAAGAGGATCATTTACACGAACCTTGGGCCATTTCATTAGCTTGTCTCAAAAGGCTTTCAAAAGGCTGTACAACGAAGGAGTTTCCATCCCTCTGTTGTAGGACTTTCAAAGCCCCTTGATATGCATCTTCTGAGTTTCTGTAGAAGAATCCCTCTACAGCCTTTAGAGCATCTCCAGCAAGGTAGTTTTTCAGATAAAACATCTTCTCGCTAGCTGGTAAAGGCTGCCAGTCTATCAGAGCCATGAAGGACATTTTCCAGTCTATGAACTTTAAGGGTTCGTCAGTGAATGTTGTTGGCTCTGGCGCAGGCAGACAATTCATACTTAGCAAGCTTATGATTGCTTGGGTTAGACTACCCTTCTCCTGAGTTACTGGTATTTCAGGGTTTACATGGATTTTCGATTCAGTATTTCAAGGAACAGAAAGTGTTTTGTTATCAATCTCTTCATCACAGTGCTTAGAATCATCTTCAAAACTTTTGTATGCTGTCACCCGTGCCGCTGCTACTCTTAACTTCTTTCTCAGCTTGTAGCAGCTGTAGCTTTGTCTTCTCTTCTTGCATCTCTGTCTCTAGTTTATGAAGTCTTGCTTGCTGAGTATGGATTTCATGCATAGACTTAGCTTGTTCTTGTTTAGCTGCAAGTTCTGCTTCTGCATCAGCTCGCTTGCTGGAGGCCTTGGGTGTGGCATTGGAGTGGTTGCTGGAGGCCTTGGAGGTGGCATTTGGGTGGTTGCTGAAGGCCTTGGAGGAGGCATTTGAGTGGTTGTCTGATCTCTGTGATAACCCTGAGATTACGGTTTCTGTATTTGTGCCTCCAAAGGCAGACATATACCCATCCTTATTTAGCACCATCCTCACTCCTTCCTTCTCAAAATGGACATTGAAGGCCTCATCAACGGTCTCTAGCCGTTTACTTACAATGTCACATATCTCTGCAGTTATTATAAGACAGGCATCCATTTTATGAACAATATCTGGAGTAGCAGTGCAGTTGCGTTGGATGAGCTCAAAATATAGGCTTATTACGTTGTGCCTGGCTTGAATATACTTTTCAATTTTATCAAGGTCTTCTTGTGAACAGAATGATTTCAATGCCTTTGCATGTTTCTTTGTTTCCTGATCGTGCATCTCTCGGCCCTTATCTGTTAAGCTTCTTTCACGAGAGCTTGACTTAACCTGTTGTATGTCAACCGTTGTTTCTTCAGGGATCGACATTTTGTTTGGCTTGTACAGCTGTATGATTAACTTATGACTTTAGAGTGTCTTCAGTCTGGGTTTGAACTTCAGTGAATATAGACTTACTTTTAGCACTGAGTGACACCGCTAGACATATACTACTTCAAACACCTAAAGTTTTTCTATCAAACAAACACTGAGCAAATCTCAAAGTACAGCACAATTACACAATTTTCCCTTTTGGATTGTCTTACAATAACACAGGTTCAGTAGTTCTAAATGTAAGAGATGAAACTAACTATAGGCCTATTCTTAGATCACGTAACTAAAGCCTTTAAATCCCTTTACAATCAGAAAATATACAATCATATTCAGGTAACTTTCAGTCTAATATGTGGATATCAACGTTAGGCTACTTTTGTCAGAAAAGGTCTCTCACTGCATCTGTGCGTTCAGTAGCCTACTGTACTGATCTTGCCTGAGTGCTGGTTACAAACGTTGGCCAATGAACTGATGGCGGGACTTCAGGCGCTCTCGACACACAAGATGGCAGACGACAGATGAGGCGTTGAGTTGTCGTCGATGCTCAGCAGCGAGTTTCCACTGGAGCTGCCCTCGATATTTTTAATAAAGACGAAACGTGGAGAGTCTCAACGTGTGCATTTATTGCTTAAAACACCACACAGGTACATTCTTGTCGAGCATCGTGAAAGCTATAAAGAATAGAATAACAGTCAAAACACAATTAGGCTAACTGCTTCACAAAATAATATACATTTAGAGGAATGTACCATAAAAGAAAACACAAGAGTGATAGTAGGCTACACTTAACGTAAAACATGAGTACCTCGCTCCGCTTATCAAGTGGCTAGGAAAATCTTAGAACGCCATCTTGAGACACGTTTTGGACCAGATAGAAACTTGCCAGAAACTGCAACTTGCTCTTCATCTCTAACAGTCTTCTGGTCTCAAACGTTTTAAGCTGCTTATCAATAGTTTCGAAACAATTGCTGTTCAGTAATCATAAACATTTAGGCTAATTCTGGAGTTATGCAGTGAACACTACGATCCTTCTCATATTGTGATCTCACATGCACATGCCTTCACCTGCTTTATCGTTGAGCCAACGTGAACTTCCACTAGTCGGACGGCAAGAAAAACATTCTTCAAAATAAAAGTCCCCATACATAGGTATAGCTATCTCAGATTAAAAGTAGGTAAAAAACGACATGAGGGTTGCGGTCACTTACATCACCCATGTACATGCTTAATCTTAACTTTGTCATTCGTAAAGCAAGGTGCTGCAGCTTCTCCTTATAGACAGCTTCTGATACTATGGATACACGTGTACCGGTGTCTACTTGCATCCACACTGCTTTGTTCTCCAACAGTGGTGTGACCCAGTATCCATCGTTACTGTTCCCTCTGATGCACTTAGTTGCTGTGCTTCATGAGCAGCCATCTCCATTGACGTGCTTATCATTATGGCCTTTTTCAGTGTCAAAACAGCCTCAGAAAGTAGTCGTTTCTGGATGGACTCACAATGTAGGCCACACACCAGTCTGTCACATATGGTGTCATTGAGCACACGTCTAAATTCACAATGTTCAGATAACCATTTCAGTGCAGCTACAAAGTGTGAAACAGATCCCCCCCTCTCCCTGGTTCCTTTTATGGAATCTGAACCGCTCTGCTATGATCAGTGGCTTAGGAGAGTAGTGATTTCCCAGTATTTGGACTATCTCATCATATGATTTGTCCTCTGGCTTCTCAGGTTGCACTAGACTGCACAGCAGGTTGAATGTTTTTCCTCCCATAACACTCAAGAAGGTTGGCACTACAATATCACAACATATCCATTATTCTTGTTAGCAAGTATAAAATACAACTTTTCTGTGTATGTGCTCCACTGCTGTGTTTTCTTCAAATTGTCCTATGTTTCCAATTACTGCCGCCATTTTAAAAAGAGCATGGGGCAGTGTGAATTACGGCAAGGTGGAAAGTGTCGTGAGTTGATGTTGGTTAAGTAAAAGTTATAAACGTGTCTCCCGGTGTGGTCATTGACTGAACATAATATTTGGCGAACGAGGATGGCTGGCTTCATTCTAATCACCTTTCCTACCCGTTCCCGGTGACCCAGCTGTTCCTTGGGACCGATGGATATCGTCGTTTGATGACTATTTACTGGCTCTGGGGCATGTGGATTTAGCAGCAGCTAGAAAGTGTGCGCTCTTGCGGCACTGCCTCGGTCAGGAGGGGAAACGTATTTTCGCTACACTCTCAGTGGCGGATGACACCTATGCTGCGGCTACCAACGTACTACAGTCCCATTTCAGCTCAGGAAGGAGCCGACGCATGCACCGATTTGAGTTTCGCCAGAGAGCCCAGAAGTCAGGTAAGTCAGTGGGCCAGTTCTCTGCCTCACGTGGGCTAGCAAAGCATTGTGACTTTGGGGCTTTGGGGGATGGACTTATAGTTGATCAGCTAATAGAGAAAACGTCTTGTGCTCAGCTGAGGGAAAGACTGTTACTCGAACCAGACTCCATGACATTATCTGACGCTATAGTGATTGGAAAGCGGTTGGAAATGGCTCTGCTGGAAGCGCACAAGTTCTTGTGCAGGAGCCCGTGACGTCACTGCTACCGGCAGTTCACTGCTTAAACACATCTCTGCTTAAAATATCTACTGTTGCCCAGGAGACGGTAGGGGCGGCTGACATGGACAGTGACAGCTTTGATGTGCAAAGAGTGGCAGACATGGGGTCTAGGGAGAGTGGGCCCAAGCGTTGTACTAACTGTGGCTCCACAAACCATGTATCTTGGGACAAATCATGTCCTGCCCTGGGCAAGCGCTGTCATAACTGCAACAAAATGAATCACTTTGCACGCTGGTGCCGCTCCCCCCCTGCAGACCCACAGGCTGCTGCAGTTCCTATCAACACAGTTCAGAGCCAGCGCGCCTCATAGAGCCAGCGCGCCTCATTCAGCCACTGCACATGCCTTGTGGGCGGAGCCTACATACCGCTCCTTGTTGGCAAAGGTGTCACTCCAGAACGAACCCACATATGACCGGCTTTTCCGTCACGTGCCCCTGGATGCGGCAGCCAACTCCCTGTCGGGCTACGGCCACGCCCCCATCGCCGCTTTGGGAGTAGTCTGCCTTCCCGTGGAGCATAATCACCAGTACGTCCCTGAAACCAGGTTCTACCTCACACAGAAAGGGGCTAACATCATACACTGACTGACGCTGTGGGCCTGCATGTCCTGCAGGTCTCCACCTCCTGGCCCGAACGTTACCCGGAACTGTTCGGAGGACTGGGCTGCATGTCTGGATTTGTGCACCAGCCTACTGTGGACTCATCAGTCCACCCAGTAATCCAGCCACTACGACGCATTCCCCTGGCCCTCCGGGGTGGGGTGGAAGAGGAGCTACACCACCTGGTGAAGGAGGCCATCATCGAACCAGTCAATGCCTCGCCTTGGATGTCCAACCTGGTGATAGCCAATAAGCGGGGTGGTGGACTGCGCCTGTGCGTGGATCTGACGGACGTCAACAAAGCCATCCTTCCCGACAAATACCCTCTCCCCACAGCTGAGGCGCGGCCGTGTCTGCATGCCGTCAGGGTCGCTCCGCAGAGATTGTGTGTTTTGTTAGTTTATATGTTTGTTTGTGACATTTTTTTTCCGCACACGTACATCGGCATTGATATTCTACGACCGCAGCTCACTTTTGGACTTAAACTTTAGATTTCCGTCCACTTTTACCATTGATTCAGCGTGGCCGGAGGTGATTCTATGAACGAACCCCTACAACAGTAGTAACAATAACAATGGTAACTCACCTCCAGGGAGTAGAAGAAAACATAGAGGAAAACGAAGTGGAATCCGGATCAGACTACAACACCAAGTCCACCGTCTACCTCTGCCCAGCATCCTTCTTGCTAACGTCCAGTTCCTGGAAAATAAACTGGATGATGTAAGAGCGAGAATCAGATTCCAACGGGACTTGAGAGATTGTAACATCCTTTGTCTGACTGAAACGTGGCTAAACCCGCTGGTGCCAGACCGAGTCATATGTCCGACCGAGTCCTTCTGTGTTTTTCGGGCGGACAGAACGGAAGAGTCCGCTAAATCCAAGGGTGGAGGAGTCTGCTTTATGATCAGCAGCAACTGGTGTAACCTAAAGGACATTAAGATTCTTTCTCGTTTCTGCTCGCCGAACCTGGAGCATCTGACAATCTCATGCCGTCCATTCTACCTTCCCCGGGGGTTAAGCTCAGTCATCAACACATCTGTATGTATATATTCCACCACAGGCAAATACCGATGTAGCACTATCGGACCTACATGACGTGCTAGGCCGAGTAAGTACCTCGACGCAGCTATGGTGGTGGCGGGGGACCTCAATAAAGCGAACCTAAAAAAAGTCATGCCGAACTTTCATCAGCACATTACGTGTGCTACCAGAGGGGATAGAACTTTGGATCACTGCTACATACCGTTCAAGAGAGGCTACAAGGCTGTCTCCTTTCGGAAAATCTGATCTCGCCGCCATTTTCCTGCTTCCGGCGTACAGACAAAAGATTGCACAAATCAGAGGCCGAGCTTCAGGACGCTCTGAGTGACGTTGACTGGGAGATGTTCCAATCGAGTTCCAGTGACGTCAGCGAGTTTACGGAAGTGTTTACGAGCTACTTTGCAACGCCTGTCGATACCATTGTCCCCGCAGTAAAAGTTAGGTCCTTTCCTAATCAAAAACCGTGGGTTGATAGAACCATCCACGATGCTGTAAACGCACGCACTGCTGCCTATAACTCTGGTCTTGCATCCGGCAACATGGACGAGTACAAGGCAGCGTCCTACAGTCTTAGGAGGGCGGTAAAAGGAGCTAAGAAGAGGTACAGAGTTAGGGTGGAGGCGCAGATGGAGCAACGCGACACCAGACGTCCATGGCAAGGACTACAAACAATAACCGACTACAAGAGAAGATCCCCCGCGATTGGGAGTGCCGATGCATCCCTAGCGGATGACCTGAACTCTTTTTATGCACGTTTTGAGGCTAGGTCGTCGGCTAGCAACGACACTGTTAGCTTAGCCGAGGTGAGTCCTACAGTTGGGGATGAACATCCACTCTCGATGACTGAGCATAGTGTGTAGAGGGCTCTGACAAGGGTGAACACAAGGAAAGCTGCTGGTCCTGACGGCATATCCGGGTGAGAACTGAGGACCTGTGCTAATCAGCTAGCTCCAGTGTTCACCACAATATTCAACATCTCCCTAGCTGAGTCTGTGGTCCCCACCTGCTTCAAGAGATCCACTATTATCCTTGTGCCGAAGAATGCTTCTCCAACATGCCTGATTGACTATCGACTGGTGGCCTTCACATTGGTGGTCATGAACTACTTAAAAAGGCTGATAAAAGACCAAATCTGCACCTTCCTGCCCTTCTCCATGGACCCGCTGCAGTTTGCTTATCGTCCAAACAGATCCACAGATGACGCTGTCTCCCAGGTACTGCACACCACATTCTCTCATCTTGACAGCCAGACTGTTGTTCATTGACTACAGTTCAGCTTTCAATACCATAGTCCCCACCAGGCTGGCTGGCAAGCTGAGTGAACTGGGACTGAACACCCCTCTGTGTGCCTGGATCTTGGACTTCCTAACCGCCAGGCCCCAGGTGGTCAGGGTGGACAGTCACACCTCCAGCTCCCTTACTCTGAATACAGGATCCCCCCAGGGCTGCATGCTCAGCCCCCTGCTGTACTGCCTGTACACACACGACTGTGTGGCCAGGTTCTGCTCCAACTCCATCATCAAGATGCGGACCACACAGTGGTGGTGGGTCAGATCTCTGATGACGACGAGAAAGCCTACCGGGAGGAAGTTGCTGCTCTATCACTCTGGTGCCAGGACAACAGCCTCCTCTTGAATGTCTCCAGAACTAAGGAGATGATTGTGGACTTTAGGAGGGCACAACAACAACAGAGGACTTACTCACCATTGAGGATTAATGGGACTACTGTGGAGAGGGTTAGCAGGTATAAATACCTGGGAGTCCACCTTACAGAGAATCTCACATGGCACTCACACACAGACACTCTGGTGAGCAAGGCAACGCAGCGCCTCTATCACATCATGCAGCTGAGGATTCAAAGTCTCACGTAAGATCCTCCAGTCCTTCTACTCTGGGGCAGTGGAGAGCATCCTGACAGGATGCATCTCTGCCTGGTTTGGGAACAGCTCCGCCCAGGATAGGAAGGCTCTGCATAGAATAGTGCATTCGTCTGAGTGCACTATTGGTATCTCACTCCCCACCCCGCAGGACTTATACACCAAGAGGTGCCGAACCAGAGCCTACAGGATTATGAAGGAGCCTCACCACCCCAACAATGGACTATTCCAGCTGCTGCGGTTAGGCAAGCGCCTCCACAGTCATGCTGCAAATACAGAGACTGAGATGGAGTTTCTTTCCTAAGGCCATCAGGACTGTGAACTCTGACCTTACTGTGGCCCCCTCGCTGACGCATACCGCCCCCCTCATGCTCAAGCATGCATGCACATGCACACACACACACACACACACACACACACACACACACACACACACACACACACACACACACACACACACACAAACACACACAAACACACACATGCACACACAGTAAGGTAACCGACTACACATAACTCATTCTAGCTAAACTGCTTGGGGAGCCATCGAGGGAGGCTGTGGAGGAGTACAGAGACTGGAAATGGCAGGGGACTGAAGGGAGCACGCTGAGGAGACTTGTTATTGCAGCTAAAACTTTTCTACCCAGCTCTGCAGAGTGCGAAAGAGGTTTCTCTGCACTCCGTGACAGTGACCATAAGACGCGGAACCGTCTACGGGAGCAGAGTTTAGGCACACTTCTGTTTTTGGACATTAATGGATCCCCATTGGAATATTTCAACCCAAAACCTTTTGTGAGGTCATGGCTGAAGGCCGGCCATCATCTTTTAACTTCATGGAAACCAGGGAAAGCTGTCAAGAGAAAGGAAAAGAGGCCACTTTGGGACTACATCCAATAGGTGGTGAGTCGATGATGGCTTTGGCACACCTTGGATATGTATGGGACAGACAGCTTGAAATGGGACAATTTGTAAAATGGTAAAAACGAAATAATAGTTTTAAAAAGGCATATGGTAATGGTATTTGAATGTCTTAAAATGGGATGATTTGTACAATGTTAAAAAATAAAAAAAGAAGGCTAATGCATTTTTAAAAGGTGTATTGTGGTATTTGTATTTCTTATTGTGTAATATAATATATACTGTATATGCCCCGTGGTCACCCTGCGTCACCATATAAATTAATGCACACCTTTTACAAATAACGTAGAACTGGGGCCTCCCAAAAAGTATAGTGGAACCATTTGTGTTGATGACGTCTTATTGAAATATTGCGCTCCAGCAAACACACACACACACACACACACACACACACACACACACACACACACACACACACACACACACACACACACACACAAAAAACACTACATAGGTGGGCACCCCCGAAAGCCTCGGGGTAATTCGAACACTGCCTACAAACCAGGAAAAGAGTTGCACATTTTGGATACACTCAGCAGAGCTTACCTGCAAGAACAGTCTGAACAACTACTTGAACAGGAAATAGAAGTTAATCTTCTACCAGCACACCTTCCAAGCTCAGAAGAAAAACTGAGTCAGTTCAAAACTGCAACAGCAGACGGTGGTGAACTGCAGCTCGTGATGAAAGCGGTTCAGTCGGGTTGGCCAGAGCAGGTTGGCCAAGTTCCGGCTGAAATAAAAACATACTGGACGTTCAGAGAAGAACTCAGCTGCTCAGAAGGACTTGTTTTCAAAAACTCCAGACTCGTTGTCCCTGAAAAACTGAGAGCAGAAATGCTTCAGAAAAAAATCCATGAAGCCCATCTAGGGATTGTCAAATGCAAAGAGAGGGCAAGAGATGTATTATTTTGGCCCGGGATGTCCAAACAAGTTGAGGACATTGTGATGAAGTGTAGCGTCTGTAACACTTTCAAAAAGAGCAATGTGAAAGAACCACTTGTGTACCATGACACTCCAGATCGATCATGGGCAAAACTGGGTGTGGATCTTTTCCATTTTGATCAAGGTGATTATCTACTCTGTGCAGATTACTACTCGAAGTATCCGGAAATTACCAAGCTGCCCCAGACAACAAGCAAACATGTAATTGTAGCTCTGAAATCCATGTTTGCAAGACATTGAATCCCGGATGAGGTTATGTCGGGCAATGGACCGCAGTTTGCGAGTGAGGAGTTTAAACACATTACATCAAGCCCAGGATTCCCACAATCCAACGGTCAAAGTGAACGAGCGATCCAGACCATAAAAAAACTGCTCAAGAAAGCACGAGAGGGCCGAGGATGTAATATTTAAAAGGGTTGTCTCCTAACGGTCACTCTACAGTGTCTCGAATGAAGCAATGTCCACCCATTAAATGTTTGGTGTTCCGTGTTTACTGTGATCTGCTATGCATACACAATCCCTTCCGTCTGGTGCATTTCCTGAATCTCCAGGATAGGTCAGTGACGTCATCGCCTAGCGTCGTGCTGGACTAGACCATTACTGGATCATACCATTATATCCTGACCTATGTATATTACATCCCCCTTCTTTTTAAAAAAAAATTCTTGGTGGTATGCAAGTGCAGTGAGCTATAATGTCAACAGAAATCTATCAATAACAAAACAGACATTTCAGTTATTGCACTGTGGTGACCCACATCTATATAACGGGAGACATTCACCTAAGAGGACGGTGTACCTTGAAGGGAAGAGGCGAGGGGTCAGATAATGCACTTCCGTTTCCGGTTCAGAGTTCAGTATCGTTGTCTAAATGTATGACATGCTAAGGTGGAGCTAGTAAACTACCTCGACTACGTCTACTCTCACGTCTCCTGTCTCGTTGTTTTCTAACTCCACATTGGTGACCCCGACGTGATCGAACTACTAATGTAGCACACTTGATAAGAATGACACTTACAAGGGCTGGTGTTTTTGTTGTTTTACTCCATCTGTCAAAAAGACATTACAGAGGACACGTTTTCAGAGCATGGCTCACTATACGAACGGCAACACTCATCTGACGACTCTACCCGAATGCCCCAGAGTGCACCGCGGGAGCCAGCACTACGTCACACAGGCTAGAAGCAATTAACCTGCAGTGCCCTCCTGTGGCGAGAACCGGCTATCACAACAACAAGGCAGACAATTCTCCTCTTTACTAGTAGTGAGTGGTCAATGAAGGTAAGTATATAAAATAAAAAATAGATGGGGGGCTACTAAATCCCAAGTACCCCACACTCTCCCCTCAAAAAGATAATGGCGTCCCGAGATAACAAATCTACCAGTCCACATTGCATAACTTTTCATTGAAAAGATAGGTTATTACTAAGCAGGAGTCAATCTGGATACTGTACTGTAATCAGTCATAACATATAACACACATCTCCTATTAATGGTATATGTTTGCAGTAAATAATGTGCACTTGAATCCACTGCTTCGTCCGTCTTGAGGCCGGGGAGCTATAGTATCTGACTAAAAGCAAATAACTTTGTAATAGTAATATCCCTGGTGGTAACAGGTGTGTTCTAAAACACCAATGCTACAGTAACTCTATGTCTGGTGATCACAGGACAACTAAAATCACATAGCTATAACAATTGTAACATGTCAAAAGTTTTTTTTTGGTTTTTAAAAAAAAAAAAAAATTTTCCATTTATTTATTTATACTGACTTGTCTGATTTGCTTATCTACCAGACACACTAGGCTGCCCTAGTCTGTGATAAGTAAACACTGGTGTAGGTTTTCTATTTCTCAAAGGATATGCTTTTTCTCTGGCAGGCTGCACAGCTTCCCCTGGAGGAGGCTGCAAGGCATCTTCTGGTGGAGGCTGCAAGGCATCTTCCAGGCTCTTGTCGTCATCGGGCTCATCCTCTTCTTCAGCTCCAGATGTCTCGCCATTCTCTGACACTGTCCCATTGTCCTCTATTGTTGCAGGCTGCTCCGCAAAATCCTCTTCATCTTGACCGTCTCTTTCCTCCGGATAGAACTCCAAGGCGTCTGGGCTCAGCTGACTCTGGATCCGCTCACTGGCTCTGACTGTTGGTCGTCCCACGATGCATCTCCAGTTATCCTCATCATCTGAGTCACTGTCCTGTTCCTGGTTCCACTGCATTTGTCTGTCTGTCTTCTTTCTCTCCCGTCTAGGTTTCACAGGTAAGTCCTCTTCTCTTGGTTCCACCGGCAGGAAGTCGCATGGCAGAAGAAGGTTCCTATGCATGATTCTGGTTCGTCCTTTTCCATTCTCCGGCTTCAGCTCATACACAGGGCTGTCGGCGTGCTTCCTCTGTGTTACTACATGCACCTGGTCCTCCCAGAATGGTCTTAATTTCCCCGGTCCTCCTTTCTCGTTCAGGTTGCGGATGAGAACCCTGCATCCGGGATACAGCTCTGTCCCGTGGGCCTTTTTGTCGTATAGTGTTTTGTTTCTGGCCCCCTCCTTCCGTGCTGTCTCTGATGCTAGGCGATAGGCATCATTCATGCGGGCCTTCCACTTCTCTGCATATTCTTGATGGGATAGTGCCTGGTCCTTTGCTCTAAGGCCAAACATCAGGTCAATGGGAAGTCTTGGATTTCTGCCGAACAACAGATAGTAAGGTGCAAATCCGGTCGCTTCATTTCGGGTGCAGTTGTATGCATGTATCACCTTTGGGAGTGACGCTTTCCAATCCGTTTTCGCAACCGCTGGCAGGTTTCTCAGCATCGCCAGAACCGTTCTGTTGAAACGCTCGACCTGACCATTTCCTTGCGGGTGATACGGTGTTGTGTGAGAACCCCTGACTCCACTGTACTCCTGCAGCTTGGCGAAGAGCTTATTGTCAAACTCCTTCCCTTGGTCATGGTGCAGCGTCACCGGGAAACCAAATCTCAGCACAAAGTCCCCGAATACCTTCTCTGCGGCGGTCTTGGCAGCTTTGTTTCTGCATGCATAGGCTTGAACGAAACGGGTAAAGTGGTCCATAACCACCAGTATATACTCGTACCCTCCCTTGCACTTCTCTAAGTGTAAGAAGTCAATGGAGACCATCTCAAATGGGTGTGTGGTCACGATGTTGGTGAGAGGGGCTCTGGTTGGTTTGTTGGGGCGCTTGGTCTTCAAGCAGCTACACACCTGTGTGATGTAATGTTCCACATCGTTCTGCATGTGAGGCCAATAGAAACGGTCCCTCAACAGGTGCAACACCCTCTCCACGCCTAGATGGCCCAGGTCTCTGTGCAGTTCTTTATATACCAGCTCATGGAACTTTTTCGGCAGGACTAGCTGAGTTCGGGTAGCTGTTTTCCGGCGCAGGATGCCATCATCATCAAGGCACAGCCGATGCTTCTCTCTCATGAGTGTCGCAACACCCCTGCTCGCACACTGTGTTTTCCCCCGAGGCCACTGATTGGAGGTTATGTACTTCAGCACCTCACCAATGACAGCATCCTCCCTCTGGGCGTCTCTCACCGTCTGACTGGGTATCTCTGCCACAGGTGATGTATGTTCCTTCTCAAACTCGGCTAGTGCTGTGGCTATGGTTACCGGACACATCCAAGGCTCAGCTCTCTCCAGCTGTACTGACAGCGCCTGGGTCACACTGTTCATGACCTCGGGGTGTACTTCTTGTGAACAGGTCTGCATGTACTGCTCCATCGGCATGCGTGAGAGGCCATCTGCGTCCCCATTGGCTCGTCCAGGCCGGTACTTGATAGAGAACTGGAAATCGGCTAACTCTGCTACCCACCTGTGGGTGGTCGCATTCAGTTTGGCTGTCGTGAGCACATAGGTGAGGGGATTATTGTCTGTGTAGACAGTGAATGATGGAGCGTGGTAGAGGTAATCTCTAAATCTCTCACATATGGCCCATTTCATCGCGAGGAACTCCAACTTCCCTGAGTGGAGATGGTAGTTCTTCTCAGGAGTTGTCAGTGTCCTAGACCCGTACGCGATGACTGCCAGCCCACCCTGTGACTGTCTTTGATACAATACTGCCCCGAGGCCCTCTCGTGACGCGTCGCAGTGAAGGATAAAGGGCTGTTCAAAGTCTGGGTAGCCCAACACTGGTGGCTGGATGAGGAATTCAATCAACTGACAGAGGACCTGTTGGTGTTCAGCTGTCCACTTAACTGGGTGGGAGGAGGGCAGATGGTCTCGGGAGCCCTTCCTCCCCTTGTCCTTTCTCTTTTGTTTGAGCTTCCCCGCTGCTGTCTTCTCTGGGGTGAGGAGGTCATAGAGAGGCCTTGCGATTCGGGAGAAGTTAGGTATGTAGGGCCGGTAATACGAGATGAATCCCAGCATCTTCCTGAGCTCTCCGATGGTCGTAGGTTCTCTCTCCTTCAGTGCCTGGACCGGGGCCACATCAGCGGGGTCCATTGTGTATCCATCCTTGGTCACAAGCCTTCCCAGGAACCTTACTTGGTTTTTGAAGAGTTCACATTTTCTTGCCGTCAGCTTGATTCCATGGCTTCTGTAGCGGTGCAGTACTCTTCTCAGGTGCTGGAGGTGTTCGTCGAATGTGGTTGAGTGGACCAGGTTGTCATCTAAATACGGCTGACAAATGTCGTCCCTCAGCCCAATCAAACATTCCTCCATGGACCTCTGGAACTCTGCTGGTGCTGAGGACAGTCCGAAGGGAATTCTCACCCATTCATATAATCCCCACGGGGTGATGAATGCAGTCAGTGGGCGGCTGGACTCCTCAAGAAACCCCTGGTGATATGCCTTCCCCTGATCCAAGACAGAAAACCAGGCACTCCCCTTCAGGCTGTCGAGCATATCCTGGATGCGTGGTATTGGATGGCGGTCTGGGATGGACCTCTTGTTCAACTCACGGTAGTCACAGCAGAGGCGGAGGCTCCCATCCTTTTTCCGCACACACACGATTGGGCTTGAGTAGGGTGATTTTGACTTAGTTATCCAGCCTCTGTTCAGTAAATCCTCGAGGTATTCCTTCACTTCTTTATGAAGAGGCTTTGGGACTGATGTGTATGTCCGCTTCACCGGTGTGGTGTCACTCAGGCGGATCTTGAGCTGGAGTGATGGAATAGTCCCCACATCATGGTCATCGCGTGCGAACACACTACTCTCCTCCCGCAGTAGCTCTCTCACCTGCAGTTGTTGTTCAGGTGTCAGGTGGTTCAGAGGGACAGGCGGGTCCCATAGATCTTCCTCCTGGTGTTCCGTCTTGACATCACCTGGCCCTTTCAGCTTTGTTGTGTCTCTAATCACAGGTCTTCATTCTGTACCTGTTGTGAAGGTCCCTGGGATGACTGGGTTCACTGTACTAGTCCCATCCACATCCAACGGCTTCACGGCGGCAGGGTAGATGGCTCTAGTTCTTTGGGTCTGCCCCAGGGGAGTCCGTGGCGGCAGTGTGATGTCATGAGCTGTGACATTAGTCACTGGGACAGCGATGCGTGACCAGGTTCCCTTCTGTAAACATACAATGTTTTCATCCACCTTCAGGCCCTCTGGCCACTTTGGGTTCACATTAGGCTCAAAGAGGACGTTCTGGTCTGCTTGGAGGGGCCCTGCTCTAACACCACACTTAACAGTCTTTGTCTGGCCCGCCGGAATAGTCATGCTTTCTCGGCCCACTTTAACCATCCCCTCACCTTCCATATCATCTCGGTTCTTTATCAGCTTCACGAGGACTTCAGCCTTCTTGTAGTCAACCGCGAACGCAATGCTTAGTGCCTTTGTGATTACACTTGATGGCTGTCCAGCTCCAGACTCTAACAGGTGTTCAATTACATTGTAACCGATGATCGGTTCTTCTGCGGTGCCCTGGTGTGTGGTTACTAGTATTGGCACAGTGAGTTCCATTGATGGGGTCTGAGTGGTGCTATTCGGTGCTAACTGGACAGTCACTTCCACCCATCCAGAGAAAGGAATGGTTGTCTGGTTTGCTGCTTTACCAGTCAGGGTGCCAGGGCCAAGGATCTCTTCTGTGCTTCTCACCTTGGTGTGTGGGAGATGTTTTCTCCTCCATTCTTCACTGATTAGGCAGACCTGCGACCCGGTATCCCACAATGCCTGTGTGGCTACACCATCAATGTAACAGTTTATCATGTATTTCTTTCCAATTAGGTTCAGCAGCTGTGACTGGCGTTTTGAGGAGATATGACTCACTGTGGGTGCTTGCTGTTCCCGCCCTGCCTCGTCTTGCTGTCGGGCAGACACTCTGGCTTCTAGTAGCTGAATACTGTCGTCGATGAGCTTGCTGGTGACAGTACAGCTAGATGTGTCTACCTGCTCCGATTTTTCAGGCCTCTGAGCTCTACACCCTCTTGAAAGATGGCCACTCTGTCCGCATTTGAAACAGTGGTTGCACTGGTCGCCCCTTTCACTGTCTTGACAGGCTTTGCATCCGCGCTTCCTCACAGGCTGCTGCTGACGAGAAGGTCTTTGGCCAGAGGAGTGGTTCATGGCTTTTCTCATCTGTTCCATTTCTCCTTTCAGCTGTTGGATTATCTCGTAGAACGCAGACTCCTTTTGGTTCCCTGCCTGTGTCTTAAGGGCTTTCACACTCGCGGATGTTGATGGCGACGACTCCTGACCCCCGACCACTGCAGCTTCCGCTCCTAGATACTGATGTGCCTCAGCTCACACTTCCCGCACTCTGGTTTCCTTACTGTGGGAGCTCTTCTTGAATTTCCGCTGTCTCTCTGACTCGAAACTTGCGGCCTCTATCATCTTAACAATGAGAACATCATCAGTAGTTGCTTGATCATCGAGATAGCTCTTGAGCTGATATTTTACCTGGTCATTCACTAACCCAGTTCCCACAGCTCTTAGGAACTTCTTCTGTATCAGTTCAGGGCTGTATTGTTCATCAGAGCCAGGCTCTCTCGCTGCTGCTAAGAGTCTCTCTTTACATGCTATGGCTCGGAACAGGAAGTTCTGTGGTGACTCCTGACTGTCCTGTGTGATGTTGATTAGTCGGTGATATAGGTCAACAGAGCTATCCTCTTTGAAATGGCCTTTCATAATGGTCCTCAGCTGAGGGAGGGTGAGTTCGGTTTTGATCTCTAACAAGTCACGGAGAGTCAGCCCAGGGCTGATGGCTCGGATTACAGCCTCTATTATCTCCAACTCGCTGTGGCCTTTTCTCACCCCCATATCAATCTGATGCGTAAGATTTATATAAGACAACTTGTCTATCTGCCCCCGTTCTCCTATTTGGCCATTTATCTTAAAGTCTCTGCGTATGGTCACTTCAGGGGGTTGGATTACTGACGGGATTGGGTTTGAAGGTTGACTAGGTCTACTGGGTTCTTTAAGACTTAGTTTCTCACTGAGGCGTGATATCTCTTCCTCAAGCGCTTTTGTGGATGCAGTAAAGCTGGACTGTAAGGCCTGATATTGTTCATGTAAGCTTGCCAATTCAGCAACATCCTTGTTAGTACTGTCTGCACCTGCACCAGTATGTGACTCCGCCCCTCTCTGCTTCATTTCACTAGAGAGGTCCACTAGTCTGGACAGAAACTGACGTGCTACCTCTTCATCCTCCTTCTCAATTGCTTCATCCACAGTTTCACTAATAAGTCTGATCAGCGCATGCCTCTTTGTCTGGTTTTCAGTGGGGACTTTAGCAATAACACACACCTCTTTTAACTGGTCCAGCCCGAACTGCAGGAGGGTCTCACTCAGCCTGTCTTGCAGTTGCTCAAGCTCCAGTTCCATTGTTGGTCACGTGTTCTCACTCCGCTCCCCACTTCTTCTCCTGACAATGGTGGCAATGGCGCTGATCCCGGGTTTCGGCACCAATATTTGTAGCACACTTGATAAGAATGACACTTACAAGGGCTGGTGTTTTTGTTGTTTAACTCCATCTGTCAAAAAGACATTACAGAGGACACGTTTTCAGAGCATGGCTCACTATACGAACGGCAACACTCATCTGACGACTCTACCCGAATGCCCCAGAGTGTACCGCGGGAGCCAGCACTACGTCACACAGGCTAGAAGCAATTAACCTGCAGTGCCCTCCTGTGGCGAGAACCGGCTATCACAACAACACAGCAGACAATTCTCCTCTTTACTAGTAGTGAGTGGTCAATGAAGGTAAGTATATAAAATAAAAAATAGATGGGGGGCTACTAAATCCCAAGTACCCCACACTAATACGAGTATGTCTGACAATGAAGACGCCGGGAATAATGCTGCCGCGGTACCCGCTCCCGACGCCGATGCTAACAACATGGCTATTGCTAACGCTAGCATTTACGCCGCTACTGTGAAGCTACCCGACTTTTGGCAGCATAATCCACGGCCGTGGTTTCAACATGTGGAAGCCCAGTTCCAGCTGAGAGGGATAACGCAGGATGCAACGCAGTACTTCCACGTAGTGGCGGCGTTAGACGCATCGACAACGGCGCGAGCAATGACACTGTTGGAAGCTCCGCCAGCTGCTGGCAAGTACGATACTATAAAGACATTCCTCCTGAAACTATTTGAACTGTCGGAGCTGGAGAAGGCAGACCGTTTACTGTCCCCGAATGGCCTCGGCGACGGCAAACCGTCTGAGTTAATGGAAAAAATGCTGTCTGTGCTGGGATCGGCTGATCCGGCCTTTCTTTTCACACACATTTTTCTGAGGCAGCTCCCCGCACCTGTACGCACAGCACTGGCCAGTTCTCCTCTCGCCGTGTCCAAGGACTACCGTTCTCTGGCTGCTGAAGCAGACAGGGTTTTCCTGGCCAACCGGCAACAGTTTGTGCCTGCCCTGCTACCCCACCAGACCGCCCCACCACCACCTGTGTACGACTATATGGACACCGCGGCTGCGGTGACAGCCCGCCGCCAACCTGACGACGGGCTTTGTTATTACCATGCCAGGTTTGGGGAAAAAGCAAAACGGTGTCGCAAACCCTGCAGTTACAGGGTTCAGGGAAACGCCAAGGCCGGCGCTCGTTAACGGCTATGGGCGCCGGCCGTGACTGCAAGCTGTTGTTCATCAGAGACTCCTTGTCGGGCCGGCGGCTGCTGGTTGACTCTGGCGCTCAACGCAGCATACTACCAGCACAAGCTGTGGACACGATGACCGACAGTCACGGCCCCCAGATGGACGCCGCCAACGGCACGTCCATTCGGACGTACGGTATCAGACATGTGGACGTGTGTTTTGGCGGCCGACGTTTCGGCTGGGACTTTGTGATGGCTGCTGTATCCACCCCGCTCCTAGGTGCGGATTTCCTCTGTGCTTTCAACCTGCTGGTGGATGTTAAAAACTGTCGCGTGATTGATGCCGTCTCTTTTGCATCATACCCCTGCACGCTTGGGGGGGCTGGAGCGCTGTGCCTCGCTAACACACTCTCCACCGGGGATCCATACCAACGCCTGCTCGCAAATTTCCCCGAGCTCACCACACCCACCTTCTCCTCGGCGGTGGCCAAGCACGGCGTGGAACATCATATCACCACAGTGGGCCCCCCAGTTTACGCCCGGGCCCGACGCCTCGACTCGGCCAAGCTCGCAATAGCCAGGGAGGAGTTTTTGACTATGGAGCGCCTCGGCATTGTCCGCCGTTCTGACAGCCCGTGGGCTTCCCCTCTTCACATGGTTACTAAGGCCGACGGGGGTTGGCGCCCGTGCGGGGACTACCGTCTCTTAAACAATGCCACGACCCCCGACCGGTACCCCATACCGCACATACAAGATTTCTCTACCCACCTGGCGGGCGCTGCCATCTATTCCAAAATCGACTTAGTGCGGGGGTATCACCAAGTGCCGGTCCACCCACTGGATGTCCCAAAAACGGCTGTCATTACACCCTTTGGGCTCTTTGAGTTCTTACGTATGTCTTTCGGCCTTAAAGGGGCGGCGCAGACGTTTCAGCGCCTTATGGATTTTGTGCTCCGCGACATGCCATTTTTGTTTGTGTACTTAGACGACATCCTCGTGGCCAGCGCGTCGGCGGAGGAACACATGACGCACCTCAGACAGCTGTTCGACAGGCTCAGCGAACACGGCCTCATCATCAACCCAGCTAAGTGTCAGTTCGGGGAGTCGTCCATCACCTTCCTCGGGCACCACATCACTCCACAGGGGGCCGTTCCCCTCCCTGCCAGGGTTGAGGCTGTCACCATGTTCCCCCGCCCCCGCACTGTACAGTCGCTGCAGGAATTCCTGGCATGGTGAACTTTTATAACCGTTTCCTGCCCCGTGCCGCCCACATCATGCGTCCCCTGTATGAGGCCCTGCGGGGTAAGAAGTCTAAGGACGAGCTGGACTGGTCTTCGGGGATGGACGAGGCTTTTGTGGCCGCCAAGACCGCGCTGGCCAACACTGCGCTGCTAGCTCACCCCTCGCCTGCCGCCCCCATAGCCCTTACAACGGATGCCTCCGACTACGCCGTGGGGGCCGTGTGTGAGCAGTGGGTGGGGGGGGGGGCTGGCAGCCGTTGGCGTTCTTCAGTAAACAACTACGTGAGAGCACCTTACAGCACCTTTGATAGGGAACTACTGGGTCTCTTCCTCGCAACCAGACACTTTAGGTTCCTATTGGAGGGCCGACAGTTCACCGCTTTCGTGGACCACAAACCGCTGACGTTCTGTATGGCCAAAACCTCAGAACCGTGGTCTGGGCATCAGCAGCGCCATCTCGCGGCGGTTTCCGAGTTTACCACGGACATACAACACGTGTCGGGCAAGGATAACTTCGTCGCCGACTGCCTTTCACGGGCGGTTGTTAACGCCGTTCACTTGGGACTCGACTACGCCGCTATGGCAGCGGACCAAGCCAAGGACGCGACCGTTCAAGACTACCGGTCGACCCCTACGGCGCTACGGCTGGAGGACGTGACGTTCGACGCGGCCAACACCACCCTCCTCTGTGACATCTCGGGGTCCTCCCTATAGTCCCCGGGCCCTCGGGGTCCTCCCTATAGTCCCCGGGTCCTATAGTCCCCGGGTCCTATGTTCCCCGCTTTGTATGAGACCGGGGAATATCGGACCTTTTTGTATACAGAGGGCCCTATATTCCCCACTTTTCCCCAAAAGGGTCCTATGTTCCCCGTTTTGTATGTGCAGGGGAACATAGGACCTTTCTTTATAAAAAGGGTCCTATGTTCCCCTAGGGCACCCGGGGAACATAGGACCCTTTTTATAAAGAAAGGTCCTATGTTCCCCGGTCAGGAGGTTTGACGCTGTTTGGCGCAAAAAGTGCATTTTCAATAATGCATTATTTAGGGCAGATTATTAAGAAGACAATGAATCATACGATTTCTATTTTTATATCACAAAAACGAATTCACAAAGTCCAGGTTGGCTAAAGTATGTGGAAACTTTCGACACTAAACCAATTTCAACTTATTAGGCTATAGCCTATATTTGGGCGCATAACCCACCCCGGTAGTTCTCTGATATTTATGCGTGAAATGTGTCACTTATCGAGGAAAATGCGCCTCGCCGAGTAGGTGAGCTGGCTCGTCTGTGTCTGAATGTAATATAGTAAGCCTATGCTCCTTGGGCAATTGTACCCGGGCGTAGCTCAGTCGGTAGAGCTCTCGCCTATGGATCGCAAGGTTGTGAGTTCGATCCCGGGTGCCGCCAACTCAGCGTATGAGTAGCACATTGTGCGAGAAGTGCTGGGAGCTGAGGATAGGTGTTGTGTTCCGTCTTCAGCAGTCCATCTTCCAGAGGTCTAGTGCATTGTACCAGGGATAGATTCCTGCGAAAGCTAGCTGATATCGACAATAGGCCAATTCCGACCCACTTCTTCTATGTTCGCTAGAAAGCCGTCGTTCCCATCATAACCACACCAGCTTATTGGGAAAAGCATCTGACAGATATTAGATAGAAACCATCTGCTCAGTAAGGCCCTTTAAGCATCATAATTGTAATGATAATAATAATAATAATAATAACATAATAATAATGACAATAATAATAATAATAGCCTAATAATAATGATGATGATGATGATGATAATAATAGCCTAATAATAATAATATAGCCTTATATTAGAAATGCTAAAAATTGGATAATTGAAATATTTATAATTATAAAGTAGGCTAATATGGCATGGTAATAACAAAATAATAACAATATCTGCCTGGTTTCTTAAGATTCTAAGATGCTGTATGCTACAGAAATAACGGGACATAGGCCTAGGCTAATGAATACGCCTTTTTGACAAAATATGAATGAAAGGCTAATCAACAACGCTAAAGCTGAATCACAAAACACATATTGCTCGAAAAATAATTTATAAATAGCCAAATGCACACATGATTTCGAGTTTGGAAATATTTAAAACTTGTCGTGGATGTGTGGTCATCTGCACGCAAGTTTCCTGGCGTTCTAAACCACATGATCAAAATTCACCAATGTCTAAACCGCCCGCCAACTTGCAACAATTTGCAACAATCGGTTGTTATCGGTGATAACTCGTGGACTCACTGTCATGTGCTTACTAGCCTACAAGAAGACAAACAATGGCGATAGTTATGGATGGTGATCGAGGGGGCAAAGTGTTGGTACATGAGAACTTCAGATATCAGAAGCACCGCACCAATCAAGACACCATTAGATGGAGGTGCTGGAGGTGGAACTGTAGAGTGCCACTGATCACAAATAGATTTGAAGTGGAGGACGTGGATGCTAACATTATTGTGCACGATGTTGGGGAACACGTGCATCCCCCTGACGGAGAAATGGTGCACCGTGCAGAATTCCGACAGGGGGTGATTGCAGAAGTTGCGAGGGAGCCAACAGTCCCAATCAGAAGGATCTATAATGCACAAAGGGTCCTGCAGCATCGGCAACGTCAAATCCAAGGTGGCGGCGACAGACCACCACCACAAGGATTCCAGTCTGTAAGGACTGTTATGGCCAGAGCACGCGCAGCAGTCACGCCCCCGATTCCAGCTACACTTGAGGATGTCGTCATCGAAGGTGCATGGGCTGAAACATGGGACAGGGAACAGTTCCTCCTGCACCAAGACAACGAGTGGGCTATCGCTGTGTTTGCCACAGAGGGAAACATCAGGAAGCTGCGAGGCTGTGGAACCATATATATGGATGCAACGTTCAGAACGTGCCCCCGCCCCTTCAGCCAAGTTTTTACAGTACTTGGAAACATGCATGGCTTCGTTATCCCTCTGGTGCATGCGCTGATGGGACAGCGCACAATTGGGCACTACCGGCAGGTGCTCGATTGCATCAAACGGGAAACCAGGAGGATTACGCAGCACCACTGGGCACCTCAAAAGCTCATATGCGACTTTGAACAGGCGCTTATCAATGCGCTGGAAACAGAACTTCCAAGGGCACAAGTGAGTGGATGCTACTTCCATTTCAGTCAAGCCCTGTGGAAGAGGGTGCAAAGACTTGGACTGACTACTGCATTCCGGGATGACCTTCAGTTGGCAGCAGTCATCCGCAAGGTGATGGCACTCGGCCACCTACCACTGGACACAGTTCAAGGCAACTTCGCCCTGCTCGTTCACCACCCAGACACGAGGCGCGTCCAGCGGGACCATCCAGAGCTGCATGACTTCCTGCAGTATGTCGGGAACACATACGTCCACGATGGAGCCCTCTTCCCACATCCAATGTGGAACGTCTATCAGGCCCGTAGCCAGAAACATATTTTGGGGGGGGGGGTTGGGCAACACTGCCGAAAGCTACTGGTAAATAAAATTCCCACACTGTATACTATAGCCTAATACCCAGCCGTACGGTAAATGTCAACGTATTAATGGCCCATAGATAATCATCAATGAATTAATAAATAAAAGTGGGTCTTACCTTATAAAAGCAGGTCCAATCGTCTTTTTTGTCTGCAAAAGATGTCCAGTACCTCTTCCGGCGTCACCACAATGTCTCTGTGCTCCGAGAGCAATGTCAGTCCATTAAGCCGTCTTTCCGTCATTGTACTGCGCATTTTGTCCTTGATCCTTCCCAGACGGGGAAAACTTCTCTCGACATGGGCACTGGTGACAGGAAGCGTGGTCAAAACGCGGAGAAGCTTGAAGATGCTTGGAAACAACTCACTGTTACAGGCATTTAATGCCTCAATGGCATTTTGTGGAACATAAGTTGCATCTTTCCATTTATCCCGCCAGGTGTCAATTTCTGACTTTCCAACTTCCAGATGCGGTGACACTTCATCAGGATACAGGTTGGAGAGCGCTTGGGCTGAGTTGTTGTTCAGCATGCTGACCTTAGATGGCAGTAAGGAGCAGAGGTTGGAGATCACATTTCTGTGTTTGCTGAAGCGTTCCTTCATCTGTGATGAATAAAAGTCAAGCATGACTATGAAAAGCTTTTGCCGGTAGTGATTTTCACAGGCCTTCAATGGAGCCTCATTGCAGTCCATGCCTCTTCGTGGTCAAAATTCAACCCCATACTTGGCTGCTTGGGAAGAGGTCTTTTGGAAAATCTGCCTGAACTCCATCTCAGAGTTAGCCCTCATCTCATCTACCTGCTTAATAACAGCATCAGCAGCTGAAACGCAACTCACCAAGTCACAATTTTCCTTCTGAAGGAAGGTGGACAGGTGGTAGGTTTTTGCAAGCATCTTCTCACTCACATTCATGGACAGCATTAATTCTGCATTGTCAATTGAATTAAAGAGCTGAGTGGCTTTGACAGATGTGTCCCCTGTGAAGGTTTCACTGATTTTCTGCAGGCTGGATCGCACAGGGTCTAAAAGCTCGTTGAATGTAAATATTGCGTCGTGGCGTTCGACCCATCTCGTTTCACACAACTTCGTCAGTCGCGTTTTCTTGCAGTGGGGTAAAAGATGCTCCGTCTCGTGTCGCAGACTGCATGCAGACCGCAAAGCCGAATCATTGAAAAAAGTGCAGATTTCCGAGACAATTCCAAAACAATTGCGCACCATTTGTACAGTGCAGCACTTGTTTAGGGCCAAATTCAAACTGTGGCTGGCACAGTGCACATAAACTGCTTGCTTGTGCTTCTCTTTGATTTTAGCTTGGGCACCATATAAACGGCCACTCATGGCAGATGCGCCGTCGTATCCCTGGCCACGTAAAAACTGTAAATCAACGCCTGCATTTGTCAACTGACTTTCGATTGAATTGGCGATTGCCTCCCCGGTTAACTTCTCGATATCAACAAAGGACAAAAACTCCTCTCTGATGCTATATTGGCTGTCATGCTGGTTCACGTATCTGACACAGACAGAAAGCTGTTCCCGCCCTGAAACATCTTTCACTTCATCTGCCAACACAGCGAAACACTGCGCGGAGTTTACTTTCTGCACCAGTTTGTTTGTTATCACATCTGCAATTATGCTGATTATTTCATTTTGTACATCAGGACTGCAGTAGCTAGCGTTTGCTGCACATTTACTCAAGTGTTGTAACAGTACTGTGTCGCCAGATGTAGCCCTAAACCTGAGTAAAGCCCTGAAATTTCCGTCATTGTGAGTTGGCTCATTCAATGTCACTGGTCCTGAATCAATATCACCTCTCAGGGCGAGTTCTTGGTGACCGCAAAAAAATCAACGTTGCAATGAGGCTTTTGAGTTTTTCTGTTTTCTTGGACTCGCTTTTTCCTCTCAGAATCTAGCCTCAGTGAAATGCATCCATTTTATTGTTGAGAACCATTTGGAAATTGTCCGCTTTCAAACTTGCATCCTTGTGATATGCCTTTTGTGCGTGGTCTTTGAACGTCTCTAAAGCATGTTTCCAGTCTGAGAAGTGGACATTAATTAGCTTGCCAGCTTTTCTGTGCCCTCCCTTGCCCACATGCTCGACTGCAAACGCAGCACAGTGCTTACCAAAACAACCGTCGGACCTCGTTGAGTATACTAGCCAGCTAAACTGGTCAATCCAATGACGTTGGAAACGTAGTTTACCTCCTAGTTTTGTAGGGAATGTTTGTCCGATATTGGCCGTCCAGTCCAGTGAGTACATTTCTCTTCTCTGTTCGTCTGATATTTTCCCACCAATATAATCCACAAAGTCGTGTGAAAGCGTTTCCGAGGTAGAGGACGGCGGCGGGTCTGCTAACTCTGGCTCCGTTTCCGAGGAGGAGGGCAGTGGGTCTGATAACACTTGCTCCGGGAAATCGGTAACGTTAGTGACCAGATCATCTGTAATGTTCTTGTTTTTCTTTTTTGAGTCGGGACACGTTGAAACAAAAAATCACTGATTTTACGAATATTAACTTTACTGCTCTTGCCTGATTTACAGGTAGCTTTCGGCGGCTCCATTGCTTTTGAAAAGTAAACTATAGATCGACCATTTAGCTAGCATAACCAGTGGCAGGTTGCTTAGCTGACTCGTCAGACCCCTGAGCCAATCAAAAGCGTGTGATTTTATTTGTTTTACGAAACAGACCAATAAGATACATCATGTTTGGAAACAAATTAACTGACAGGTTTAACGCCTGTCAGTCACGATAGATGCAGTGTATGAGTAGGCTAGAGGGGCGGTGACAAATAATCAAAACGATAACTAAATAATTATTGGTGCCATTTCACACGGGCCGTGGGGTTTCGGGGGGGGGGGTTCAGACACGAAAACCACCTACATGGCTACGTGCCTGACGTCTATGCAAGGAGCAAAGGACCAACAACCACGTTGAGTGTAAGTGACTAAGACTTATTTTCTGATTTATTGAATAATCAGCGAACAGACTTTATTTTTGATGTGTGGCCCATAACACGCTTAACATTTTCATGCGACACCACAGAAGCGTGCAGGCTATGATAACGTAGGCCAATTGTATGATTATGGTTGTGTTAATTAGGCTATACTGTTTTTAGTCGATTATTTGTATCATTATTTAAAAAAATAATATAGCATCGGTGTAGGACTCACAGTCAACCATTGCTTTGGATACTCTTAAAGCTTGATGAATCTACATTGTTTCCATCAATTAGCTGTGGAATTCACCATAGGCTATGTATTTAACTTTCATTTTAAAAATCAGTTTAACACAATCCAGCATAATTTTTGGAGGTCTACATCACACAAAGGCCTACACTCCTAAAGCTGTATTATGCATTCATGTTTATCAAGCCACTGTCAACATGTTCAGCATATTCACATTTCTTTAACAGTTTACATGATTAACCTTTGTTTTTGTTTCTGTAGCTTATCATCGCACTCTAAATGATGCGGTCCAAGTGCGCCACCCATCCCTTTGGATTTTTCTGCGCCACATTAAGGACCAGCAAACCCTGGCAGAGGAAAGGCTGGAGATGGCGGAGCGAGGAGATGCTCCCCCAAGGCGGAAGCCCAAGTGGAGGAGGTTGGAGGCCCGTCTCCTGCGGCTCAAGGGTCAACTGGATGCTGGTCACAGAGATTTGGAATCATATTGGAGGGCTGTAAGCCATCACATTTTCAGATAGGCTGAGTAGAGGTTTTAACCCCTCTTTGTTGAGTAGCCTAATGGGCTAGGACTACTCATTTTGCTTTTTTGAAGAAGAAAAAAGCCTTAACGTTAGGCTAGTTAGGCCTTGGAGATTTTTGTTTTAGACCATGCCTTTTCTGGGGGGCTTCTGCCATAGACCAACCCTTTTTCAGCCAAGCTTTTACTAGAAGCATTTTGTTATTAATAGCCTATTATCAGTGTTACTATTGATAGTATTATGCCTGTAATTGTTATTTGTTATTAGGCCTCTTTTATAATTAGGCTATTATTATTATTATTATTATTATTATCATCATTATCATTATTATTATTATTAGGCTGTTGTTATTATTATTATTATTATTATTATTATATTTATTATTATTATTATTATTATTATTATTATTATTATTAAAGAAGAACATCAAAGGATGTAAGGTAGCACTCATCAAATGAAAAAAAAGACACAATTCTCTATTTTACCATTTCATTGTTTGGCATCAGTCAATAACTTGGCCGGGTGGTCTTCTTCAGAAACCTTAATGACTGATGCCAAACAATAAAATGGTGAAATAGAGGACTGCCTCTGTTATTTTTTTACCATTTGGTGAGTGTTACCTTACATCCTTTGATGTTCGTCTTTGATTCATGTTTTTGGTTTAGCACCTCCACAAGCCTTTAGTTTTTTGAGAAGCACATATTATTATTATTAGGCAATTAGCCTATTGTGTAAGGTAGGCGGCCCCCGTTGATGGATACTTTGTGCTGGTCCTAAATTCCCAAGTCCTGGTCTAAGTTCTCTGCCTAAAAAGTTCATCATTAAAGTCTTTTTGAAAGAAAGTCTGCCAAGTGATTTAATATGGAAAACGAACTGCAAAGTAACAAGAAAGTGGCTGAAGTGTCCAGTACTGTGCAAATTGAACTTTGAGCAAAGGTGGAAATGGCTACTGGTTATACTGGTAGGCGGGCCTACTGCAAGACAAACTTGCGTTGATTGCCGACTGTCCATGCTGAGCCGGAGAGCCAACTAACTAGGCCTACTGCAGTAAATATTGGTAAGAAATAACAATAAAGCAAATTACAGCCTCCTCTAGGCCGAATTTGGATACACACTCAAGGTGGCCTGCGATATACAACAGCCAACAATAGTAATACGGCCTAATTTAATCAGCGGAGGAATAGATTGTCGTAGCCTACATCTCAGCCATGACCCCAGTTTTTATTATTTTGGACCCGTTAAGGAAATAATTTGCAAAAAGGGTTCTAAGTTCCCCGGTTTGTTCCTCGATTGGCAATAGCGGGGAATATAGGACCCTTTATTTGGAAAAAGGTCCTATGTTCCCCTGGAAACAGCGGGGAATATAGGACCCTTTTTCCAAAAGAGGGTTCTATGTTCCCCGGTGTCTATTGCAACGGGGACTATAGGACCTTTTTAGGGGAAAACAGGGAATATGGGACCCTTTTTTTTCGAAAGGGTCCTATGACCCGGGGAATATAGGACCCGGGGACTATAGGCACGGCCCCGCTTACGCGAGGCCTTCACTCGCGGGTGGGAAAGGCCGTGGACGGTGTCGAAAACTCGGCGCCGCCAGGAAGTAGGCACAGCTGGTGAGCGTCAAGTTCGTTTGGCCTGGGCTCCGTAAGGATGTTAGAGCCTGGGCCGGCTCGTGTGTGGCGTGCCAACGCGCCAAGGTGCACCGCCATACCAAGGCCCCTTTGGCGCCATTTGTGGTTCCAGAGAGGCGGTTTGACCACGTCAATGTTGACCTGGTGGGTCCCCTGCCCCCCTCCCGTGGTTATACGTTCCTCCTCACTGTTGTGGACAGGGCCACCAGGTGGCCAGAGGCTATTCCCTTGTCCTCCACGCCGGCAGCAGAGGTAGCACGGGCGTTCATCAGCTGCTGGGTGGCCCGTTTCGGCACGCCTGGTGACATCACGAGCGACCGGGGCTCCCAGTTTACCTCGGAGCTCTGGACGGCGGTCGCTGAGCACCTGGGGGTGAAGATCCACCGCACTACGGCGTACAACCCGCAGAGCAACGGACTTTGTGAGCGGTTCCATCGGGACATGAAAGCCGCTCTGCGGGCAAGCCTCACTGGCTGCGACTGGATGGACCGGCTCCGGTGGGTCATGCTCGGCCTGCATTCGGCCCCGAAGGAAGACCTCCAGACCTCCTCCGCTGAGCTGGTGTATGGCCAGCCCCTGCGGGTTCCGGGGGAGTTTCTTCCGGATGCTACGGCTCCCTGGTCGGCCGCCTCTCACCTCAGTGCGTCCCGGAGCGCTGCCGGTGCCTTCGCTCCCGTTCCGATGTCTCAACACTGCCTCCCCCGGTCCTACGTCCCCAAGGATCTGCCATCGGCGAGGTACGTCTTCATTAGGCACGACAGCCACTGGTCCCCCCTGCAGCCCCCATACGACGGGCCCTTCCGCGTCCTGGAGGCGGGGGATAAGAACTTTGTGGTGGACATGGGGGGCAGGCCGGAGCGGGTCGCTATAGACCGTCTCAAGCCCGCTCACTTGGACATTGGGGAGCCAATGCAATTGGCCCTACCTCCGCGGCGGGGACGCCCTCCTAGGTCGGCCCCGGCACCTGCCTCTGTTCCTGCTTTGGCCCCGCCTATGGCCCGGGTTTCGGCCCCATCTGTTTCCCCTCCTGTGAAGCGCAGCCGTTATGGCAGCAGGGTCCGCCCCCCGACTCGTCACCTGTTTTCCCCGTGACTTTGCACTATGTCATTGACTGTTCTGTTGTAGAGTTTATTTTTATGTTCATGACTTGCACTTTTGCTGTTTTGCATTGTTTTGTGTAGGTGAATTCTGGGGGGGCCTGTGTGGTGAACCACATCTATATAACGGGAGACATTCACCTAAGAGGACGGTGTACCTTTAAGGGAAGAGGCGAGGGGTCAGATAATGCACTTCCGCTTCCGGTTCAGAGTTCAGTATCGTTGTCTAAATGTATGACATGCTAAGTTGGAGCTAGTAAACTACCTCGACTACGTCTACTCTCACGTCTCCTGTCTCGTTGTTTTCTAACTCCACAGCACCAATGAAATAAATCTGCAAATGAATCTTCAATGGCCCTGAGTAGCCCAATTAACATTCCGGAACATCATGAACAATAATACACATATTTCAGTGCAACATCAATTCACATTTTCAACAACATTTTTTTTTTGCAACACAATAGCAACCTTTCTGCCTTTTTTTTAGGTTGATTTCAAACAGCCACAGGTCAAAGATAACTTTTGGCTTAACCACATGTCCTGACCTGGTAGTGACGTGTTGTGGCGACACTCTTGGGGAACCTGACACACTTTGCTGTACAGTCGTCTGGGGCTCCACCTGTATGTCGTGTATGCTAAATTCCTGACCTGCATCCCATTCGTTGGTCTGTAGAAGGTGTCATCGATTGCGTCGAAGTGCTTGACCCTCATCTGTGACGATGTTGTATGATCTTTGAGTCTCAGCTGGTCCCACAACTGTAGCGGGTTCCCACGTTCCAGTGGCATTTCTGTCATAATACTGTTTTTTGGCACAGTTCTCTCCTGCCATGAACTGCGCTGCGACAAGCGAGTTCTGGTTGTAGCTGTTTTGCAGTGGTTGGAAGGACTGAGCATAAGGCTCTGCTCATTAACAGCTGTGCTGGGGAGTTGAGTCCAGCCACTGGTGTGTTCCTGTATTCCAATAAGCTGAGGTACGGGTCTGACCTCTGTGTGTGTGCTTTGTCCGTGAGGGCTTTGGCTGTTTGCACTGTCTTCTCAGCCAACCTGTTGCTCTGTGGGTGAAGGGGGCTGCTTGTGACATGCTCAAAGTCCAATGCCTGTGCAAAGCTCTTTAAATTCTGTGAGCTGCAGCAAGGGCCATTATCACTCACTACAGACTGGGGTATTCCAAATCTTGCAAACATGGCCTTCAGCTTCCGGATGACAGCTGGGGAAGTGAGGTTTGCGATTTTCTCTACCTCAAAGTACCTGCTATAATAGTCAACTGCAACTATATAGTCAGTGTTGTTCCATTTGAACAGGTCGGTGGCTATGACCTGCCAAGGTCGTTCAGGAATGGGGTGTGGCAGCATTGGCTCTTTGGGGACGGAGTGGCGTCGCTCTAGGCAAATGCTACAAGATCCAGCTAGTGTCTCCATTTGTTTACCCATCCCTGGCCAGAAGAGAATCTCTCTCGCACGCTGCTTACACTTCTCCATGCCGAGATGGCCTGTGTGCGTGCAAGCATGACTGCTCTGAGTGATTTCGGCACAATGATTCTTTCTCCTTTCAACAGAATGCCATCTGTCTCGGATATTTCATCCCTGATTCCAATATTCAGCAACAGCAGAACATTGTTTGACTGTCTCAGGCCATCCTGATTGGATAACCTGTCTCAAGGCTGAGAGTTGCTCATCCTTGGCTGTGGCAGACCTGATTTCTGCCATTTTCCAGTCGCTCACCGGAGCACTGCTGATCACTGTGTGTATTTGGGAATCCATACCTTCACTCAGGGAGTTGTCACTGTACTCAGTCGGCTTCCTAGACAGCGTGTCCGCGACTGGTATTTGCCTTACGAGCTTGTGAACAATGTTGACGCTGTATCTTTGCAACTGAAGTATCATGCGCTGGAGCCGCGGCAGTGCAGATGCCAAGAGCTTTCGCATGATTGACTCAAGAGGCTTGTGATCTGACGCCACAGTCACCTGACGTCCATACAGGTATTGGTGGAATCGTTTACATCCAAAGACCATGGCGTACAGCTCCTTTTCGATCTGAGCATAGCTGACTTCCGTCTCATTCAGCGCCTTTGATGCATATGCAATTGGTTTCTCATCCTGCAGCAGGACTGCTCCTAAACCATGTTTGGAGGCACCCATCTGCAGCTTCACATCCTTAGTGGGGTCAAAGTAGGCTCGTACGGGACCGGGCTCTTGTGTTAAGAGGCTTTTCACTTGCTGGAATGCAGCATCCTGGTTCGAGTCCCATACAAATTCACTGCTCTCTTTCAACAGTTCTCGGAGCGGGGCTGTTGCCTCTGAGAGTCTGGGGGCAAATTTAGACAGGTAAATGATCATGCCCAATATTGTGTCTAGCTCCACCTTGCTCTGCGGTGGGGCATGTGTTTGATTGCTTTGACTTTGTTGGGGTCAGGCCAGACGCCCTCTCGTGTCAGTATGTGTCCAAAATAGCCCACCTTGGGCACACAGATGATGCTCTTGTCTTTGTTCAATTTTATTCCTTTCTCTTTGGTTCTCTGCAGCATGGCATGCAGGCTGGCATCATACTCCTCTCTGGTGCGGCCATATACAATGATGTCATCGATAATGGCGGCGACGTTGTGGAGTCCTTCATAGGCCTCGTTCAGCCGTCTCTGGAACTCATCTTGTACAGATATGATTCTGAACGGGAGTCTCTTGAACCTGTATCTGCCACAGACAGTGTTAAATGTGGTTAGCATGTGTAACTGCACGACAGGGGAATGGGCCTATGCTTGCGCAGGGACAGTTTACAGTCTAATGTCTAAGTTCAGTGGAGATTGGTGTAGGTTTTTTTCTAGACCAGATTCTAGTACTCACCCCAAAGACAACACACACACTCGTGGGTATAGTTTACAATAAAAAAAACAATTTATTTCAACAGTTCAAAGTCAAGTTATTTCAATATCAATACTAAATGAGATGTGTTATATTATATATATATATATATATATATATATATATATATATATATATATATATATATATATATTTTACTCTATTATACTTTTTAAAGGTTCTTCCTAATATTCTATTTATTGTCTATCTACTACTACTACTTTCGGCAGCTCCCGTTAGGGGTCGCCACAGCGGATCATCCATAATTTATGATCCGCATATTTGATTTGGCAAAGATTTTATGCCGGATGCCCTTCCTGACGCAACCCTCCCCATTTGTCCGGGCTTGGGAACGGCACAAAGGATGCACTGGCTTGTGCATCCTCAGTGGCTGGGTTATTCTATTTATTGTCTATATTTATCTATATTCTATTTTATACCCTTCTACTATATTACTTATGCAGCCATATTCTACACTAACAAATTAAACAAAATAATCCAAAATAAAGTATGAGTGCACTCAAAGAATAAAGAAAAGAAAAGGGGGAATGATTCAGTCTTCCAATTTGTGCAAGGTGCAATGTCCAGATCCTACCACAATCACAGGGGCAAGTTAATGTAGAGGGCGATGATGATGAATCCAAATCCAGGGCGATGATGGGGGCAATCCAAAGGGGGTATCCAAGGGTTCCAAAAGGTGTAGCAAGGGGGGGTTGTTCGGGGTACTAAAAAAGTAGTCAGGATTCCAGCAGCGTACAAAACACAAGAGACAAGAGTCTTCCTTCTTCCTTCAACAGGAGATCATCTGTCTTTGGATAAAATCAAGATATCCTACGTAAATGGCTATGGTTACATGGAACACAGAAAGCTGTTTACTTTTAGCTTTGGCTAGCGGCTCACCAAGGAAGCTTCATGGGAGGGATCTTTATGTCGTAGTTCAAATGTCCTGTAGTTCAAATATCCGTAGTTCAAATATCAATAATTCAAGTATCCATAGTCAAAGTTGTGGAGGCATGGAGATGTTTAGGAGATGTTTCGGAGAGATGGCAGTGGAGTTTCTAACTAGATTGTTTAACACAATCCTGGAAAGTGAGAGGATGCCTGAGGAGTGGAGAAGAAGCATACTGGTACCGATTTTCAAGAACAAGGGCGATGTGCAGAACTGTAACAACTACAGAGGTATAAAGTTGATCAGCCACAGCATGAAGATTTGGGAAAGAGTAATAGAAGCTAGGTTAAGAGGAGAGGTGACGATCAGCGAGCAGCAGTATGGTTTCATGCCACGAAAGAGCACCACAGATGCGATGTTTGCTTTGAGAATGTTGATTGAGAAGTATAGAGAAGGCCAGAAAGAGTTGCATTGTGTCTTTGTAGATTTAGAGAAAGCTTATGACAGAGTACCGAGAGAGGAGGTGTGGTATTGTATGAGGAAGTCAGGAGTTGCAGAGAAGTATGTAGGAGTGGTGCAGGATACGTATGAGGGAAGTGTGACAATGGTGAGGTGTGCGGTTGGAATGACGGATGGGTTCAAGGTGGAGGTGGGATTACATCAAGGATCGGCTCTTAGCCCTTTCTTGTTTGCAATGGTGATGGACAGGTGGCCGGACAAGATCAGGCAGGAGTCTCCTTGGACGATGATGTTCGCGGATGACATTGTGATCTGTAGCAAGAGTAGGGTGCAGGTTGAGGAGAGCCTGGAGAGGTGGAGGTATGCACTGGAGAGAAGAGGAATGAAAGTCAGTAGGAGCAAGACGGAATACCTATGCGTGAATGAGAGAGAGGACAGTGGAATGGTCAGGATGCAAGGAGTGGAGGTGACAAAGACATCTGAGTTTAAATACTTGGGGTCAACTGTCCAAAGTAACGGGGAGTGCAGTAGAGAGGTGAAAAAGAGAGTGCAGGCAGGTTGGAGTGGGTGGAGAAGTGTGTCAGGAGTGATTTGCGACAGAAGGGTACCAGCAAGAGTTAAAGGGAAAGTTTACAAGATGGTTGTGAGACCAGCTATGTTATATGGTTTGGAGACAGTGGCACTGACGAAAAGACAGGAGGCGGAGCTGGAGGTGGCAGAGTTGAAGATGCTAAGATTTTCACTGGGAGTAACGAAGAAGGACAGGATTAGGAACGATTATATTAGAGGGACCGCTCAGGTTGGACGGTTTGGAGACAAAGCAAGAGAGGCAAGATTGAGATGGCTTGGACATGTGTGGAGGAGAGATGCTGAGTATATTGGGAGAAGGATGCTGAATATGGAGCTGCCAGGGAAGAGGAGAAGAGGAAGGCCAAAGAGGAGGTTTATGGATGTGGTGAGGGAAGACATGCAGGTGGCTGGTGTGACAGAGGAAGACGCAGAAGACAGGAAGAAATGGAAACGGATGATCCGCTGTGGCGACCCCTAACGGGAGCAGCCGAAAGTAGTAGTAGTAAATAGTCAAAGTTGTCCGTATTTCAAAATATCCGTATTTCTCTTCTCTTACAGTCTTTCTCTCGTCAGATTCATTCTCTCTTCTCTATTGTTGACGGTTGTTTGTTATGGTTTTAACTCTGTAGCTCGTGTGCCTCCTAGAGGCTACTAGTGGAACTTACATATGTCACAGGGTACGTGTAATCATGTGGGCTACACATGGATGACTCTTCGCTGAGTTTTATGTTCCAGTAACCAGACCTGGCGTCTAATACGCTAAAGTACTGTGCCCCTGCCAGTCTTGCCGTAATGTCATCTAGAGTAGGGAGTGGATAGTGGGGTCTCTGGATGGCTTTGTTTAGGGGGCGGGGATCTAAACAAATCCTGAGCTTTCGTGTTTTGGGCTTTTCCACTATCACCAGTGCATTAACCCATTCTGTTGGTTCAGTGACCTTTTGGATTATGCCCATTTTCTCCATTTCATCTAACTCGTCTTTGAGTCGGTTGCGCAAAGCGTATGGAATGCGGCAAGGCGGGCACACCACTGGTGTTACTTCAGGTTTCAGGCGAAGACTACACTCTCCAGGAAACAGTCCAATGCACTGAAACACATCTGCATACTCATTCATCAGGCTCATGTGTGGCTCTGGCTGTGCATTGACCATATGCACTCTTTTGATAATGTTCAGGTCTAGACATGCTCTCATGCCTAGGATGGGGGGAGCGCATTCTGCACAGACTATGTCAAAATCTAGCATTACCGTTTTCTTTTTTTACCTGCAGGTTAACTTACAGGCGCCTTTCACACTGAGTGTATTCCCACCATATCCTGAAAGCCTGGACGGTGGGCCTAGCACTACATGTCCAAACAGTTGGTGGAATGTGTTTGCTGGTATTATGTTGGCATGGGCATCTTTGTCTATTTTAAACTTTAATTTGTGCCTCTGTTTGCCTATTTCCAATTCTGCAAAGGCCTGTTCCTTATTTGTGTTTTCATGCTGTTTAGTTATAGTGTCAATGTACAGTTCATCTTCTGATTGGTACTCAGCACTCTCTGCAATAGCATGCACTTTCTTAACTTTATATTGTGCTTGATGGTGCTGTCCTACACACCCTAGCATAGTGACTGAATTTTTTGCATTTGTTACACTGGCGGCCCTTTGCTGGACATTCCTCAGTGCGGCTGTGCTCTCCTCCGCACGCACCACATCCTTTGTTTTGCATGGCACCGTTAGCGTCAGTTTTGTTTAGAGTTTTGGGGTCGTGACGTGCCTGTCCTCTTCTGAACGGCTTCTTGCTAACTGCATCTACAGACGGGTTGATTACGCCTGCTGTGGGGAATCCGTTGTTTTTAATTGCTGCTGTGATAGTTCGTGTGATCGTGCTATGTCAATAGCCCTTTCCAGTGTTAGCTCTGGACCTACACAGAGAAGTTTTTCTCTCACTCTTGTTGAGTTTGTGGCGAACACAATTCTGTCCCTGACCATCTCGTCAATGTTAGGATAATCACAGTCTTTCACTAGCAGCCTTGATTCAGTCACAAACTGGTCGAAATTGTCACCTTCGCCTTGCATCTTTTCATGGAACTTATAATGTGCAAAGATGGGGTTAGCTTTGGGCATTACGTAGGCTTCAAAGCCGTCATAATAGGTTTTCAATACCTTTTTCTGGTCTGCAGTGAGAGTCCATGTACTGAAGACGCCCTTGCCCTTCTCTCCAATCTATAACAGCAAGTAGCTGCATTTTTCCTCCTCCTTTTTTGCACTTGGCGGTCCGGCAAACATAAGCTCCACATGCTGGCGAAACTTTCTCCACGCATCGGGAAGGTTGGACGAGTCCCAATCCATCCGTGGCATGGGAACACCGGTAGCCTCCATCTCTCGTCAGGTCGATGTGAGCACTAACAAGTTGATTCTGACACCATGTAACATTTAAAAGGGTTGCCTCCTAACGGTCACTCTACAGTGTCTCGAATGAAGCAATGTCCACACATCAAATAACGTTTGGTGTTCCGTGTTTACTGTGGTCTACCATGCATACACAATCCCTTCCGTCTGGTGCATTTCCTGAATCTCCAGGATAGGTCAGTGACGTCATCACCTAGCGTCGTGTTGGACTAGACCATTGCTGGGTCATACCATTATATCCTGACCTATGGATATTACAGAGGAGACCCATATCTTGATCTCCTACAGTACAGAAATCACCTTTGGATGGAGTGAGACTGTCTCTTACCCAACTGCTAATGGGTCGGCGACTGAAGACAAAACTACCAGCAACTACGCAGCTGTTGAAGGAAGTGCATGGACAAATGAGGAAAAGACAGTTCAAACACAAACACTGCTGTGATCGAGGCGTGAGAAACCTGCCTGCACTACAGGAGGGTGAGACTGAGATTCAGAGTGGGCCATATGTAGCATGGTTAAAAACGTCATAACCAACAAATGTTATATAATTACACAAAGTATCACCACATGATTATTATTATTATTATTATTTTCATTGGCAACATTATTTTATTTTATTATATCATCAGGAAACGCTTTTGGTAGCCCTTCCTTGTTATGACCCCATTTCCTGTTAGTAGCCCCTCCCTGTTGTGACGCAATTTCCTGTTAGTAGCTCCAAAACGTATGTCCCCCCTGACTTCTGCCTCTTTCCCGCTTTGGACATGTATAAAGAGGTATGTGTTCGTTTTTGTCTGCCCCTGTAATTTATTTTATCCATTCCTAATGTGTCTTATGTCTAATGTGGGTCCCAATTCTTGCGTAGGCTACAGCAGGAGCTGAGCTGACGTTTCCTGAAACCTGTCCTGTTTTGTTTATATGCGACAGGTATGTTTTATTTATTTTTGTAAAAAAATTGTGTCGCTAGCTACGCGCTCTTTCCCGCTTTAGACATGTAGAAAGAGGCTGCAGCAGGAGCTGATCTGACGTTTTCTGAAACCTGTCCTGTTTTGTTTATATGCGACAGACAGAATACAGATCCCATGCATGAGAGAAGTTGTCCTGTCTTTCTTACACAACGCAATGAAAAAGTACACCGGTCACACAGACATGGCAGCCAGCTGTTGTGAAACATCGCCATGTTCAGCCAAGGGCTTTTGTGAGCCAAACACCTGAAGGCAGCACCTTTCGCAGAAACAGGCGACATCTGCTAAAGAGTCGAGAGGACAGACTTCCAGAACTGGACAGAACAGGTCAGGAACAGGAGGACTTCACGGCGTCTGCTAGTGAACCAGCAGACATCACAGTGATGCCAACACCTGTCGCTTCTCCTATAAGAGAGACTGTAACACCGGAGGTGACTATAACTACAACAGGTCCAGTAAAGATTTCATGCTCTGGGAGAGTGATTAAACCTCCACAACGTTATTCACAGTAAAAAAAAAAAAAAAAGTAAAGTAGAGTGAATGTAACGGTGAATTCATGTTGTTACATTACAGGTCACATACTTGTTTAATGTTCGTACTGAGGTGAAAGTTTCATTGCGTAGATGTTTTGTTGAATAGTAAAATAGGCCAAGTGAAAAAGAAAAAAAGAACGGAAAGTAAATGGCTTTAAGTTAAGGATAAACATCTCTAAGATGACGCACACAAATGCTTTTAAAATGCTTAGATTGTTGTTTGTGTTTATTATTACATGATTCAGGTTTATTTGCATTGGTTACATATTCAGGTGTTCTGCTTGAAAGAGGGAGCTGTGATGTGTAGTAACTGAGTTTAACCTGTGGTGGCGCTGCTGTTGTTACATACCTGTTGAATGACATGTAACTCCATAGAAGAAGACATCCGTCTGAGTTATTGTGTCGCATCATTGTTAATCTAAATAACAATACATATATGACAGTACCTAATCCAAAAACAACAAGACACAAGGTTGTAGTCACATACTACTACTACTACTACTATTTTTTCTACTATTCCTGTCCTCTGCATCTTCCTCTGTCACACCAGCCACCTGCATGTCCTCTCTCACGACCTCCTCTTTGGCCTTCCTCTTCTCCTCTTCCCTAGCAGCTCCATGTTCAGCATCCTTCTCCCAATATACCCAGCATCTCTCCTCCACACATGTCCAAACCATCTCAATGTCTCCAAACTATATAACATATCTGGTCTCACAACTATCTTGTAAACCTTCCCTTTAACCGTTGCTGGTGCCCTTCTGTCGCAAATCACTCCTGACACTCTTCTCCATCCACTCCACCCTGCCTGCACTCTCTTCTTCACCTCTCTTCTGCACTTCCCCGTTACTTTGGGCAGTTGACTCCAATTATTTAAACTCATGCATCCTTGTCACCTCTACTCCTTGCATCCTCACCATTCCACTGCCCCCCCCCCTCCAATTCACCATATGTATTCCGTTGTAGTCACATAAAGTAGGTTTTTAGCATGTCGACTCACCTCTCTCGTCGTTCATTTTAGATGCTGTGTAAACGTACTTGTGGTAGAGGGCGCTCATTGAGGGAAAAGTGGCGGAGATAGTGAGTGGTGAGTCTTATCCCTGTGAACCTCATTTGACGAACCTACCGGAAATAAAGTAGGGCCGTAAAGTACCTTCAGCTGACGTACTCCCACTATAAATGTTCTGCTCGCTTTACGTTGTGCCTCATTCTCCCCTTCTACTTCGTGGAAAGGGATGGAGGACGTCAAGAGAGGATAGGTAATTTGATTTGTAGGAACTGTTGAATTGGTACCTTCTGACACAATTTCCACCTAGCTCGTACAAGTGAACATTGTCGTTGGGCAGTGGATATGATTTTTTTTTGGCTTATTTGATACAAACGTTGTTGTAGTTCAAAGGGTGGAGAAAAGCACGTTGACTGCCACGTGCTATCAGTCCAGGCGGTTGGTGTAAAGCGAATTTACATTTTAATCAATCAAGTTGCATTTTCTGTATATAGCGCTCTTCTAGCTTCAGCAGTTAAGGTTGTTTGCCGCACTAGCTAACAGATAAACGTTTTAAATGGATTTTGCTTGCATGGGGTATCAGTAGCATAGGTTATCAATAGTATAGGGTATCGGTAGTATAGGTTATCAATAGTACAGGGTGTCAATAGTATAGGGTATCGGTAGTATAGGACATGGACGTTTGCGTTTGACGTCGCTGGTTAGCGGGGAAGTGAAGTAGCCGTCCACCTGAAGACATGACCGTCCAACGAGCTGCCAAGCGGCTTGCCTGTCAGAATGTGCGACCCGTGATGGAGGTGATGTGTTGCGGCGGCGCAGCTCCGTGGAGGGGAAACCCAGGCCTAACGCACAGTCTGGGACTTAATGTTTTGGCGATTTTAATGTCTTTGATGATCTAAAATCAACGGTGTTCTTTCTTTTAATGGTACTCTTGCACATCATGTTTTACAATATTGGGGGGGAAATCGAAAATAATGGTTGAATGACTTTTTATTTTTTGCTGCTAGGAACTTGTGTTGTCTTACCAACCGGCAAAAAAACTAAAACATAAAACAGCTTTTTGGTGAATTGGTATTCGTGTTTTTCTGTAACTTTTGTACCATCATTATTACTGGTGAAATATTTTCCTTTTCGTCAGTAACTAACGTGAGTTAACTACTGGCTGAGTAAGCTACTAACGAAGTTAACCTGTTGGGCTGTACAAACAGAATGGACTTGACTAAGTAAACTAAGTTAACTGCTTGCTGAGTAAACGATCGCTACCTGCCGAGGCTATAAAGCGCGTGTGTGTCTGTGACGGACTCGGGAACTCCGAATGATGGTTTTTCATTTAAAATCTTTTCATCGAGAGACGCCTTATTGGTAATGTAACTCCAGACTGATTGTCGACCGACATAGTAATCATCAGTACGTCCGTGTGGACACCCGCTTTCTTCGATTACGTTATTCTATTATCGTCTTGCCGTCTTTGAATAGAGTTACGCCCATGGGTCTAACATGCCTTGTTGTTGGATGGCTGTGATAGAAGCACACAATTGGTGCACAGAAAAGAAAAGCGTGTGGATGAAATCCAAAACTGGATGTGTTTTTTAGTCGACAGAGGGCTTATTCAGGAGAAGCTGCTGCCACTTACAGGACTGCTAGTCATGGAATCAGTAAAACCTTCAGCCAGTTAGTCAGATGAGTGAGAATCAATCAAATCCTACTTTATTCAGACACAAGGGTATATCCATGTTAAAGACAACAACAAAGAAATGCAACACAAGACAAGAACACAAAAATATAGCTAAAACAGCAGTTCAGTAAAACAACTTGCATTTAATATTGATCATGATGCCCATGGTGTTGTTTCCCTTGATCAAAACGTTGTGATATCTAATTTTTCAATACCACCCAGCCCTGATCACCACTAGGTATGAGGTAGAAAATGTTAGATGAGGATGGCCGCCTTCATACAGCGATAGCCACTGTTAAGGTTTACCCGCTAGCTAGCATACACAGAACTCGACCCTCCCACAGGGCACGCCTCAAATCCTAAATGTTCCTTGTTTCCGTCTTATTTATTCGTCCCCCGTTTCTGGTCAAACCAATTGGAGTGTTTAAATTGTGTCCAATGAGGGGCCGAGAGAGGCGGGGCTAGCATGAGCCAGAGTGCAGGAGGCGGTGACCCGGCTGTCCCCCTCCCCCCCGCTCCGAGGTGGGTGGCGTTGATTCTGAAAATGGCGGTGGATGACTAATGCAAGAAAATTAAGGCAAAACAGCAAAAAATTAAGAGGAATTTACAGACCAGTTCTTTTAATTAAGCAAAGCAGAATGCGTCTTGCAATTAATGCAAGTCTGACATTTCCGGTGAAGCTGGGATGAGCAACTTTCTTGCAGTTATTTGTAAAATATATTACTTTTACAGCTATAAGTAATACAAATGCTCTGAGTAAATGGCCATGTGTACTCAACATCTGTTGGTACTAAATGTTTTTAAGCCAAATAAGAGTAATAGTGTCTGAGGTATTTGTCACGTGTTAAGACAAATGAGAATATGATAGTTACCTTTTGTATCTGTCACATATTAAAAGCTCGACATAAGACAAATATGCTACTTTTTTTAAGGACAGATTCAGGTTACTCCTAGGGTTTTCAACTCTGCAATGTTGACCCCTCTGCATTACATGAACAGACTGGAACTGGGACATAATTTCTAGATTATATCTGCAACAAATATGCTTTTATTTTGATATTTGGTCAGCTGTATGTCTGTCTTGTTAACTAGCACAGTGGGACCTATGAAATATTTTCTAGTGGTCCTTCATTTTTTATCCCTTCCAATTTTGTTATTGGTGTTTTTGATTAGATTTAGATGGTTTTGTATGATTTGCATTTTGTTCCGTAAATGGCTGCATGCTCAGCTCATCACAAAGTCACTGCATACAATGCCATTTAAACTTGGACTGTCCTATTCAGTGGGTAAAATCCATAATTGCAATGGCTACAGTACTGTCAGGTTTTGCTTTCACCTCTGCACTGTCAGTTGCTGTTGTGTGACAATGAAGTCTGGGACATCCCACAATTTAAAGTAAAGAAAATTTAATGCTGCACTGATTATCAATTTCCATTTAATTTTGATGATAAGACCAACATTAGCTAATGAAAATATGAAATATTGCTCTATAATAATTCCAATTGTTTGACTTTGGGTCAGATTCTCTGAAATCTGCAACTATTTACAACATATGGGCACAGATGGGATAAGCTGCTTTCAAACATATCATCTGTAACGCTAGTGGTTTCAAACATATCATCTGTAACACTGTTACTGTAACAGTGTTAGAGATATGTTTGAAGCCACTAGCGTGTCAGAGAAGTCACTGTAACAATGTTACAGAGGATATGTTTGAAGCCACTAGCGTGTCAGAGAAGTCACTGTAACAATGTTACAGAGGATATGTTTGAAACCACTAGCGTGTCAGAGAAGTCACTGTAACAATGTTACAGAGGATATGTTTGAAACCGCTAGCGTTACAGAGAAGTCACTGTAACACGTCGTTTTTCCCTGCTTGTTGTGTAGGATTTATTGTAGACTATGGCAAACCTTAAACATTCTTATATTTATTTGGCACTCTTGATTTTCATATACCTGTACCACATGATGCTTCACTTATTTATGATTTGCATAAGCCAAGCGAGGTATCTACCCTATTTCTCCTCGGGGGTGAATAAAGTATTCTGATTTTGTCACAATTACGGGTAATGCTTGTGGTGTTGGATAGAAAAAAAGTTGAGCTTTCAGGTCCCTGAAAGTGCTCTTGGCAACAATAACATTTTGTTCCTATTTCAGGACACCAGTGGCCAGCCCGACGTTGATGCACTGAAAAGAGGGAAGTGTAGTAAGAGCTGTACCTCCAGGACATGTGAGCATGGTATGTATTGCATTGCATTGCTTTCGCAGCTCCAGTTATGTGCTCATTTAAAAAAAAAAAAAGTCAAGATGTTGGTCGATGGGAATGATGATGTAGATCAGTGAAATTACTCTTCTGAGACTGACAGTTTCAGCCTGACCAAGTATGCTTTCAGACTGGTATGTGTATCCTATTAATATTTTTAAATATGTGGCAATAGGGTAATGTGAATTATTCTGCCAAACAGTTACACTCGTAAAACCGAACATTTTTAAACCGTTAACTATCCCCATCATGCTGCTCTTACCACGTGCTGCTGTCCAGGTGGGATATTTGTCAACAACTGTGTTTGTGTGCATTGTCAAAAAAAGGGCTCTCTTATAACAAACTTTAAACCCAGCTCACCAGCGTGTGTTGCCTTACCGCCTGTATCAGCTTGCTGCTGCCCTGTCTGCATCTGAGATGCGACACTCCATACCTCCAACTTGGCAGGACTTGTCAATCAGACACACACACGCACATCAGTGACTCATACACACATCAATGATGGAGAGAAACTGATGATTGAGGTAGAGAATTTTATTTTATTAATATTTATATAGGAAGAGTATTTGTACAGAACAAGTCAGCCATTTGTTCCTTAGTAATTTAGCTAAGTAGGCCAAAGCATCTTGAGTACTTTTTCCGTCACTACAATGGTGTAGTAATCTTGTCACCTTTAATCATACCATTGTTTAAATGACCTATCCAACTGTACTGAAAACCAAGTGTGCAGCAATATTTGAAACTATAGTTGTATAGATTTATGTATGATGTTACTGATCAGAGCTTTAAAAGAACGAGAGTCTTTTTTTTTTTTTCTCAAAAGGAAAAAGACCAGGTTTTTAAAGGAGCAAGACCATTTAAAAGATCATGAAGTCCATCTTTGTAATGAGAGAACAGTTGGTCTGGGGTGGATAAGTTGTCTTTGCTGGGGAGGTTATCAATTCCACTAGAAAGAGCAGATAAATCAATATTCTTAATGTTACGGACTGAGATAGAATGTAAAAAAATGTGTTTTGTATAATATTAAGTTAACATCACAAGACACTAATTTGTGGTTGGAAATGGGCAAATCAGATGCTTTGCAATTAAGAGCACACAAGAGTACACCAGAGCAGCCAATCAGATCAGGTGTGTGTCTTCTGGAGTGTGTAGGAAAATCTATATATTGCTGTAATCCATAATTTAATTCAGTTCAATTTATTGTCATTAAAAACAATGTGCAGGTACATGTTAAAAATGAAATAAGGGCTGTGGCTTCACCGAACAGTGCAAGACAAACACAGTATAAGATATACACACATTAAGACCAAAAGCTAAAAATAAGTTAAAAAAGATCAAGAGTACAAAATATTTAAACATATCTACAGACATTCAGTGGCTGGCCAGGTTCAGGTTGGCAACAGCTTGTGGAAAAAGCTGTTTTTGAGCCTGCAAGTGCAGGCTCTGAGGCTCCTGTAGCGCCTCCCAGAGCGCAAGGGGGAGAATAGTCCATGGGTGGGATCTCTGCTGATGCTGAGACCCCCCCTTAACTGTCCAGGCATGATGTAAAATCCCTTGTGATGAGAGTATTGTGGACATTGTCCATGTTTATATTGAAATCACCCATCAGTATTACATTAGGGGAATGTAATATTGTAATATAAAGAACATGTAAAGAACATAATGTAATATAAAGAACATAAGAAGGTTAGAAAAACAAAGGTCGTTTAAGAAATCGTTATAGGGCTTTGGCGGTCGATAAACAGTGGCTAGTGTAGTAGGAATTGGCCCATTGGTTTGTAGGGCAATGGACTCAAATTAAATGTGTACAGGCACAGTTATAGAAGACACTTTACACTGTAAAGTAACGTGACACCACCCCCTGCTGGTTGCTCAGGATTTGCAGGTGTACACAAACCTAGGAGGAATAGTTTGATTAAGCTGTGAAAAGTCACTGGGTTGCACCACGTCTCAGTCAAGCACAAGAAATCATACGATTCAGTAGATCATGAACTTAGAAGTCCCTTGTTGGTTAGCGAGTGGATGTTAAATAACCCCATAGTGAGACTGTTTTTGTCGAGTTTGACGCTAGCCAACCTAGCTAGGTTAGCTTGCACGCTGTGGTCAACAGTCTGTTCAGACTTTGCTGAGGGACAGTGAATGGAAGACCAGAAGGAATGTGTTGGTTTTGTCACAGAAGTTTGAATCAGTTCATGTGGGCGCAACGTTTGTAGAGAGAAACGTGTCATCATCATCTAAGTGACCTCTTCAGTCTCACCTGACTGCAGGTGTCCCACCCGTATAAACAATACAGTGGCATAACGAAGGAAAACGATAGGTTTCATATGCAAATTACCGTGACATTAACAAGAGTTTCAATAGCCATGTGTACTATTAAGAGAATTGGGGAATAGTTGTAAACACTACATTGTATAATGGCGACAGATGTACTCTTAACACTAGAACGACTGGGATTTCACCTAAAACTACCATGGACGGTCAAAATGACCCGGCAGTTTTTAAACTCTATTCTGTCAAGATAAATACCCAATTGAGATATTAATGCGTTACATATGTCTGTTAAGAATCCAACATTTTATCAACTTTTAATACTACTTTTCAATTTAAGGTGGCCGCTGTCCAACACCTGTAAATACTGCAATGCCTTGGTGGTAGTCATGGTGCGTCTGTAATGGCGTCTGTAACCAAACATGTTGGTAATAATCAAAAACCAGGTATGAAACAATTGTTAGCCCAAAACACACAGGATTATTAATAAAAACAAGGCAAATGTTTCTGAACTTGTCAGCAGAATGAGCTACTGTTCATTTGGCTAAAGGAACAATAGAGATGAGAGAGACAAAAATCAGCAGAGATCCAGAGAGCAGTAGCAGCTAGTGGCGCCAGCGTTCACCCTTTAGAACCAGGATTGACCAAACAGGAATTGTCCACTTTGGTCAGCATCTAACAATCACATAGGGACCAAACAAACCAATTGGGAAAATGGGGATCTACTTGAACACCCTCCTTGTTGATGCCAAACCTCATTTTGAGTTGAGTGTTTTGCAGCACAGCACAAGCTGGAGCCTGACCCAGTAGGCTTGACTGCTGGTGCAGTGCATATAGTAATCCATTCTCTTGCAACCCACTGCTGTACACATCTCCAACAGCAGTGTTACTTCTGAGACTGGACATCTAGCACCTATTATGCTGTTAAAATTCCCAGTTATTTAGCCTATATGTTTTACACAGGTGTTGGATGCCCATCCTGCAGGACAGTCCGGGCCACGAGGGTAAGTTATCTTGCCGTCAAAATTGATGATTTTATGTGATGATGATTGGCTAAATGTGTTCAACTGCTCTGATATCTGATTGAAATTGGCCTGTCTGAACATCTTACAATTAATTATATGGAAATTGTCCTCTTCCAAACGTTCCTAATTTAAATCCACTTGTCTCTTCAGGTGCTGGCTGCCGCTTTGCCTTGCTCTGAGGAAAGAGAAATGCATTTTATACCTTATCCGAACAGTCTTAAGAGCATTGAGTCAGGGTAAGTATGGAAATAAACTATTGGGACTCCTCTGGGGTTTTTTTCCCTGCACATCATGCAATAAAGTGTGAATTTTATTTTATTTATATACACACATACTCCCCCCCCAAAAAGTTCTGAGGCCTATCCCGACAGGCTTTTCACAATAGGGCCTTGTCGTTGGAAATGCCTCAAACATTAATTCTGTAGCTTCGCTTTACCCACATGGTTATTGCAATTTTCCATTGTGGGATATTGCTACTGAACAAATGACCAATGAAGTGACATGTCCATAAGGTAGTAAGACCAGTTAGTGGCAAGAGAATTTTCACTCGCTACATTGTCTTATAAGCTGAGACTGATGCTTACTTCAGAAATCAAGAAAAGAGCAAAACCTGTAGAGAAATCTCAAATCAAGCTGGACTGTTTTTGCTAAAATTTCCTTAAGGGTAAGTGCCTATTTAATTTTCTGAGCTGAAAAACTTGTTGATATTTCCTTAGGGTGATTAAACTCGTCGCCCGGGTACCAAATGGAACAACAACAAAAAACACGGCTGCACAACATCACCACCTTGAGGGAGAAGGCTGTCTTCTTTTGGGATGAAGCACATTATCCTCCACCTCCCTAGCACACAAGACTTGCTGACGCACATGTGGTGCAGCGAATCAGATCAGTGGAAAATGGCCTGAGTAGAAAGGCGGTGCACCTGTGTTGGCCAACTCAACTCTAAGGGCAGTCTTCTGAGAACCGGGGTATGATGTTCTGCTACACCCTTCTGTCCCTAACCCCACCCTCACTCTTGTCTTGCTCTCCACCCCCTTTATTTGCCTTTTTCAAAATGTGGATAGACAGAGATGGGCTAAAACAAATGTTGACTTAAGTTTTGAGGCTTTTCTAATGGCTTTCCTGTTGGTTTTAGGTACTGGACATGGCATGTAGAGGTTGAACTACAATAACAGCACTAGTAAGTATTGTTGGTGTGGAGGGACTTTTATGTTGACATCCCACACTTCATTACCCTAGCTGCATGTGCACTGTAGCTCTGAATGTAATGGCACTGCATGGTATCTGCAGCCAGCTGCTGAAACAGCTGAGCTGTTCAAAAGTCAGTGCTAGAGAAACTCGACATCTGGCATCGTTGGTCCCCTAACTGGTCTTGTGTTGGGAGTCCTGGTATATCTGTCGAAACAATGGCCCAACAAAGCAAACTCTTGGTTTTAAAAGTATTTCAATTTTTACAGTAACATCTGGGTTGGTAAATTCTTTTTACATTTGTAACATAATCCTGGATAGTGGCAGTGTTGTGTTACTTTGTTCTGGCTTCAAGTCTATAGATGGCCTACACACTGTTACTTGCATTCTCTTAAGTCTCTTTTATAAATCTCACCATGGTAATGTTTGGAGCTACACACTCATAAATCAGCAGTTGGGGTTGGCCATCATGAACTGTTTTAAATTTCCTATTTAATAGGTTTACATTGCTTAACGAAACTTGAAAATGGGTTTTCAGTTGTTTACAACATGAGTGAAATGCAGCGTACATTTGTAGTCCAAGTTTTAGTCAGCTGCCAGGACCTGCTGCCCGAATGTCTTCCATCTCCATCACTTGCGGCATGTGTTAACACAGCATGTAGACCAGGTGTGTCAGACAGGGGTGTAACAATGCACCATGGCACGATATTTCATGATTCATAAATATGACGACACACATTGTCTCCTCCAGTACATGTCAAAAACTGTTTTTAAGGTTTTATTGAAATAATTGGCATCCTGAAAGCAACTGCCAATTCTGCCCAATTTTGGAATAAAAGGATTTTTTTTTTCCCTGAAATATTACCGTTAAGGATTAATTGCAATTCCTGGTGTCTACTTATTTATTGACTCTGAATACTCTTGTTTAATATAACCTGGCCTTTCAGGGTTTTTTTTCCCTTGTAAGTGGTGAAACAGTAGAACCCTTAGACATAAGGAGCTGACAACTACATTTTCAAAAAATAATTTTTGCAGTGTATATTTGACAGCTAGACTAATTTCTCCAGCCAACAGATTTGTCTTTTTCCGTGGGCTGTTTGCACCTTTCAGCCTTTTTTTTTTTTTTTTAAACTTAACTGTTCTTTAATCCTAGGTCTATGCTCTTTCCACTGACTGCTAACTTCCCAGTTGTCTGTAAATGTTTGCCTGTATATTTTTAGGGTCAGATGTTGAGTTAAACTGAAAGCGATAAAGATAGCTGTACCCTGGCAATTACAATGTTGGACAAAGAATTGCAAGTAGCTGTTATACGGGCTGCACATATCAAGTTGAACCATTACTCCAGTACTGTTTGGGCCAAACTCCAAAGAACTTTTATTTAGTCGCGAAAGAAATCCCAGGGTGTGATTGTTATTTTTTTGTTGTAATTTTGAGGGGCCTAGGAAATTTCAGTCTTTGCTTCATGAAGTAGCCAGTTATTTAGTGAAATTTGCTGTATGAAATTAATTTTACTGACGTGTAATTGTTTTGGACCCCTTGACCAGCTTGGAGCCATAAAAAACCCAAGAACCTCGACTAAGTGTAAGTTGCTTACCTACACACGCCTTCCTCCTCTGTTCAGTGTGATGTGGTTTTGGTCATATACCAAGGCGTTCAGGAGACTGTTCCTGAATTGCTGTGGAATTGACCATAGAACAAACCCTATCCTAGTGGGTTTCACCAGTGTTTTAGCTGGGGAACCACTAGGAACATAAGTTGCCCCTTTTTGTTTGTTTCATTTTAGAGCTTGATTACATGTTACAGGTGTATCGTTTTTATTGTATTACTTGTATACGTTAATACACCAATCAGCCAAAACATTAAAACCACCTACCTAATATTGTGTAGGTCCCCCTTGTGTCACCACAACTGCTCTGACCCATCGGCATGGACTCCACAAGACCTCTGTAGGTGTCCTCTGGTATCTGGCACCAAGACATGGGCAGCAGATCTTTTCAGTCCTGTAAGTTGTGAGGTGGGGTCTCCATGGATTGGACTTGTTTTTCCAATGTTGAATTGATAATAAGATTATATTATATTGAAGCAGTCTAAAGACAACTTCCAGGTTTGTTGGATGAAAATTTCTGTTGCTCAAAATAAATATGGGAGAAATCAGCTGTGTGATTTGTTAAAAGTACCTTAGTACACATTTCACCAGCCAGTGCTATAAAACATCAACTTAAAGTCGCCACTCGTATGGCGTTTCTCAAGCAGCAGCCTTGAAGTGTGACGGAGATTCATTTATTCTCGACATGTCACAAGTAGTATTTTCCCCCAAGTGTATCAATCCCCCCCAATGTGAAGCACTTGAGGCCGAATTCGCCCCAGTTTCAAAAATGAATATCAGGCCCTGGTGTCCAAGATCATCAAGTGAGTGAGGCCCATTGTTCCTGTAAAGTAGTTTTCCTTCTGTAGCACTTAAAAGTTCTTTGTGAAGTAATTGCAATTTTTCATTTGGCTAAGTAAGAAGATTACAATTGTGTGCATAAAGTCGATTGAAAGCCAGGAAAAAGCCTCACTGGTTGGTTAGAAGCACAAGACATACTGCGAAATGTAAGAACAGAATACCTCTGCACTGCTGCTACACTAGTCTATGAAATTTGGTCACAGTAGAAGGTCGTTATCCATGTTGAGATGTTTTGGAGTGAAATTAAGAACAAATAGTGCATTCTGTAGATTTGAGGAGATAGTGTGTTTAGGTGGCATAGGTTACTTGCATGAATTGTGATATGGGAACCTTTTACAATCTCCTAGGCAAAGACTGATGGACTTGTGCACTACAGAAAAAGGTGAGTGGCAGTGCTGTTGACAGTTATCAGAATGGTATGCTACAGGTGAGCAGTAATGTTGTCTTCAAGTTAACGGATCATTTTCAAAGGGTGTCAATGAGCTCATTCTCTCATGGCCTCTTACGCAGTGATCCCAAAGCAGTGGCCCTTGGAGACCATCAGACCTGTCAATGACTGGCTAATATCTCCAGGTGTAAAATCTGTGTTATGGTGTTTTCACGAATAATATGGCTGGAAGCATTTAGGGAGCGGCAGTACCTTAGAGGTAGAGCAGGTCATCTGGTAACTGGAGGGTTGCCAGTTGGATCCTCGGCTCCTCCTGGCAAAAATATCGGTGTCCTGAGCAAGACACCTAACCCCTAACTGATCTTGATGAGCTGGTTGTTGGCATGGTTGACACCACCAACGGTGTGTGTGCGTGGGTGAACGTGCAACATGAATTGTAAAGTGCAGTGAGTAGATGTTACAGCTAGAAAAGTATTATATGAAGTGCAGTCCATTTACCATTTGGAACCATGGAGTGATTCCTCCCTAAACTCTGCTCACTTGGGCACAGTTGCATTCAGACCAGAACAATCAGACCAAGACCATCAAGAGGCTGGTCTGCTTCCAAACAGTACTTGGAGCTGACTGACATGGCCGATGCCAATGGTCCATTGTATGCCCACAACCTATCAACTGGGGAAATTGCTAACTAATGAAAACATAGCTTGCATTTATCCTGGAAGACGATTGAATTTTCATGCAAAAATTCTGACCAGTAATGGAGAAGTTTTTTCACACATTTGTTTACAAATTCTGGTTTGCTTGGAAAATTGCCATGTGAAATGAAGCTAAACCCATGGGTAACGGCAACAATGAAACAAATTACCCCACAAATGCAGAACAAAGCACAAGAACTACAGGATTGAAAGCACCCCTAGTCCCAGACATGAAAATTAGTTGACGAGTCATAATCTAACATTGATTCACAGAAAATTGGCCATGTGCACTATTCAGAGGCTTTAGGAATGGTTGCAATAAGATGGTGGCAGATGTACTCTTAGCCCCTAACCCCCCCCCCCCCCCCCCCGTTTCAGGGACGTTCATTCCCTCTTCACATAGATGGCCTCTTTGACTCCTCGTTCAAACCAGCGTTCCCCCTTATCAAGGATGTGCACATCCTCATCCCTGAAAGAGTGGCCACTGGCCTGTAGATGGTGTAGACTGTGGAGTCCTGGCCTGGCGTGTTAGCTCTCCTGTGTTGTGTCATCCTCTTGCCAGTGTCTGTTTAGTTTCCCTAATGTACAAGTCACAGCAATCCTCCTTGCACTTAACAGTGTACACTATATTGCTCTGTTTGTGCTGGGGGACCTGATCCTTGGGGTGGGCCAATTTCTGGTGCAGCGTGTTTTGGGGTTTGAAAGCAACTAAGATGCGGTGTTTGGAAAATGTGCATCCCAACTGTTCTGATACTCCCGCCACATACGGGATCACCACTGGTTTACGCTTAGACAGCTGTTGTCCTTCTCTCTCTGATCGGCTGGTGCACTGTTTGGGGTCTTCCTGGCTTTGACAAACGCCCAGTTAGGATAACCACACCTACCCAGGGCCTGTTTAATGTGGGATGGGGATGTTGTCGGCTCGGTGGTACAGCGTCCTGTTGACTCCCATCATCTCTGAACCGAGGCAACTTACAATGCTGTGATTGCAACCATTCCCAAGTTCTCTGAATAGTACACAATGCCATTGAAACTCTACTTAATGGTCACGGCAATTTGCAAATGAAACCAATTGTTGTTTTGGGTCGGTATGCCACCGTATTTGTGGGAGCCAAGTTACGTTTTTATATGTTTTAGTTTGATAAGTAACCACAGTCTATTTGTGTAATTAGCTTACATAAATTGAGAAGTGATTTCATTAAATAGGAATCAGGAACACTGTCATTTCATTTCATGTACTTCCATATATGACATGACATGAAATATCGTTGCCCACAGCAGTGCAACACAAAGACAAAAAACACATCCAAAAACTAAAAGAACTTCAAGAATACACATACTAATACATATATCTAAACAAACACATATATCCAAACTGCAAAAAAAACACTGTCCAAGAGAACAAACGCCAGCCAGGATGACTGTGGGAACTGTCCCGCTTCCATGTCCTGTCAGACCGCCCTCGATGTGTCCTCCTCGGGCGCAGCTCTGGGCAGGGGCTGTGGTCCTTGGGCTCACCGGACGCAGCAGACCAAGCTCTTCCAGTCAATCCAGCACCAGATCTCCCACACACCTTCGACGACACCAAAACACCACACTCAACGCCAGGTGTGGCCACCGCCAGACCGCCCTCTGTGTTATCGGAACTACTGGTCTGCATGGGCTAGCAGTTCGCTTAGCCTGCCCCACATCCGCGTCCTGTCAGACCACCCTCAGTGTTACACTTAAAAGAGATGGGGCTCGTGGGTTTACGAAGGCAAACTCGCAAAAGACCCCAGGGGGCTCCTTCACTTGCAGCTCAAGTTAAGGACCAAGCCACACGGTTTTCTTACCGTAGGACAGTTTGCTGATTAAGAGAACTTAACTTTGAATATTCCTGTAAGTACTTACTGTAAGCTGTGGAATAAAAATACTTTTTTTTATCCTTTCTTACATCGGAGTCCTGCAGCAGTTTTTCCTCATCTAGTTTAACGTACACGAGTTAAGCCCAGGCAATCATCGAGCTGTAACCCCCACTGTATTGTTTATAAGGGTGGGGACACCTGCAGTCACTGTATTGTTTATAGGGGGGGGGTAACTGCAGTCACTCTATTGTTTATAAGGGGGGGTACCTGCAGTCACTGTATTGTTTATAGGGTGGGTGTAACTGCAGTCAGTTGAGACTGAAGAGGTCACTTAGATGATTGATGAACGTTGTGTCTGGATGAACTGATGAAACTTTGTGATTTTCTTACCTGGATTATTGAGCATGCATAAAGACACTAACATTTCCCCCCACAACAGTTGCCTTATTGAAAATGATGTCTGGAAGACATGGGACGTGCAAAGGGACTGAAGATCAACAAGGACACTTGAAGTATTCTGTAATCCGAGATGTTGGAGACAGTAAGAGATTGGCAAAATGACTCCAAGGGAACATGTTGATCCTTCTCGATACTGTGAAAATGGTCACCAATAGGGCTCTCGAGTTTTGTGTTTTTTAAATTTATTTCTGATTTTTTTCCTTTTTCTCACAGTTTAGTGGCCAGTCGATCCCTATTTTAGTTCAAACACCCACCCTTGTACTGCATGCGTTCGCCAACTGCATCTCTCCGGCTGGCAGTCTCCAAGGAGACCCTTGCCACTTCCATGACAAGGTGAATCCAGGCTGAACCACTGCTTCCCCCCCACCACACACAGACGCATTCATGGGACGAACACAAGCCGACTCCGCCCCCCTCCCGAAGACAGCGCTGCCAGTTACTGCTGCTTCACTGAGTCCGGCCATAGTCGGATCTGACGAGAGCGGGGCGCGGGCTCTCGAGTTTTTTAGGCATGGAAATATGTGCACTTACCTGGAGGTGTGTATGTGTTGCAAAGTCATTGTTTTAATTATCTGAAAATAAACTTTCTGTAATTTTGTTGTAAAGTGTGCACAGATAGCCAGGAAGACATTTGAGCCATTATGTACCATAAAGCTTTAGTGACAGTTTGTATGGAATGTGAACTGACAGATGAAACACATCTATTTGAACTACATCTGCAGTTAGACTCAGAATACATTATTCATCCCCGAGGGGAAATTAAGTTCTATTACAGTCACGCTCTAAAAACTAACAAAATAGAAAACAGAAACAAGATAAATAAGAAATAGAAATAAGAACAAAATATATCAACAAGCATGGTGCATATAACACCCTATCTATACTGCACTACCGCAGCACACAAGCGGCACAAAACTCGACAGGGCCAATCCAATGACCATTAACTCCGTGTCTTGACGGTCAGAGTCTGAGGGGGGAGGTGTAAAGTCTGATGGCCACAGGCAGGAATGACCTCCTGCGGCGCTCTGTGGTGCTTTTCGGCAGCATGAGTATTACTAAAAGTACTCCTGTGCCCGACCAGCACGTCATGGAGTGGGTGGGAGACACTGCCCATGATGGCACATAACTTCAACAGCGTCCTCCTCTCAGAAACCGCCGCCAGAGAATCCAGTTCCACCCCCACAACGTCATCGGCCTTGCGGATCAGTTTATTGAGCCTGTTTGCATCCACTACCCTCAACCTGCTGCCCCAACACACAACAGCAAACAGGAGAGCACTGGCCACCATAGACTCACACCACATCCTGAGCATTGTCTGGCAGATGTTGAAGGACCTCAGCCTCCTCAAAAAGTAGAGACGACTCTGTCCCTTCCTGTAGAGGGCATCAGTGTTCTTAGCCCCGTCCAGTTTATTGTTTATATACACCCCCAGGTACTTATCGTATTCCAGTGCCCACACTGTGGAATACTATAAGGTGAACAGAACAAGCCGATATTGTTTGACTGATATTGTTTGATATATCCTTTGACTTTAAAAAAAAGAAACATTAAAGATACATGAAACATTTTGAACACTGGCCTGTCTGTATTAGCAATATTGTGATACGGTATTCTCTTAACAATAGTTTCCTATCCAGAACTCTATTGAGTTCTGGATAGGAAACTATATCGGGGACGTTGGTTATCGTAATATTTTAATTAATACACGCAGCTCAAAAGTCTGTCCTGGACTTCAGGGCGGCATTACAGTGATGCAATTTCCTGAACACAGACCATTTTAGCTGAGTGAAATGAATGCCTCTACTTGGTCTTCCTATTAGGGCTGCACAATTATATCATCTCAACATGTGCGACGTGGAGGCAAATCAAAACAACATGGCACAACTTTTTGCTGCTTTATTAAAATTAAAACTCGTACGGTTCTCAGTTTCCGTGACTAATCTGCAAGAGAAGTTTGTCTGACACATTATTTGGATTTAATGCTCGGAGTTTTGTCATTTCTCGCTCCGTTTGGACACGTCAGCGTGTTTGTCTGCTTCTCGGCCAGCGACGCGATGCGAGGAGCGCAGTAACGTCCACGGTTCGTCCGCGAGGAGCGCAGTAACGTCCGCGGTTCGTCCACGAAGAGCGCAGTAACGTCCGCGGATCGGGAGGGCTGAGTCATGAAAATTAACATCCTGGTTTACAGCGAATGCGTGCAGATATATAATGAGGAAAATTATTTTCTAAAATGTGAACATTTTAAGCTTCATTTTTCAGCAGGCGCCAATTAGCAGACTAGACTCATTGCAGCAGTTGTGGTGTCCGTGTGCCTTAATCTACAGCGGAGGCACAAAAAAGATGAAAGAGGAAATTTAAAAAATAATTAAAAGCAACAAAAAATGAATGGCAGAAAAGTTTTGTGTGGGAGCGATTTAGTTAAATACCATAAGGCTAGTCAAGTGCTGGTCCTGTGCCAGTGTTTCTGACGAGCTACCGCAACCCAATTCACATTAGACCTTATGTATAAATCGCGAGAAGAGCGAATTTTGGCATAAATCAACGTTCCTGCCCATTTTTTACTGTCATTACTGTTATGCTCGCGCACCAGAACCCGACCCGTGTGGCGAAACCCAAGGCAGACAGACACAGGATGACTTCAAAATCCAAAAGGTGGTTTTATTGTGGGAGGGGAATGTATGGTGCGAAAAACGTCCTGTTAGTGGAATGTGTGAATAAACTATGTGTGGTGTCCCGTGGTTTGCGTGTATAAATTATGTGTGAGTGTTTTTAGCCTATGTGTGGTGCGGTATGTAAATGACCAGGAGGTGTTGAAATAATGTGCGTGCACCTGGCAAGAAAGTCCAGTCCGTGATCCAAGAGGGGTTGTCCGAGGAAGTCCGGGTCCAAGATCCGGGAAGTCGAGTCCGAAAGGAGGGGTCCAGGTAGAGGGACAAGGGGGGAGATCGCAGGAGAGGTCCGGGGAAAAACGTGAAGGTCGCTGGGGACGAGGGAGACGCGGGGAGCCGTGGAAGTCGCGGAGGGAGAGTCTTGGGAGGAAACAGAGACACGAAGATAAGACACTGGGGAATAAACAGAATGCAAGGAACGCTGGAGGGCTTGTCGGAGCTTTACCGCAGGGTTCAGTACGTCGAAGCCCGGAGTGGTGTTCTGGGAGACTTCTTGTAGAGGGCTGCCTGATTGCCACAGGTGTGCCTGATGGATGATGGCAAACACCTGGTGCAGTGCAGCTCTCGTCTCCTCAGAGCGCGAGCCGAGCGCTCGGATGTTTCCGGCACGTCCGAGCTGGGGGAGTGGCTTGAACGTGCCGGGGAGGCAGCTCGGGGCGGTGTAACCACAACAGGACCCCCCCTCTTACGGGAGACACCGGGCGACCGTCCAATGGCGTTGGCCCGATAGAACTCCTCCAGGAGTGCAGGGTCGGCCAGGTAGGCCCGGGGAACCCAGCTGCGGTCCTCGGGCTCATAGCCAACCCAGTCCACCAGGTATTGGTACCCACGCCCCCGGCGGCGTACGGCGAGCAGCCGGTAAACATCCCAGACCATGTCACCACCGTCGAGGACCCTGGGGGGTGGAGGAGCTTGGACAGGGGGAGACAGGGGGCTGGAGGCTACCGGTTTGAGGCGCGAGACATGGAAGACGGGATGGATCTTGAGTGAGGTGGGGAGATGGAGACGCACCGCGATGGGTTGACGATGCGGTCGATGGTGTAGGGACCGACGTAGCGGGGAGCCAGCTTCCGGTTGAGGGTAGGGAGGGGCAGGTCCCGGGCCAGGAGCCATACCCACTGGCCAGGTCGATAAGCTGGAGCCGGCACTCTCCGCCGGTTGGCGCTGCGCCGGGCCCGCTCTGTAGCTCGCAACACAGCGGCCCGGGCGGTCTTCCAAACGTGCCGACATCGGCGGAGATGGGCCCTCGTGGACGGGACCGCCACATCTAACTCCTGATGGGGGAACAGAGGGGGTTGATAGCCAAGGGAACACTCGAAGGGGGACAAACCGGTAGCCGAACTCTCCATGGAGTTGAGCGAGTACTCCACCCAGGGCAGGTACTTGCTCCAGGAGGCGGGGTTGCTGGTGGTAACGCAACGCAAAGCTGCCTCCAGGGCTTGATTGGCCCGCTCTGCCTGCCCATTGGTCTGGGGGTGATACCCGGAGGAGAGGCTGACCGTGGCCCCAATCCCCTTACAGAAGGCCTGCCACACCTTAGAAGTGAACTGGGGACCACGGTCAGAGACAATGTCCAGGGGAATCCCATGGGGTCGGACGACGTGGGAGATGAGAAGGTCCGCCGTCTGGGCTGCAGAGGGGAGTTTGGTGAGGGCAACAAAGTGGACGGCCTTGGAAAACCGGTCGACAATGGTCAGAATGGTGTCATTGCCTTGGGACATGGGGAGGCCAGTTACAAAGTCCAAGGCAATGCGGGACCAAGGTCGGCCGGGGACAGGAAGGGGGCGCAGGAGACCTGCTGGAGGGCGATGGAGAGCCTTGCTGCGGGCGCAGGTGGTGCAGGCAGCCACGAACTCTCTAGTGTCTGCCTCCATGGTGGGCCACCAGAAACCCCTGCGGATGAAGGCCGCCGTTCGGTGGACACCGGGGTGGCAGGCAAAACGGCTGGAGTGGCCCCACTCCAGCACCTGGGGCCGGACAGAGGGAGGCACAAATAGCCGGTTCAGGGGTCCATTGCCTGGGTCGGGCCCTTCTCACCACCGATTCGATGGCCCAGGTGACGATACCCACCACCCGGGCCGGGGGAAGGATGGTGTCTGGGGCGTCAGGGGACCCCTCGGGAAACAGACGGGAGAGGGCGTCTGCCCTGACGTTCTTGGTGCCCGGGCGGTAGGTGAGGGTGAAGTCGAACCGGCTGAAGAAGACAGCCCAGCGCGCCTGCCTGGGGTTGAGCCTCTTAGCCGTCCGCACGTAGGTCAGGTTCTTGTGATTGGACCATACGATGAACGGCTGCCCTGCTCCCTCCAGCCAGGGTCTCCACTCCTCGAGGGCGGCGTGGACCGCCAGCGACTCCCTGTTGCCGATGTCATAGTTCTTCTCCGCAGGACTGAAACGCCGGGAGAAGAAGGCGCACGGGTGGATCTTCTGGTCCTCCTCCGACCGCTGGGAGAGGACGGCTCCGTTTCCCGTGTCCGATGCATCCACCTCCACGATGAACTGCCTGGACGGGTCCGGGTGGGCGAGCACCGGAGCCGTTGTGAACAGCCTCTTCAGGGCCGAGAAGGCGGCCTCTGCCTCCGACGTCCAGGAGAAGGGGCGGAGGGTGGAGGTGAGTGCAGTGAGGGGGGCAGCCACACAGCTGAACCCCCTGATGAAGCGCCGGTAGAAGTTTGCAAACCCCAGGAAGCGCTGGAGTTGTGTCCTGTTAGTGGGCCGTGCCCACTCCTCCACCGCTCGGGTCTTCCTGGGGTCGGTGAGGACGAGCCCCTTCTCCATGATGTGGCCAAGGAACTCCACGGAGGTGGAGTGGAACACACACTTCTCGGCTTTCACGGAGAGCCTGTTCTCCAGCAGCCGTTGGAGGACCAGGCGGACATGCTGATGGTGTTCCTCCTCAGTCCTGGAGAACACGAGGATGTCATCCAGGTACACCACCGCGAACATGTTCAGCATGTCCCAGAGCACGTCGTTGACCAACGCTGGAAGACGGCCGGGGCGTTGGTGAGGCCGAAGGGCATAACGAGGTACTCGAAATGCCCTAGGTGGGTGTTGAAGGCCGTCTTCCATTCATCCCCTTCCCGGATGCGCACCAGGTGGTACGCGCTGCGCAGGTCTAGCTTGGTGAACACCGTGGCATGAGTGAGTGGCTCGAACGTGGAACTCATAAGGGGGAGTGGATATTTATTTTTCACCGTGATGTCATTTAACATTCGATAATCTATGCAAGTCCTCAGGCTGCCCTCCTTCTTTGCCACAACAAAGAAGCCCGCTGCCACCGGGGAAGACGAGGGCCTCTGATTCTATTACTTGCTAAATCACGTATCCATAAGTCTAAATTCTCCAGTTGTAAACCATCTTTTTTAATATTTGTGAATGAAGTCAAACAATATATTTCGACAGTTCTATATTCTAAGAATAGGAAAGCCAATAAAACTATAAATCTGTGTACTCAATTCGACATTTTTCAGAGCTGATATGCTTTATTTTCATTACTTTTTTATTATGATCCCCTGATATTTTGTTAATTGTTCTTGTTGTTGTTTGTGTTATGTTATTGTCTTACCTTGCAACACGTTGTTGTTTGCCAACAATCTATGAATAAAAAAAATTAGTACGTTGTGGTGGACACGTATTGGGGACAGAATTCAACCCAGGAACTAAGGGTTAAGTCATGATTGCCCTGGCAGGTTAACGCAGGGTTAAGTTATGGTTGTCCAGCCAGTTTTTTGGTTATTCTTGCCACCTCCGCTCAGTCGAGCTGTGGTTTGGTTGTCTCTCTGATTTACCGTGGATTAAAGAAAGTTGCCTACACGGCTAAAGTGTGAACCTACGGTCTTCTCCGTTCCTTCGGCTCTACACTGGTGACCCCGACGTCGGTTTTCGGATAAGTTTTCTGAAACCACACACATTATGGCTACGAACGCCGTTGCAATTAAACTGCCGGAGTTTTGGGAGTCTTCCGCGGCTACGTGGTTCACACAGGCTGAGGCACAGTTCGCGCTCAGAGACATAACAGCAGACGAGACCAGGTACTACTACGTAGTGGCAGCGCTGGGGGGCGCTCCGCCTGCCAGGATAAGCGGTTTCATAACCAACCCACCGGCCGATGGTAAAGACGCCGCACTTAAACATCTCCTCCTTGAAACTTTTGAACTGTCAACAACGGAGAGAGCACGTCGCCTCTTCGCAATTCAGGGCTTGGGAGATGGCAAACCATCGGAGCTAATGAGCAGGATGTTAAACCTACTGGGTCAAGAAAAGCCATGTTTCCTGTTTATGGAGCTGTTTCTGCGCAACATGCCGCCCCACGTCCAGACTGCGCTCGCTAACTCCACCATCACTGATCCCCGTGAGCTGGCAAAGGAGGCTGACCGATTCTTCGTCGCTACACAACGTTCCTCCCATGCCGGGGTGCTGGCTCCTACCTTCACTGGCCCCCCGCCGACATCGCGGGCGTGGCCCGACGGTGGCGCCACAGCATCAGACCGCTACAAGCCCTCTGGACTCTGTATGTACCACGCTCGATTTGGTGCGAAAGCTAAACGGTGCCGTTCCCCCTGCAACTACAGGCCGACGGGAAACGAGAGGGCCAACACTCAGTAGTGGCCATGAGTGTTGGCGATACGAGCAGGCTACTCTTCATCCTCGACACCATCTCCGGTCGGCGATTTCTTTGTGACACGGGCGCACAGAGAAGCGTGCTCCCTGCTACTGACGTCGACATCATGGGCGGGGAGCGGGGCCCCCAGTTGGCGATGGCTGACGGCAGCCCTATCCACACCTACGGCGTGCGGTCTGTAGAACTGTGTTTTGGTGGACAACGTTTCACGTGGGAGTTCGTCATGGCCAATGTAACGCTTCCCCTCCTCGGAGCTGATTTTTTGTGCGCTTACGGTTTGCTAGTGGACATTCAGAACAGCCGTCTGGTCGATGCCTTAACCTTCTCCTCCTTCGCATGTACGTGGAGGGAAGCAGCCTATGCAGGTCTAGCCAACTCTCTCTCAGAGGCAAACAAGTTCAACCGCCTCCTCGCTGAGTTCCCTGACCTCACCCAGCCTACCTTCTCTGCACCCACCGCTAAGCATGGGGTGGAGCATCACATTGCTACAAAGGGGCCCCCGGTCTACGCCAGAGCCAGGCGTCTCGACCCCGCCAAACTCGCCATTGCCAAGTCTGAGTTCGAGCACCTGGAACGCATGGGGATCATCCGCCGCTCTGACAGCCCGTGGGCGTCCCCACTCCACATCGTCGCTAAGCCTGATGGAGGTTGGCGCCCATGCGGGGACTACCGCCGACTAAATGACGCCACCACGCCCGACCGCTATCCCGTCCCGCATATCCAGGACTTTTCTGCAAACCTGTCTGGCAAATGCGTCTTCTCAAAAGTCGACCTGGTCCGTGGTTATCATCAAGTTCCCGTGCACCCCTCAGACATCCCCAAGACAGTGGTGACTACCCCATTCGGCCTATTTGAATTCCTACGAATGCCATTTGGACTCAAAAACGCGGCACAGTCCTTTCAGCGGCTGATGGATTCAGTGCTCCGTGGCCTTCCTTTCATCTTCGTCTATTTGGACGACATACTCATCGCCAGCGCCTCAGAGGAAGAACACCTGTCCCATCTTCATGCCCTCTTCACACGCCTCAGCCAGCATGGGCTGATCGTCAACCCGGCAAAGTGCCGGTTCGGGCTGACAGCCATTGATTTCCTCGGGCACCGCATCACTGAGGACGGGGCAGTCCCCCTGCCCTCAAAGGTGGAAGCGGTGGCGGCCTTTCCGCGCCCCCAAACAGCTCGTGCGCTCAGGGAGTTCATCGGGATGGTGACATTCTACCACCGCTTCATTCCCCGAGCCGCCTTTATCATCCGGCCACTGTACGAGGCGCTGAAAGGCATGTCCCCCAACCAGGCGGTCGACTGGACAGCAGAGCGGGACCGTGCGTTCACCGAGACTAAAGCTGCGCTCTCCCAGGCTACCCTGCTAGCGCATCCTTCACCTACAGCGCCTATTTCCATAACCACGGATGCATCGGACTATGCTGTTGGTGCGGTTCACGAACAGCAGGTGGGGGGGGCTTGGCAGCCTTTGGCCTTTTTCAGTCGCCAGCTTACACCCCGAGAGCGCAAGTATAGTACTTTTGACAGGGAACTCCTCGGTCTCTGGCTCGCCGTCCGGCATTTCCATTTCCTGCTAGAGGGCCACGAGTTTACTGCGTACGTGGACCACAAGCCCCTCACGTTTGCCATGTCCTAGACGGCCGAGCCATGGTCCGCTCGCCAGCAGCGACAACTCTCCTACATTTCGGAATTCACTACCGACATCCAGGACGTCGCGGGTAAGTTTAACCAGGTAGCTGACTGCCTCTCTAGGGCAGTGATTGGAGCGGTCCACCTAGGCCTTGACTATGCACAGATGGCTGCTGACCAGGCCACGGACCCGAGCATCCTCCGTCTCCGGGCCTCCGACACGGGGCTCCGCCTGCAGGACGTTCCTTTCAGCGACACAGGTGTCACCCCCCTGTGTGACGTCTCCACAGGACAGCCCAGGCCCATCGTCCCGCACAGCTGGAGACGCCCCGTATTTGAAGCTGTGCACGGCCTCTCTCATCCAGGCGGTAAGCCATCCGTGCGCCTGACCTCTGCTAAGTTTGTGTGGGAGGGACTTAAGAGAGACGTGAAAGCGTGGGCCGACGCGTGTGTTGCCTGTCAGCGGGCTAAGATACACCGCCACATTAAGGCGCCCCTGGAACGCTTCGCAGTGCCGGAGAGACGATTTGACCATGTCCACGTCGACCTGGTTGGTCCCCTACCCCCCTCCCATGGGTTCACCTACCTCTTCACTGTGGTGGACAGGACTACGCGCTGGCCTGAAGCTGTTCCCCTGGCATCCACGACGTCTGCTGATGTGGCCCGGGCTTTTATTGGGTCGTGGGTCTCACGTTTCGGTACGCCTTCCGACCTTTCATCTGACCGCGGGCCACAGTTTACCTCAGAGCTATGGAATGCTGTGGGTGAGGCTCTGGGCGTCAAGCTTCATCGCACTACCGCCTACCACCCTCAGGCGAACGGCCTATGTGAGCGCTTCCACCGGTCCATGAAGGCTGCGCTTCGGGCTACTCTCAAGGACTGCAACTGGGTCGACAAGCTCCCATGGGTCATGCTGGGCCTGCGGACCGCCCCGAAGGAGGACCTACAAGCCTCCTCTGCGGAGCTGGTGTACGGCACGCCGCTGCGAGTCCCAGGCGATTTCATGCCCAATGCAACGCGTCCCTGGTCAGCTGTGGACCAACGAGCCTCCTTGCTGGACGGGGTCAGAGCTTTCACACCCGTCCCTACCGCCCAACACGGCGCTCCGGTGTCCCAGGTGCCCCCAGGTCTGCAGTCAGCGGACTACGTGTTCATCCGTCACGACGCACACCGCCCCCCTCTGCAACCCCCTTATGACGGCCCCTTCCGCGTCCTGGAACGGGGAACTAAGCACCTGGTGGTGGATTTATTTTGGGGGCACGGCCGAGCATGTTTCAGTGGACCGAGTTAAACCCGCACACCTGGACTTGACGCAGCCGTTGGAGTTAGCCCAACCTCCTCGTCGCGGTCGTCCCCCGGCTCCGCCTCCTCCCCCCGTGGAGGCCCGAGCTGCCTCTTCTGCACCTCAGGCCGACCTCCACAGGCCCGCGTCAATGCCTCCCAGAGACACTCCGGCCCCTGTTATCCGGAGCCGCCGCGGACGGCCGGTCGTCCCCCCGCGCCTGCCTGACTTCGATTACTAGGGCGAATTCTGGGGGGGCTCATGTGGTGGACACGTATTGGGGACAGAATTCAACCCAGGAACTAAGGGTTAAGTCATGGTTGCCCTGGCAGGTTAACGCAGGGTTAAGTTATGGTTGTCCAGCCAGTTTTCTGGTTATTCTTGCCACCTCCGCTCAGTCGAGCTGTGGTTTGGTTGTCTCTCTGATTTACCGTGGATTAAAGAAAGTTGCCTACACGGCGTAAGTGTTAACCTACGGTCTTCTCCGTTCCTTCGGCTCTACAACGTCACTCCAACGTCACGCAGGTTCTACTGCGCATGTCGGCTGCAGCAAAGAAGCGGCCAGCATCATCATGTGTTGTGCAGTCGGTTGTCAGAATCGTTTTCAAAAAAAACTCTCAACTTTTACCGAATTCTGTCAACTCACACCCCTTGTAAGGCTAACCGGAGATGTCTTTGGTTGCAAGCAATCAGAAGAAGCGACTGGAGCGAGGAACTAATTAAAAATGCCCGCATTTGCAGTGATTACTTCATAACAGGTAAGTTAACGTTAGGCCTCAGCTAACGGGCTAATCAGCCATAACGTTACATCGCTCGTTTTAACGTAGAACAACAAGCGTTAAATAATGTAATTATTGAGTCTTGTGCATATATAACTAACAATGTTTGCAAGCAACAGAGTAATTATGTTCAAGTTTGAGCTGAGCTAGCTTAGAAGCTAACGCACCTTGGTTCAGTTTTGCTAAAGTTGTGTTTCTAGTAACTGTTAACGTAGTAATGATAGGCCAATGACCTGTTTTGGTGTGTTAACATTACTGTAAGTCACTGGAATTACACTTTATTTGTACAGTAGAGGCATCTGAGGACTTCGACAGCCCTGACTTTGTCCCGTCTGTCTTCTCCTACTCAAAGGCGATGCAAAACATGAGAGGTAAACATGGTCACTTCCTTGTGATCGGTTGTTCACTGTGATCACCCAGCATGACTCGACATAGCATGACTCGAAGTGCAGAGAGGAAATGGTGAGTAATTTAATGTAGCTACTATATTTTTGTCATGATTATCTGTTAGGCCAGATAGTTTCTGTTATGTCTACATTATCTCAGGAAGCCCTTTGAGGCACGCTATGTGATTTCCACTGACTTGAGTTGAGGATGTGATAAACCTGTGGTCAACTGAGTAAATTAACTGTTTTGTACTAACTGCTTGCTCTCTTCTGTGCGTATTACATACGAGAGACAAAGAAGAAGGGATGGAACCCTGCACAGTCGGCCAGACAATGGACATCAGTCCACAGAAGTTGTTGATGAGGCTGCATCAGAATCCACACATGCTTCCCTCTCCCCAAATAATTGCTGAATGGAGCCTGGTGCTGGTCCTTGCACTGGTAAGACCTTCTAACATCTTAACTATTGTACAGTAGGACAGTCACTACCAGGATTATTAATCAGGTTGTTGTTTATATATTTGTTGTGAAAAAGCATTTGGCCATGATTCTGTTTGGCACAGTCTGAATGATCACCCCGAGTGTAGCTGTTTCCCAGATATGAAAATAGGACTGTGAAATTTCTAATTATCTTTATATCTAATCTCTTTTTCAGAAGCCACGGTCCCGAAGGCTCTCCATGATGACCTCAAACAGAAGTACAGCCAACTTTCTACCGAATGTGACAACCTGCGTGTGGACATCAACAAACTCAAAGCCGAGAATGAACAACTAAAAGCAACACCCAGGTTTCCTTTAGCTCTATCAAATGCAAAGCAGCACAGGTTCTGTTTTTCTCAGGTCTGACCAGGGTCATTTTTGAGTGGTTGCTCCAAACAGTTAAAGCCAGTGTAGAGGTTGTGCGTGGCTCTCTGACCCTGGAGGACCATCTATTGGCTATCCTGATGAAACCCTGATTAGGGCTCAGCAACAAGGATATTGCATTCAGATTTAATGTTACCAAATGTGACATCTCTAAAATTGTGAGAAGTTGGCTCCCTGTTATGTCTCAGGTTTTGAAACCTCTCATCAAATGGCCAAGCAAGCATGCAATATTAAGGAATATGCCAAAATGTTTTAATGCTAAATACATGCGTTGCAGATGCATGGGGGTTAGGGCTTACTAGTGAATTTTATGTTTTTCCATATGATCTCACAGAATTTCTTCGTGTTTTTTTTTTAGGGAAGCAATTGACTTAGGATCTCTTCCAACCGCAATGACATAAGGTTTGATCACAACAATACCGAAACCAGACAAGGATCCTTTGTTTTTAGATAACTGGAGGCCCATCACTTTGATTAATAATGATGGAAAACGACTAGCATCAATATTTGCTGAGATTAAAAAACTTGATTGTATTATAGACACCTCTCAATCTGACTTTATGAAGAGCAGACATATATATGTAATAATACTTGCCTGGTATTAGACTTAATTGACTACACTGATTTTATAAAGGATGACAGTCTTATTTTATTTGTTGACTTTTACGAGGCCTTTGATTCTGCTGAGCATTCATTTATCTCTGAAACGTGGTTTCTTTGGTTTTGGTGATTATTTTCAAAGAGTAATTAAAAACCTTTTACAATAAAGGTTGTAGTTCAGTGAAAATACCTTATGGGACATCACAACGGTTTGATATTGGTAGGGGAATTCATCAACATTGCTCAATTTCCCTTCTTATTCCTTCTAGTTACTCAGGTCATGCCATTACACATAAACAAAGGTTTACAGATACAAGACAAAGACATAAAGTGCCAAAAAAGTAGATTCAAAGCTTTTTAACTTTATATGGAGGAATAAACCCCACTACTTAAAAAGATATCATTTCTAACGGCCAGGACAAGGGAGGTCTAAACGCATTGGATTACCAAACCGCCTTAACAGCCATTTATTTATGTTTATTTTGAGTCAATTCACCTTTTGGTCAGTAGGTGGCAGTTCCTTATTGTGGGAAGTGAATTTATACAAGTGGGTTAATGAGGTCAGGTGTGGATGCTAGGTGGCATACAGTTTTTTGGCCGCGTCCGAGGCGTCGAGGATAGAGTAGCAGTGTAAAGTTACTATAGGCTATCTGTGAGAAAGATGACGTTTGACGTACTTGAATGCAAAGAAACGCTGTAAAAGAAGTGTGTGAGTAATAAATGAAGAAGCAAATCAACGGTAACGTCTGGACATTGTGTATGCAACAGCTGATGCCGGCGCGCGTTAATTACTTTCACTGGCACGCACCAGTGACTTATTGGAAAGCCACTTACACCGCCAATATTATTTTTTAGATTAAATGGATAAAGAACAGACACAATTCCATTCAATTTAGTGTCATTAAAAACAACGTGCAGGCACATATTAAAAATGAAACAAGGGCTGCGGCTTTGCCCAAAGGTGCAAGACAGACATACCGGTGATATGCTGGGCCGCCTTGACGACCCGCTGCAGAGCTGTCTGGTGGACTGAGGTGCAGTTGCCCTACCACACTGAGATGCAGCCGGTCAGGATGCCCTCTATGGTGCAGTGGTAGAAGTTGGTGAGCATTTTGGGGGGCAGACGGGCGCTCCTCAGCCTCCTCAGGCATTGTTGGGCCTTTTTCACAAGGGCCTGGCTGTTTGATGTCCATGAAGGTCCTTGCTGATGTGGACCCTGTGCTGGTGTTAGTTTACATTATTACGACAGTGACCCCCGAAACTGATTTACGGCCGTGCCTAGCGGAGCAGGAATATAGCATGTTAACGGCGCTTCTGCGTTGAATGGTTCTTTTAGCCAACCAGGTCGTGGTACCAGGAGTAAACGGTCTTGGCGACGGCGGTAACAACAATGGCTTGTTTAAAACCAGCGGAGGGTTTGCAGTTGGAAGGCCATGTCGATGCGAATTGACACTGGCCAAGAAAACCCCGCTAATGTCCGCCTTGGCTCAGTGTAAAAAGGCGGATGTTAGCGGGGGGGGGGGGGGTGGCCGGTGTGAAAGGGGTATTTAAAGAGCGTTTAGACAGCGTTCATGCCACGGCAAGGCAGCTGAACGTAAGATTGCTCTTTTACTTACGGGTCGATGTGCACAACACGTTCATATCTGCTTCGGAGTGTTAAAGTGTGTTGTTACCTTCTACTAATGAGACGTTACAACTCGTTTCAACCCCACGGGGCTATAAACTTTAATAATAACTTCGGCACGTAAGGTTATGCATCATGCTCGGTCCGTTATTCCAGGTGCAACAACCTAAACGACCCCTGTGTAAACAAGGAACTAAACAATGGTTCCTAACAATAGTTCCTATTGTTACATCCTTTCTCTTTTCAGTTTCTTCTTTTTTTTAGAACCTTTAATACATTTGCACAACATTTGTGATTCACTTTTTTTTCTTTTTCATTCATGCCCCCCCCCCCCCAAAGTCCATTAGTGCTACAGATCCATTCATCTATGTGAGGTCACAAAGTCTTTGTATCGCTGCGGCTGCACAACAGAGCGGCCTGATCTGGTGGTAACAGGGTTGGCCCTGTCACCAGTGTCCTTGGTTTTGTTTCCTGCTAAGACACCGCGAGAAGGAACACTCTCTGAATGTCCGGGTTCAACACTCTCTGGCTGACTGGGGCTGCTGATCTCCATGTCCATAGTGTCAGTGAAGATTGCCCCTGGTGCATGCCTGAGGTGTCTGCGATTTCTCCTGATGACACCACCCGTGTGCAGCGGGACCTCATAGGATCTCCTATCGACCGGCCTCAGCACCTTGCCCACTCTCCAGCCAGTGTGGGGTGCGAGAGGCTGAACTCTCATACATTCACCTGGGGCAAGCGTGTCCAAGTCTTTAGCCGACCTGTCGTAGTATGCCCTCTGCTGTTGTTGGTTATTTTGTAAATCCTGTTTCACCTGCACAACTTTCGGCTGTAACAGGCTTGCCTTGGTTGGCAGTAGTGTTTTGGTACGGCGACTGAGCAGCCGCTGTGCTGGTGTGGTATCAGTACCCTGTGATGGTGTGTTGCGGTGGTCCAGAAGGGCGAGATAAGGATCCCGTCCAGCAGCCTTGGCTTTGAGCAAGAGTCTTTTTGCTGTCTTAACAGCTGACTCAGCTTTGCCGTTGCTTTGCGGGTAACCTGGTGATGAGGTTTTATGTTGAAATCCCCACAGTCGACTGAACTTCTGGAATTCTTGTGACGAATACTGTGGGCCATTGTCCGAGATTACAATATCTGGGATACCTTGGCGGGCAAAATGAGCTTTCAGCTTCCGTATCACTGTGGTTGACTTGGTATCTGCCAGGTAATCTATTTCCCAAAAATTTGAGAAAAAATCAACAATTATGAGGTAGTCTTTGTTTTCAAACATGAACAGATCCGTGCCCACCTTTGCCCACGGCCTGCTTGGCACATCATGTGACATTAGTGTTTCTTTTTGTTGTTTAATGTCCATTGATCTGCAGATGTCACACTTTGCTATATATGATTTTATTTGGTCGTTCATGCCCTGCCAATAGACACACTCCCTAGCCCTCCGTAGGCATCCTTCCACACCCAGATGTGATGCGTGTAGGCGGCAAGTGATGTCTTTCCTCAATGCATCAGGGATGACAGCGCGCTCACTCCTGAACACTATTCCATCTTGGTGGCTTAACTCCTCTTCGAATGAGAAGTAGGGCTTGATTTCCCTTGGTGTTTTTGACTTATCGTCAGGCCATCCTTGCTGCATCATTTTGATGAGAAGCTGCAGTGTTTCATCCTCTTTTGTGGCAGATCGTATATCATGTAGCCTGTCTGCTGCGATAGGTAAGTGTTGTGCCATGTTGACAGTCTCTAGTTCTGCATCCGGTGCACTCTCAGGAAGATAAGCTCTGCTCAGAGTGTCTGCTAGCAGCATGTCTCTACCTGGCACATATACTACATCTAGATCATACTTTTGTATGCGCAGCATCATTCCCTGCAGCCTTTTGGGTGCACTTAGTAGAGGTTTTCTCACTATTGTTTCCAACGGCTTGTGATCACTTTGCACCGTCACTTTTCGGCCGTATGTGTACTGGTGAAATCTTTCCATGCTAAAAACCATTGCTAAGAACTCCTTTTCTATTTGTGCATACCCACGCTCTGTTTGAGTGAGTGCTCTGCTTGCAAATGCTATTGGCTTACCCATCTGCATGAGCGCTGCGCCTAAACCTGTGTCTGAAGCGTTACACTGCACTGTGAGTTCCTCATCTGGGTTGTAATATTTCAGTACTGGGACCTTTGCTATAGTCTCTTTCAATTTGAGGAAAGCCTCCTCATGCTGTGCTGTCCAGTTCCACTCCGTTTTTGTGTGTCAAATCTCTCAACACTATGCACTGGTCTGAGAGGTGGGGACAAAACTTGGCTAGATAATTTACCATACCTAGCAGCCTTTGCACTCCTTTCACATCAGTCGGTGCCGGCATCTTCTCAACAGCAAGCACTTTCTCTGGATCCGCCCTGAGTCCATCAGCCGTCAGGCGGTGTCCAATGTATGTGGTCTCCTTTTGTCTCAGCTTGAATTTGTCTTTGTTCAGCTTGATGTTCTTTTGTCTGCATCTTTCAAGAAACAGTCTCAGTTTTCCATCATGGTCACGCTCAGCTTCCTCCTGTGTTTCCCCTTGGCCTGTGATCAGTACATCGTCAGCTATAATGTACAAGCCCGGTACACCGTCCAGCGCTTGTGTGAGCTTTCTCTGAAAGATTTCTGGGGCCGGACTTATCCCCATTGGCATCCTCAGCCACCTGTAACGTCCGAATGGAGTGGCAAATGTTGTTAAATAGCTGGACTCCTCCTCCAGCTGCACATGCCAGAATCCACTCTTGACATCACACACTGTGAACACTTTTGCTTTTGACAAGTCCGGTAAAATGTCCTCAATGGTTGGCAGTGGGAAGTGACTGCGCTTTAGAGCTTTGTTCAAAGGCTTGGGATCGATACACACTCTTGGTTTCCCACTTGGTTTCTGTACCACCACCATTGCACTGATCCAATCTGTACTGCATTCCACAGGTGTTATGATCCCTCTTTGCTGTAGGTCCTGTAGCTCGTCCTTCAGTGGTTTCATCATGGCGACTGGGACCCGCCTCTTTGGCAGCTGTACTGGTTTCACTGTGCTGTCCACCTCTATTTTGTATTTTCCCTCGAGGCAGCCATCGCCAATGAACACATCAGCATACTCATCTTTAATTTGTCCCATTATCCACTGTCCTGTTGTTGTTTCTGTTGTGACAATACTGTCTATTGTCATGATGTTTTCATATTGCACTTTTATCAATTTCATGGCCTCACTGGCTCTCCTACCCAGCAGAGGCACTGTACCAGCTGCATTCACCACCTGGAACTCTAAGCGATATAGCTTGTTGTTTCTCGGGTTTCTTATTTTCACTTTACATTTTCCCAGTGGTTTTAATTTGGTTTTATTGTACATTACTAGTACACTCTTCGTGTGTTCTAATTTGGCATCTGGATTCAGCAGGTTAATTGGGATGATATTGCAACTGGCACCACAGTCTATTTGGAATTTGATCATGTTCTTGCCTAGAAGCATGCCAGCATAGAGAAGCTGAGTTTTCTTCATTTTCTCAGTTTCTTTTACACAGGTGATAATATATTCATATTCATCACTCTCAGATTCAGTTGTTATTTTACTCACATATTTCTTTTTCCTTAGTTCCGGTTTTACTCTGCATTTTGCTGCAAAGTGGTTCTCTCTTCCACACTTTGTGCACTTCTTCCCAAACGCTGGGCACTTTTGTTTACTTTTCTCATGCGTTTTTCCACAATATCTGCACTCCACAGTGTTGCTCGTCTGTTTCCGATACTGTGCTCCTTGCACTGCATGTACCTCTTCCACCATCGATCCCGAGATGGTTTTCACATTGTCCTTTGAGAGCTCAGCGGCTCTGCACAGCTGCAAACATGTGTCCAGTGTCAAGTTTTTCTCTCGGAGCAGTCTTTCTCTTACGATTGTGTTGTTACCTCCACACACAATCCGATCCCGAATGAGCGAGTCTCTCACTGTCCCAAAGTTGCATGTTCTTGCCAACACTCTCAGTTCCCTGACATAACGGTCTATATTTTCACTGGTGCCCTGGTTTTTTTGTAAAAAAAACGATAACGTTCCAGTCTCGTTAACGCTGGGGTCGCAGTGATCATCAAACTTCTCGATAACGTCATCTAACGTCCATGCATCCTTCGGTGTGTCGCCCAGTAACGTGTCCATAAGTTCCCTGCCGCTCTCCCCGACAAGATAGCTGAACAGTTTCACCTTCTGTTTGTCATCGGCGTCAGCCATGGCTAAATCCACATACAGAGCAAACTCGTCCCTCCAGGCCTTCCATGTCCTCGAAAGGTTGCTTGAGTCCAGACATAACGTTTGCGGTGGTTTAAGCCCATCCATGTCACACGGCAGTCTCACGCTAGCAGCTAATGCTAACATATACTGAACGTTGCTTAGCAACACTAACCGCTCTCCCGCTCCTAGAAACTTTTCCGCACCAAACTTCAAACCGAGTCGTCCGCCGCTGCCACCATGTTAAAGTGTGTTGTTACCTTCTACTAATGAGATGTTACAACTCGTTTCAACCCCACGGGGCTATAAACTTTAATAATAACTTCGGCACGTAAGGTTATGCATCATGCTCGGTCCGTTATTCCAGGTGCAACAACCTAAACGACCCCTGTGTAAACAAGGAACTAAACAATGGTTCCTAACAATAGTTCCTATTGTTACACGGAGGACGTCAGCAACACTTTTGATGTGGTGTTGCGGGAGTTTGACGCTCACTGTTCGCCAAAAAAGAACGGGAGTTATGAACGCCGTGTTCCGTAGCCGTGCGCAGCCGCAAAGGGAGAGGTTCACCGGGTTCCTAACGGATTTAACACTGAAAGCGCAAACGTGCAATTTTGTTGATCTGACTTCATCTATGATAAGGGATCAAATTGTTTTTGGAATAAACGACAAAAAAATCAGAGAGCGCTTGTTGAGGGAGGCTGAGCTCACTTTGGATGGTGCAATTCGGACATGTCAGGCAAGCGAATTGGCCCAGTTTCCCATGAAAACATTCAGCACAAACACTCTTCAATCGTCCATGGATATGGAAAGTGCCTCTGCCCATCTGGCTAATAAAGACACAAGAGAGCGTCCCGACTCGAGCGCAGCGCAGCGGAGCACCGCAGCGGAGGAGCGCACCGTCTCAGCGGAGCGCAGCAGCGCAGCGGAGGAGGACCGCAGTGGAGGAGCGCACCGTCTCAGCGGAGCGCAGCAGCGCAGCGGAGGAGGACCGCAGCGGAGGAGCGCACCGTCTCAGCGGAGCGCAGCAGCGCAGCGGAGGAGGACCGCAGTGGAGGAGCGCACCGTTTCAGCGGAGCGCAGCAGCGCAGCAGAGGAGCGCACCGTCTCAGCGGAGCGCACCGTCTCAGCGGAGCGCAGCGGAGGAGCGCACCGTCTCAGCGGAGGAGCGCAGCAGCGCAGCGGAGGAGCGAGCGCAGCAGCGCAGCGGAGGAGCGCACCGTCTCAGCGGAGCGCAGCAGCGCAGCGGAGGAGCGCACCGTCTCAGCGGAGCGCAGCGGAGGAGCGCACCGTCTCAGCGGAGCGCAGTAGCGCAGCGGAGGAGCGCACCGTCTCAGTGGAGTGCAGCGGAGGAGCGCACCGTCTCAGCGGAGCGCAGCAGCGCAGCGGAGGAGCGCACCGTCTCAGCGAGCGCAGTAGCGCAGCGGAGGAGCTCACCGTCTCAACGCAGCGGAGCAGCGCAGCGGAGGAGCGCACCGTCTCAGCGGAGCGCAGCGGAGGAGCGCACCGTCTCAGCGGAACGCAGCAGCGCAGCGGAGGAGCGCACCGTGTCAGCGAGCGCAGCAGCGCAGCGGAGGAGCGCACGTCTCAGCGGAGCGCAGCAGCGCAGCGGAGGAGCGCACCGTCTCAGAGAAGGAGCGCAGCGGAAAGCTCTTTGACTGCCCTCTATGTGGCGCACGTCATCAGGCTCGACAGTGTCCGGCTCAGTGGCGCCGGCAGCCGTAATCCTGTACACACCGTGCGTACAATTTTTTTAATGATTTTGTTCTTTCTATTTTATTTTATTTTTTTGCCACTCACGCCATTTGACGCAAATACATTTGAAGGCCGATGATTGGTGTTAACGTCACTGGCTAACAGCGCACGGTGCGTACAGCCGTAATCCTGTACGCACGGTGCGTATAGGATTACGGCTGCCGGCCACACTGGTCCAGTTTATGGCAAAATATGTCTGAAAGGCAATGGGCAAAGTCCTTTCGCAGGGATGTGTGTTGCAAAAGGAAAGACAGCGAGGCGCCATATTAACGTTATGGAAGACCAGGGGTGTAAATTTGGTCTAACGGAACAAAGTCGGCGATGGCCAGTCATTCCCAGAAAAAAGGCTATATATATGTGTGTGTGTGTGTGTGTGTGTGTGTGTGACACAAACACACACACACACACACACACACACACACACACAAACACACACACACACACACACACACACACACAAGTTCAAACGCAAAATTAGGCTACCAGAAAGCCTATAATTCAAATTCTCGTTTAGTTCTGCCTATGTTCTACATCCCTTTGTGGCCTACAGACTTCAGTATCCAGCGCAGGATGTACAGTACCAGTCAAAAGTTTGAGTACACCTGCTTGAAACCAGGGTATTCACGATTCTCTATGCTTGAAATTGCATAAACTGGTCTGTTAACACTTAATATTTAATTATATGATACATAAACTTATACATGTGGATATAATCATCAAATGAATTGCATTCAAAATTTGTATTTTAAATGAAAACATAAATAATTCACCAAATGCTGTTAGGGTTTGGGGAAGACCCCAAGCGCACGACACCAGACAGAGATGGGGTTTGCCGAAAACTGGCGTACTTTATTCCTTACGCGTACAAATAGTCAAACACAGGAAGGCAATGAGCGACAAGGAAAACGGAAAGTCCAAGGGGAAAAAACTCGCGGGTAATCCAAAAACGGGAACACGGCAGGATACTAAATAGGATACTGTGGCGAACGTAGAAGCAACGACAAAGGTAACTATGCAGCCCCTTTATTGAACTCAGACAGAAACAAGAACTTACCGAAATGTGACACAATACATGGGGGTCATCAACTCGAACAACAAAGTTGTTCAGGGTTTCAGTTACAAGGTTACACAACACAACAGAAGGACAACTACAATTACACCACAACAAATAGTAATCACATAAACACATAAAACCACATAAAACACTTACAAAACATTTAATAACAACTGACAATCTGCACGCAATGCCTGATGGGTAAAACAGGACAATTGGCACAATTCTGACGGGGTAGCAACTTCGCTACATTACCCCCTCCAGCACGTCGCCTGTCCTCAGCCGACAACAAAGTCCCTATAGCGAAGGGGAAGCCGTCTCCGCCGCCGCGGGGGCACGGGTCCCTGTTACCCACTGTCTGTCCGGTTGGTAGGGCCTGTGGGTGTAGGAGGGACCGTCCCGGGTGGGCTAAACTGATCTACAGGTTCTTCAGCCAAGGGGCGGTAAGGTGCCAAACGGTCCCGGTGCAGAACTACCACCCGCCCTCGGACACACAGTTTCACCCGGTACACAACATCCGAAAGCTGCTCCAACACCTCACAGGGCCCCACCCACTGGCTGGCGAGCTTGGGGGAGACTCCTCTCTTCCGGGTTGGGTTGAAGACCCACACCTTTGCTCCTGGGGTGAAGGAGCGGCCCTGACAATGAGTGTCATATGCCCGCTTTTGTTTTGCACCTGCCTGTTCCTGATGCTGCCGAGCAAACTCATGTGCCTCGGCCAGACGTTGTTGGAGGTCCCGCAGGTACTCGAAACCGGGAATCTTGGGAAGGTCAGTACCCGGGGGCGTGCCAAAGGCTAAGTCCACAGGGGTCCGCAGTTCTCTCCCGAACATGAGCGCGGCCGGTGTACACCCAGTACTTTCTTGTACTGCCGACCGGTACGCCCACAGGACCTGGGGTAGATGACAGTCCCAGTCTCGCTGGTGCCGTGAGGTGACAATAGCGAGTTGTGTTGTGAGCGTTCGATTGAACCTCTCCACCAGTCCGTCGCTCTGGTGGTGGAGGGGCGTGGTCCTTGTCTTCTTCACCCCCATGCGTTGACACACCTCAGCGAATACCTGTGCCTCGAAGTTCCGCCCCTGATCGCTGTGTATTTCTTCGGGTGCACCGAACCGACAGAACATCTCACACAGCCGTTCGGCTGTAGTGGCAGCGCTCTGGTCTGGGACCGCATACGCCTCAGGCCATTTGGTAAAGTAGTCCATGGCCACAAGGACGTACCGGTTTCCGTTGTCTGTGGTGGGAAATGGGCCAAGAAAGTCCACACCGACCCGTTCCATGGGGGCCCCCACCTGATATTGTTGTAGAGGGGCATGGGAGCGTCTGGTTGGTCCTTTCTTGGCAGTGCAGGCATCACAGCAGTGCACAAAAAGTTCAGTGTCATGCCTGCATCCGGCCCAGTAGAACCGTTGGCGCAGTTTGTTCAGCGTCTTTGCCACCCCATAGTGACCTGCCCCCACCGAGCCGTGGGCTGCCCGTAACACTCGTTGGCGCCAGTCCTTGGGCACCAGTAACTGCCACACACTTCTTCCCCGGCCCGGCGCTTGCCAGACCCGGTACAACAGTCCATCACGCCGGGCCAAGGTGGCCCACTGGGAAAAGTAGGCCTTGGTCTCCACCGACATGGCAGAGACAGCTTGCCAGTGGGGGCGTGCCTTGGCGTCGACCCACTGTCCCACCCTGGCCAGGGTGGGATCACTATCCTGCGCTGTTTGCCACTCCTGTTTGTCCATTGCCATCAGCCACGCCTCCTCTGGCTCAACCTGCCGCGTGGTGGACACTTGGAGGATTGCTCTGTCTCGCTCTTCTTGGCGCTCACAATGTCTACAATCCTTGCAGGGACGACGGGAGAGGGCATCTGCATTGCTGTGCAGGCGCCCAGCTCGGTGCTGGGTCTCGAAGTCGTAGCTCTGCAGCTCCTCAATTCACCTAGCCACCTGGCCTTCGGGCTCCTTAAAGCTGAGCAGCCAGATCAGGGCCGCATGATCAGTCCGCAGGAGAAAGGTCTGGCCATAGAGATAGAGGCGAAAATGATTGAACGCCGCGACCACCGCCAGGAGCTCGCGTCGTGTAACGCAGTAATTGCGTTCAGGGCGGCTCAAGATACGACTGTAGTAAGCCACCCCTTTTTCCCCCCAGCAACTTCCTGAGACAGGACGGCCCCCAGCCCCACATTGCTGGCGTCTGTGTCCACGATGAAGCGGCACTTAGGATCAGGAAGGGCCAGGATGGGTGCAGTGGTCAAGGCAGTGCGGAGCTGGGCAAAGGCGGCTGCACAGTTGTCGTCCCAGTGGAACTCCCGTCCCTTCTCGGTGAGACGGTGTAGGGGACTGGCAATGGAGGCAAAGTTGCGGACAAAACGTCGGTAGTAGGAGACGAGCCCCGTGAAGCTGCGCACCTCGCTGACGTTTCGCGGAGCTGGCCATTTCTCGACCGCCTCAACCTTAGTAGGATCAGGGGCCACGCCCTCTGCCCCCACCACATGGCCCAAAAACTTGGTCTCACGTCGAAGGAGGTTGCATTTCTTGGGGTGCAGGCGCAGGCCCGCCCCCCGAATGGCTTGGAAGACCTGACGGAGGTTCTCTAGGGCCAGCTCGAAGTCAGCGGCATGAACCAGAAGGTCATCAAGGTAAACCACGCACCGGTTGCGGGGAATGTGAGCCAGCACCCTCTCCATTAGTCTCTCGAACGTGGCGGGGGCATTGCAGAGACCAAAGGGCATCACACGAAACTGCCAGAGTCCCTGACCGATGGTGAAGGCTGTCTTGGGTCTGGCTTCTGGTGCCAGCTCCACCTGCCAGTAACCGCTCCGTAGGTCAAGTGAGCTGAACCACTGTGACCCTGCGATGTGGTCCAGAGCGTCGTCAATGCGGGGCAAGGGGTAGGAGTCCTTGCGAGTTGCATTGTTCAGCCGACGAAAGTCCACACAGAACCTCCAGGTGTCATCTTTCTTTTTGACCAGGATGGCAGGGGCGGCCCAAGGGCTATTGGATGGCTCTATCACCCCGGCCGCAGCCATCTCTAGAATCATCCGCTCTGCAGCGTCACGCTTGGCAAGCGCTAACCGGTAGGGTTGCAGTCTAATGGGTGGGGTTGTACCAGTGTCGATTGTGTGCTGCACCAGGTTGGTCTGGGTGCACTCCTCTTCACGTGCAGCGAAAATCTCAGCGAACTGTTGGAGCAGGTCTTTCAGCTGTTGACTCTGCTGAGGGTCCAGCCCTTCACTGCTCCGCTGATACAGATCCTGGATGGCGGCAACAGTGTCCGGCGAGGGTGTCTGAGGAATGGTAGCCTCAATGAGGGTCGTCGTCATTGTTGGTGGGCTGGGCAGTGTCGTCATCCCCTCGGTTGGCAGTGGAGGTGGGGGCGGCGGCGGCGGCATGGTGACAGGTGGAGTTGGCTGGATGTGGATACGTCCCACCTTCCTCTCTGGACGGCGCCGGAGGGCCAGGGTCTCTGTGCCAAGGTGAATGGCATTACTCGACACATCGACCAGAGCCCCCCAGCAAGTCAGCAAATCTAGCCCGATGATGCAAGGGTCTTGTATTTCAGCCAACCAAAACTCGTGGGTGGCTGCAACTTTCCCTGCCCGCACCTGCAGTGCTCTCTTCCCCAGCATGCTGGTTAGTTCCCCAGTCACAGTTCTGATTTTACAGATGGTGGGCCTCCACTCTGTCTCTGGCAGCACCCCTGGACGCACAATGGAGATGGTGGACCCTGTGTCCACAAGGGCCCAGCAGCGGTGTCCGCCAATGGAGCAACAAAGATAGAGACCGTGTGCGTGGCCCATTCTGCCGATCTGGGAAGAGTTCTTAATGGGGGATATGGTCGGTTGGCTGGGTAGCAGTCTCCCCGCGGTGCCACCCCATTCTAGTTTTCCGACTGGGGAGTGCTACGGCGTCGTGGTGCAGGGGCAGGGCAGTCACGGGCCTTGTGCCCCACTTCTCCACAGCGGTAGCATGGATCACGAGGCGACCAAGGTCTGAAGGGTGGTTGGGGTCGTCCTGGTTGCTTTCGGCGTGGTGACGGACAAGCCTGGCAGACGACCCCTCTTTCGACGTCTCCTTCATCTGCGTGGACCTCAGCCTGACGCACTCGGGGTCTTGGTTGGTTGTGTGGGGCCATCACAGCCTCCACCCTCTCTGCCTCTTCCAATGCAGTCTTGAAGGCTGTAGTTGCCGTGATGCGGAGGTGCTCCTTCAACCTCTCTGGGGTGAGCCCCTGGATGAAGGCACTCAGGGCTAACTCGTCACGAGCTGCTGGATCAAAGGTGGGGTAGCCACGATGTGCAAAGAAGTGCACGTCTGCTGCATAGGTTCCCAGGGTCTCGCCCTCTTGGCGGCGCCGGCGGGCCAGTCGGTCTCGCATGCTGTCAGTAGAGACCCGTTGACCAAAGCGTCGGTCTAAAGCAGCGGCCAGTGTCTCGTAATCCTGCTGTTCTGACGGCCTAAGGTCGAGCAATACCTGCAGCGCATTCCCTTCGAGCGCCAGGGCAACATGAGCAGCAGTGTCTTGGGTGCTCCACTGGTTGTGACTTGCAACCAGTTTCACTTGAGCTAGGTATGGCTCCAGGGCTGTGATGCCTGCATACCGTGGGAGCTTGAAGATGCTTGGGGATGGCAGCATCACATTAGCAGGGGGTGCTGGGGTTGTAGTGACGTTGTTCAGCGAAGTGGTGACGGTGACCGGTGACGTAATGGCGGCGGCCGGCGGCGACATGGCGGCTGTTGATAGTGGATGGGCCGTGGCCGGCACCGGCGATGAGACGGCGGTGGAGACGGCGGCGGCTGGCGATGACATGGTGGCGGCAGGCGGCGGTATGGCGGCTGTTGATAGTGGATGGGTGGCGGCCGGCGCCGGCAATGAGACGGCGGTGGAGACAACGGCGGCCGGCGATGAAATGGCGTCGGCCGGCGGCGGCATGACGGCTGTTGAAATCAGAGTAGGCCGCGACTTCTCGGCGGCAGTTGCCGCCTCCGAATCGCTGAACCGGCCGGCCGTGTCGGGTCCTGAAGGACTGGGGGCGCTGGCTCCGTCCGCCCTTCCTCCGCGGGACATCTTCTTCCGAGCGGCGATGCTCTCTCCCCGGGAAAACTCTTTTTCCAGACACTCGATGAAGTCCTCAGTCTGCCGGAGTTCTACATCGCAGCTTCTTCTTGACATTGCCATCTTAGATTTGTGGGTATTGCCTGCAATCCCACTTCTGACACCAGTGTGGCGAACGTAGAAGCAACCACAAAGGTAACTTTGCAGCCCGTTTATTGAACTCACACAGAAACAAGAACTTAACGAAATGTGATTTCATGGGGGTCATCAACTCGAACAACAAAGTTGTTCAGGGTTTCAGTTACAAGGTTACACAACACAACAGAATGACAACTACAATTACACCACAACAAATAGTAATCACATAAACACATAAAACCACATAAAACACTTACAAAACATTTAATAACAACTGACAATCTGCACGCAGTGCCTGATGGGTAAAACAGGACAATTGGCACAATTCTGACGTGGTAGCAACTTCACTACAATACTAAAACATAAACCAAGGGCTGGGGTGAGTTCGGAGAGAAAAGGACCGTGAGGGAAGAGTAGCCGCTACTGCGAGATGGTTATAACACGAACTGACAACGGGCGCGTGGGAGGCCACCAAACTTAAGCCCAGCCCTGACGGCTAAGCCCGGCCCTGACGAGCTGATTGGCTGCCGGCGCGGGGTGGGCGGGCCACGGCGCGGGGTGGGCGAGCCGTAACAGTACCCCCCCCCCCTCCACGGGAGCCACCAGGCGACTTTCCCGGCTTGTCGGGATGGGAATGATGGAACTCAGTGAGCAGCCCAGGGTCCAGGATGAGCTGGCGGGAGACCCAGCTACGTTCCTCCGGACCGTAGCCCTCCCAGTCCACCAAATACTGGAACCCCCGTCCTCGGCGCCGGACGTCCAGCAGCCGGCGGACCTTCCACTGGGGGTGCCCATCCACGATCTCAGGGGGAGGCGGAGCCGGGGCCGGAGGCATCAGAGGACTGTGGGAGACAAGCTTAACCTGAGACACATGAAACACGGGATGGGTCTTCAAGGAAGCCGGAAGCTTCAGACTCACCGCCGCGGGGCTGAGAACCTTCCTGATCTCAAAGGGCCCGACAAACCGGGGGTTCAGCTTCTTCGCGGTGGACTGAAGCGGGAGATCCTTCGAGGATAGCCACACCCTTTGGCCTGGTTGGTACGTAGGAGCTGGGGACCGGCGTCGGTTGGCTCCCCGACTGGCGCGCTTGGCTGCCCGGAGCAGAGCAGCTCTGGTCACCTCCCAGACGCGACGACACCGGTTCAGATGGGCCTGCACGGAGGGAACTGCCACTTCCGACTCCTGCGCAGCAAAGAGAGGCGGCTGGTAGCCCAGGGACACCTCAAAAGGTGAGAGGCCGGTGGCAGAGCTGACCAGGGAGTTGATGGCATACTCCACCCAGGGGAAGAACCGGCTCCAGGAGCTGGGCTTCTTGGCGGCCACGCACCGGAGGGCAGACTCCACGCTCTGGTTCATCCTCTCCGTCTGCCCGTTAGTCTGTGGGTGATAGCCAGAGGAGAGACTAACAGAGGCACCCAACCCCTTACAAAAGGCCCGCCATACCTGGGAGACGAACTGGGGCCCTCGGTCCGAGACGACGTCTAGGGGAAGGCCGTGGAGACGGAACACGTGGCTCGTCAGGAGGTCCGCCGTCTCAGAAGCCGATGGGAGTCTGGGGAGGGCAACCAGGTGCACTCCCTTACTGAAGCAGTCCACCACTGTCAGGATCACAGTGCTACCCTGGGAGAGAGGCAGTCCGGAGACAAAATCCAACGCCACAGAGGACCAGGGCTGGCTTGGAGTTGGGAGGGGCTGCAGCAGACCCGCGGGTGCCTGGTGAGAGGCCTTGCTACGAGCACAGACGGAGCAGGCCCTTACGAAGTCCCTGACGTCGATCCTCATGGTGGGCCACCAGAAACGCCGAGCCAGAAAGGTGAAGGTGCGGTGGACACCTGGGTGGCAAGCCAACTGACTGGCATGGCCCCACTGGAGAATCCGGGGCCGGACTGCGTCCCGGACGAATAGGCGGCGTGGAGGGACGTGGCTCGGGGCGGGATGGGAGCGCAACGCCTGCCTGACCACGGTGTCGATGCCCCAGGTAACCACGCCAACCACCCTGGCCTCAGGAAGGATGGGAGTCTGCTCCTCTGTAGCTGGCTCCCTCCTCGGGTGTTGTCGGGACAGGGAATCTGCCTTCGTGTTGCGGGACCTGGGGCGATAAGTCAGCGTGAAGTCAAACCGACTGAGGAAGCTGGCCCACCGTGCCTGCCGACCATTGAGGCGCTTGGTTGCCCGGATGAACGTCAAGTTCTTATGATCCGTCCAGATGGTGAACGGCTGTTCCGCCCCCTCCAGCAACTGGCGCCACTCCTCCAGAGCAGCCACCACTGCCAGCAGCTCCCGGTTCCCGACATCGTAGTTCTCCTCGGCGGGGAGGAACCGGCGAGAGAAGAAGGCGCATGGGTGGACATTCTGGTCAGACGCTGACCGCTGGGAGAGGACAGCCCCCAACCCGGTGTCCGAAGCGTCCGCCTCTACGATGAACTGCCTCTTGGGGTCGGGGTGGAGCAGGATCGGGGCGATGGTGAACCTCTCCTTGAGGGACTGGAACGCAGAGCGGGCAGCCGGGGACCAGATGAACGGCTGGGAGGGGGAGGTCAGCCTGGTGAGAGGTTCTGCCACGCGGCTGTAGTTCCGTATGAAACTCCGATAGAAGTTCGCAAACCCGAGGAAGCTCTGTAATTCCTTCCGTGATGTGGGATCGGGCCAGTCCACCACAGCCTGGATCTTGCGGGGGTCGGCCCGGGTCTGTCCCCTCTCAACGACGAAGCCCAGGTAGTCAACGGAAGGGGAATGGAACCGGCACTTCTCTGCCTTGACGAAGAGCCGGTTCCAGAGGAGACGTTCGAGTATCCGGCGGACATGCTGGACATGTTCCTCGAGGGTCCTGGAGAAGATGAGGATGTCATCGAGGTAGACCACCACAAACTCGTCAGGCATGTCGCGGAGAATGTCATCCATGAGAGCCTGGAATACCGCCGGGGCGTTGGTGAGGCCGAACAGCATGACCAGGTACTCATAATGATCCCGGGGCGTCTTAAAGGCTGTCTTCCACTCGTCCCCCTTCCGGATCCGTACCAGATGATAGGCACACCGGAGGTCCAGCTTAGTGAAGACTGTAGCCTGGGTGAGGGGCTCAAGGGTGGAACTCATGAGAGGAAGGGGGTACTTGTTTTTGACGGTTATCTCATTGAGTTGGCGATAGCCAATGCAGGGTCGGAGGCCCCCGTCCTTCTTCTTCACGAAAAAGAATCCAGCTGCCACCTGGGAGGATGAGGGCCGAATGAGCCCCGCTACCAAGGACTCGGAGATGTACTCATCCATCGCAGCCTTCTCGGGGATGGTCAGACTGTACAGACAACTGCTGGGAAGGGGTGCCCCAGAGTGGAGGTCGATAGCACAGTCATAAGGCCGATGAGGAGGAAGACATTGGGCCCGGGTCTTGCTGAAAACCTCACCTAACTCATGGTACTCAGGGGGAACAGAGGAGAGGTCGGGAGGCGGGGCACTAGGGGCACGTCGGGGGGATGGGGCGGGAGCAGCCTGGAGACATTGGGCATGACAGGAGGAGCTCCACTCCATGATGGTACTGGAGGCCCAGGCGATGTGTGGCTCATGCTGCACGAACCAGGGGCGCCCTAGGATCACAGGGACTAACGGGGACTGGATGATGTAGAACCGAAGTCTCTCCACATGCTTACCTGCTATGGTGAGAGAGACAGGGTGGGTGCATTGGGTGACGCTGGCCAGGCAGCGCTCATCCAGTGCGAAGGCCTTCATGGGCTTCTCCAGCGTCTCTAGCGGGATGTTAGCTTGGGCAGCAAACTCCGAGTCCAGGAAACACTCATCAGCCCCCGAGTCGAGGAGTGCACCCACCGTGAGCCGCTGGTCAGCCCAGACCAGGGTAACGTTAACTAGATGGTTCTGTGGGGCAGGACGGCAGGAACAGGAAAGGCGGCTCACTAGGATCTTCCGGAGCCCCAGTGAGCCTAGTCTTTTGGCCGAGTGGGGCAACCGCTGATCAGATGTCCCTTCTGGCCACAGTAGAGGCATTGACCGGGCCTCCTGTTCGGCCGGACTAAGGCGCATGCGCCCCAGCTGCATAGGTTCCTCCCCCGTCGTGGTCTGGGGCGCGGGGGGGAGAAACGGCCACAGGTGAAGTGGGGCGAGCAGGAGTAGTGGTCCTGTTAGGCGTGCTGGACGACTGGGGAATGGACGGGGATCCACGCAGGGCTCCCACGCGCCTCCTCTCCTGGAGGCGTCCGTCGATGCGGATGGCGAGCTTGATCAGGTCCTCGAGGGAGGTGGGCTCCTCCCAGGTGGCTAGCTGGTCCTTGACAGCCTTGCTGAGACCTCTCCGGAAGGTGACCCGAAGTGACTGGTTGTTCCAGCCGCTCTCAGCTGCGGCCAGCCTGAACTCCACCGAGTAGTCTGTGACACTGCCACTGCCCTGCTGGATACTGCTCAGCCGAGCACCAGGCTCCTGGCCACCGACTGGATGGTGGAAAACCTTCCGTAGTTCCGCCTCAAAGGCCTCATAGGTGAGGCAGAAACTGGCCTTCATGGACCAGGAAGCAGTGGCCCACTGAGCTGCTCGGCCTGTGAGCAGGTTGGTCATGTAAGCGACCCGGGCAGCATCAGACGTGAACATGCTGGGTTGGTGCAGGAAGACCAGCTCACACTGCATGATGAACGTGGCACAGGTCTCAAAGTCGCCATCAAATGGTCGTGGGCTGGAGAGGCAGGGCTCCCGGGGAACTGGGTTGAGCCCCACAGGGTTAACTGGAGCAGCGGGCCCAGGGGGCGGGTTACCCATGACTCCAAGGGCAGGCTGGCCCAGTGGCTGGATGGTGAGAGCCGCCGTAATGGTTTGCTTGTTGGCTCGCCAACGCCGCCTGCTGCCTCGTTAGGTTACCCACACAGGCCTGGAGGGGCTGGACCCGAGTCTGAAGATCTCTCACTGCGGCGGAGGTCGCCTCTAGCTGCTGGGTGTGGGAGTTAGTCATTTGGATCTGTCCGATGAGAGCCGCTCGAAGCGGACTGGCCGGTACGCTCTCTGTGTCGGCTGGGGTCGTCATGGTCAGTTCGTACTGTTAGGGTTTGTGGAAGACCCCAAGCACACGACACCAGACAGAGATGGGGTTAGCCGAAAACTGACGTACTTTATTCCTTATGCGTACAAATAGTCAAACACAGGGAGGCAATGAGCGACAAGAAAAACGGAAAGTCCAAGGGGAAAAACTCGCGGGTAATCCAAAAAACGGGAACACGGCAGGATATTAAATAAGATACTAAAACATAAACCAAGGGCTGGCGTGAGTTCGGAGAGAAAAGGACCGTGAGGGAAGAGTAGCCCCTACTGCGAGGAGGTTACAACACGAACTGACAACAGGCGCGTGGGAGGCCACCAAACTTAAGCCCAGCCCTGACGGCTAAGCCCAGCCCTGACAAGCTGATTGGCTGCCGGCGCAGGGTGGGCGAGCCGTAACACATTGAGCACTAACACAGAGAATGCCTTCTCTCTCCGTTTCGTGAATTCAGCTTGTGCATTTGCATTAGCATCTGCGGCTAGGATATCCGTCTCCATTAGCAGGCCCCATAGTCCTTTCGCTTTCAGCAAGTGTTCCATCTGAAATTTCCACGTTGCCCAGTTCTCTGGTCCGCTCAGCTTGTCAATAAACAGCTTATCTTCCATTGTGAATTCCACAACACCATTTATCTCACACAAAACTCCGTGTAAAACAGCCTTTTAGCAACGCCCTGGGCCCATAACCTACTGCTCTTTCACGTGTTTATTCAGAAAGTCAAACCGGAACTACAAGCAGACACTAGAGGACATTACAGAGCATTAGCAACACCCATTGTCAAATTACTGTATTACAACAGTCTTTACTTTATTCGGTACCTTGCCATTTGTTCACTCAGTTACATTCACTGATAATGCACGACCTGTGGTTCATGCCCCAAGACGGGTTCCTGTTCCCCTGTGTGGCGGCCTCAAAAAGGAGTTGGAAAGAATGGTCGCTTTGGGGGTGATAAAGAGAACCGATGAACCAACTGACTGGGCCAATTCAATGGTGTGCGTGAGAAAAAAGAATGGTGCGCTGCGTATATGCATGGACCCAAAAGACCTCAATGCCTGCATCAAACGGGAACATTTCCAAATTCCAAAACGTGAAGAAATAGCCAGTGAAATGGCTGGTGCTCATTACTTCTCTAAACTGGATGCATCAAATGGGCTCTGTCAAGTGAAACTGGATGAGCCAAGTGCAAAACTTTGTACATTCAATACTCCTTTTGGGAGATACTCCTTCCAGAGACTACCCCTTTGGGATTAGTTCGGCTGCAGAATTGTTCAATAAGGCAATGGAGGGCCTCATCAAGGGCTTGGAGGGGGTTCGAGTCTATGCGGATGATTTGGTGGTTTGGGGCTCTACAATACAGGCACACAATCAGAGACTTGAACAGTTGCTGCAACGAGTACAGCAACATGGTCTCCCTCACACCAAACTGACACTTTTGCCTATTACTCAATAGGCAAAAGTGTCAGCTTGGTGTGAGGGAACTGACATTTCTTGGGGATAAGTTATCTCCAAGTGGTGTTCAGCCTGATGAGTCAAAAGTTCAGGCAATCAAAGCCATGCCAACATCAACTGACAAAAAAGGCCTTCAGCGGGTGCTTGGAATGGTAAACTATCTTGGGAAGTTTATCCCCAACTTAGCAGGCAGAACAGCACACTTGCAAAAGCTCCTTCAGGCCAAGACTGACTTTGAGTGGACAGCTGCCCATAACGCAGAATAGGGGGGACATTAAAGGTGTTTTAGCTCAGGAGCCTGTGCTGACATTTTCTCAAGCTGACAGGCCAACTAAAGTGTCAACTGGTGCATCGAAAGGCGGCATTGGTGCCGTATTGTTGCAACAGCTTGAAGGTTCCTGGAAGCCGGTTGCCTATGCGTCATGCTCTATGATAAAGGCGGAGTGTTGTTATGTACAAGTTGAAAAAGAGTGCCTTGGACTGGTTTTTGGCTGCGAGACATTTCATGGATACATATATGGACTTGCTAAAGTAATTCTTGAAACAGACCATAAGCCCTTGATAGCCATTGCCCAATAAAGCTTGAATGACATGTCCCCTCGCATCCAGCGGTTGATGATGAAGCTACAAAGGTATGATGCTGTCCTTACCTATGTGCCAGGGCCTTGGTTGTTGATTGCTGATGCGCTCTCTCGTGCCACTCCAGTCGTGTCTTAGGTGTGCTGTAGTAGCATTGAGGTGGATGTTGCTCTGCATGTTCACATGGTGAAGGACACACTCCCTGCTTCTGATCAACAGCTCAGGAAAATAGCAGAGGACACTTCCAAAGACCCGATTCTCTCCAAAGTAATGGAAAACATGGAACATAGCTGGCAAAGGGGCTTGTGCAAGCAGTATCACCCACTCAGGTCTGAGCTCTCACTTGTGGATGGTGTGATGCTCAAAGGCAATAGGATTGTGATTCCTACCTCAATGCCTAAAGAGATGCTGACCAGGGTGCACGAGGGGCATCTAGGGGCAGAGAGGTGTAAACGCAGGGCATGAGAGGCTATCTATTGGCCAAACATGAATGAAGACATTGTGGCAGGAATGAGGAAAAACACAGGAGACCAAGGCGAGTTTGATGTTTATTCCTCAACTCCAAAAACCAACTGCAGCAGGAACAACCCTTCACCGGCGAGCCCGGGAACGTAAACCACGCCCCCAGCTCACAGTCCTGCTGGGTGAGAGGCATAGCCCCTTGTGTCCGCCACACAGCGCCCCCCCCCCGAACACCCAGAAGGGACCCCTGAAAAAAAAGTTGTGTCTCACTGGAGGCTTAAGCAGCATGCCATAACGGCTGCGCCGTCCCTCAGCCGAAACAGTAGGTGAAACACAGTCCGAAGCCGGCTGAGAAGCAGAACGCTGAACCCGTGAAGACACTGCCGGGGTCCTGGAAGGAGGACGACCCCGAGGGGGAACCTGGGCCGGAAACACAACTTCGCCTGCCACCCTGTGCGCCGGTTTAAACCTATCAAGCGTGACACGCTCCCTACGCCCACCCATATCTAGCACAAAACCCTTAGGACCCGTCTCAAGAACCCGAAATGGGCCATCGTATGGGGGTCTGAGGGGCGAGCGGTGAGCATCATGCCGTACAAAAACAAAACGAGCCGACATGAGCTCCGCAGGCACGAACGACCGCGGAAAACAGTGGTGAACGGGGCCTGGAACCCGAGTGCTGTCGGACAAAAAAGGATAAACGGCCGGACGGGGTCGAGGAGCGGAATTCCCAGGCAAAAATTCCCCAGGGACGCGGAGCGGCTGACCGAGCACCAGCTCAGCGGGTGACGCGTCGAGGTCCTCCTTAGGAGCCGAACGCAACCCGAGCATAACCCAAGGTAAACGATCCACCCAGTTACCATCCGAGAGCGCAGCGCGCAGCGCTGCCTTGAGCGACCGATGAAAACGTTCACACAACCCGTTAGCCTGAGGGTGATACGCGGTAGTGCGGTGTACCTGCACACCCAAGGATCGCGCAAGTGCCGACCAGAGCTCTGACACGAACTGGGGGCCCCTGTCTGAGGTGATATCTGACGGAGTGCCGAAACGGGCGACCCAGCAGGAAAGAAAAGCGCGTGCAACATCCGAGGATGTTGTGGAGGATCGAGGGACAGCCTCTGGCCACCTGGTGGTCCGATCTACCATTGTGAGCAGGTGCGTAAAACCCTGTGAAGAAGGTAGAGGGCCCACCAGGTCCACATGCACGTGGTCGAAACGTCTGGCCGGGATCGGAAACGGTTCGAGGGGCGATTTAGTGTGCTGGTGGACCTTAGCGCGCTGGCACGCTACACATGCAGCTGCCAACCCCTTGACGTCCTTGCGGAGGCCAGGCCAGACGAACTTGGAACCGACCAACTTCACCGACGCCCGAACTCCAGGGTGCGAGAGGGAGTGAATCGAATCGAAAACTCGACGGCGCCAGGCCACTGGAACAACGGGGCGGGGACGGCCGGTGGAGACATCGCAGAGGAGGGTAGGACTGCCTTCCTGCATCACAGCGTCCTCTAGCTTGAGACCGGTACGCGTTGACCTAAGGGCAAGGACGTCCGGGTCGCTGGGCTGATCGGCAGCCATAGCGGAGAAATCCACACCGAGGTGCACAGGACACACAAGCACCCGCGACAGACAATCAGCAACAGGGTTGGACTTCCCGGCCGCATGCTGAATGTCCGTTGTGAACTCGGAGATCGCCGCTAGATGGCGCTGTTGACGAGCAGACCACGGCTCAGTCACCTTGGACATGGCAAAAGTCAGCGGCTTATGATCCACATAAGCCGTGAATGGACGACCCTCCAGGAGGAAGCGGAAATGCCGGGTTGCAAGGTGCAGTGCCAGCAACTCCCGGTCAAAAACGCTGTACTTGCGCTCGCTATCCCGCAGTTTGCGGCTAAAAAATGCGAGTGGCTGCCACGCATTCGCCACACGCTGTTCAACCACAGCCCCCCACGGCTATGTCAGACGCATCGGTTGTTAAAGCTATGGACGCCGTGGGTGTGGGATGGGCGAGGAGGGCAGCGTTAGCCAGGGCGCACTTAGCTCCGTCAAAGGCCTGGACCTGTTCGGGAGTCCAGTCGACAGGGTCGTTAGCCTTCTTAAGCCGCAGGGCTTCGTAAAGTGGCTGAAGGAGGTGGGCAGCGCGAGGGAGGAAACTGTTATAGAAATTAACCATGCCCAAGAATTCCTGCAATGCCTTAACAGAGACTGGGCGGGGAAATTCCGCCACCGCTTGCACCTTAGAAAGCAACGGGACCGCGCCTTGCGGCGAAATGCGGTGACTCAAGAAGTCAATCACCGACAGTCCAAACTGACACTTGGCCGGGTTGACTATCAGGCCGTGTTCGTCCAGACGACGGAAAACCTGTTTCAGGTGCGCCAGGTGCTCTTCAGCTGACGGACTGGCCACTAATATGTCGTCGAGATAAACGAACACGAAAGCAAGGTCACGCAACACCGAGTCCAAAAGCCTCTGAAAGGTTTGCGCTGCCCCCTTCAAGCCAAAAGGCATGCGCATGAACTCAAAAAGCCCAAACGGGGTGATCACTGCGGTCTGCGCGCACGGGAACCTGATGATAGCCGCGCACCAGGTCCACCTTAGAGAAAATAGTGGTACCTGCCAGGCGTATGGAAAAGTCCTGTATGTGTGGGATGTGATAGCAGTCATTGGCGGTGACGTTGTTCAGGCGGCGAAAATCGCCGCAAGGCCGCCACGACCCATCCGCCTTGGGCACCATGTGAAGCGGCGAGGCCCACGGGCTGTTGGAACGCCTCACTATACCCAGACGCTCCATGATGGCGAACTCCTCCTTAGCTATAGCCAATTTTACCGCGTCGAGGCGCCGCGCGCGCGCAAAAACTGGCGGTCCCAGAGTGGGAATGAAATGTTCTACCCCGTGTTTAGTAACCGCGGTGGAAAAGGCAGGTGTAGTCCACCAGCAAACGCTGAAATACATACCCTAATGCTAAAAAGTTAGCGTGTGTTAACGGCCCGGCTCCCCCTGTCTCGCACGGAACAGTGGCGAAAGACACAGCATCAATTAAACGGCGGTTTGCAACATCAACCAGCAGACCATTAGCACACAGAAAATCCGCGCCGATAATAGGAACAGTAATGGCGGCCACTACAAAGTCCCACTCAAAATGGCGCCCGTGGAAGCAAACAGTCACCAATCTTGTGCAATGGACGAACCGTTAGCTGCACTTAACTGTGGGCCGCCGCCTTCGGCCGACCTGTCTGTCTTAGCAGGAGGGAGTAGGCTCTTTTGCGAGCCTGAGTCCACCAGAAACCGTCTTCCTGACATCGTGCCCTTAATGAAGAGCAGCTCACTACGTCCGCCAGCGCCCACAGCTGCTACTGAGCGCTGGCCCTGGAGTTTCCCGGCGCCTCAAACGTGCACGGAGGGACGCAGCGCCTCGCTTTGCCGCCGAACCGCTGGTGAAAGAAACAGAGGCCTCTCCCGCGCCGTCTCCGGGCAGTCACACTTCAGCCACCACTGCCGGGTCCGCGTCCTCCGACGTCGGCTGCAGAGGCTCCGATGCCACACTCTGCACAGAGAACCGTCTGGTAGCCAGCAGGACCCGATCGGCCTCCTCAGCCAAACCTCGGCAGTCACCAGCGGCCAGACACGGGGAGTTAGCCAAAGCCGCGCGCACAGGAGACGGGAGCTGGCGCAGGAAAACGTGCGGGAAAAGGAACCCACCTTCGTTTGAGCCTAGCAGTGACAGCATATTGTCCATGAGATCCACAGCCATCCCGTCGCCCAAACCGGATAGGGAAAGGATTATATCTGCCCTCTCTGCGGCAGATAGGCTGTACCTCCGGAGCAGAAGATGTTTGAGGGCGACGTATTTATCGTGTTGCGGAGGGGCGCGCAACAGGTGCATGGCCCGGCGTGTGGACTGCTGGTCCAGCGCAGCGACGACCAAATAGTATCTGGAGTCGTCCGCGGAGGTTCCACGCAGGTGGAACAGCGCCTCGACATGCTGGAACCACGAGGCCGGGTCGCTCTGCCAGAACTCTGGGAGTTTCACAGCCGCGGCGAGAACGGCCGGCTGTGAGAGTTGGGGCGGCGTGGCCGAAGTGGATTCACACTCCTCTTCAGCTCCAAACATGTTCAATTCGGGGTCACCAATGTGGCAGGAATGAGGAAAAACACAGGAGACCAAGGCTAGTTTGATGTTTATTCCTCAACTCCAAAAACCAACTGGAGCAGGAACAACCCTGCACCGGCGAGCCCGGGAACGTAAACCACGCCCCCAGCTCACAGTCCTGCTGGGTGAGAGGCATAGCCCCTAGTGTCGGCCACAACATAGACGCAATGGTTGGCAACTGTGTCACATGCCATTGGAACCATCTCCTCTACAATCAAGTCAGTGGCATTGGGAGAAGCGCACCCCCCCCCATTGCCACATAAAAACCATCTCTGCGCAGGTGTCTTCTGCTACCTGAGTCCCCGACCTCACAAAGTCTGGCGGCGATGGAGTATCCAGTGACGGGAGCAGGTCTGAATGAACTGGGAACTCTTAGTTAGAACTCTGCATACCAGCGGCACAGGGTAACAGTCATTGGCAGCTGGGATTGAGTGGCAGCTGTTTCCGGCAGACCCCTGTGCGTCTGAGCAACCCTATCTAGGGACCACACTGCCCACCCCATTTGGGGAACAGCCTAGGGAACGGCCCAAAAATTGCCCACTCAACACTGTGCCTGGGCAGGAAACTGCACCTGCTGGGCCATTCCACTACGTGGTCGAAAAACACATACTATACCACTAAGAATTGCAGCATGGAACATAAGGACACTCCTGGACGTCAGCCATGGTACAGACAGACCTCAGCACAGAAAAGCACTTATTGCCAGCGAGCTTAAGCGCTATTGTGTGGACGTGGTGGCACTCAGTGAGACTAGGCTCCTTGAAGAGGGCTTGCTCAATGAAGTAGGAGAGGGCTATACATTCTATTGGGAAGGATACCCCGTAGGAGGTCAACACATCCATGTCGTTGGTTTTGCCAATCAAGGACAGTCAAGAGACTGTTCTTGATTGCAAAACCAAGAACCCAAACTCGAAGAAAGACCAGTGGACATTAGTGAATGGCTGATGACTCTCCGCATACCCCTTGCAAAATGCCGATACATCACCCTGAGAAGTGCCTACGCTCCAACTTTACCATCCCATGAGGAAGAGAAAGATCACTTCTACCAGGCACTCATCAACATCCCAAAGAGATAAAAAGTCATTTTGCTTGGTGATTTTAATGCATGAGTTGGGAAGAACATGCAAAATTGGAATGGCGTGATTGGCGCCCACGGCATTTGAGAAGTCAACCCCAATGGCATAAGACTTCTTAGTCTGTGCTCGGAACGTGACCTCACCATCACAAACACCATTTTCCAATAAAAGAATAAATACACGGCATCTTGGATGCATCCCAGATCCAAACACTGGCACCTGCTTGATTATGGATTATGCTATCGTGAGGTGGGCTGATCTTAAAGACGGGCTCCTTCTGAGAGCTATGCGAGCAGCAGACTGCTGGACAGACCACCCCATGATCCTGACAAAAATCAGAGTGCATGTCCGACCCTCGAGACGCCAATCTGGGCCAAAAAATAAACCACTCCACTGCGCCAGACTCTCCAACAGCGACACCCAAAACACCGTCCGTCGTTCTCTAGCTGGCAAGTTATTTGACATTGAACAGCTGATCAACTCAGAGTCTGGGATGGATGAGAAGTGGACCTCTCTGAGCACCACCCTCTTTGACAGTGCAGTCCAATCCATTGGCTTCAAAACCGAGAAACATCAGGACTGGTTTGATGACAATGCCGGAACGATCTCTACCCTCATGGACAACATGCATAAGGCACACAGAGCTGCCCTCAGCAACTCACTATCCCAACCTCTCAAGAAAAAATAGCAAGACGTCCACTCTGAGGCCCAAGCAACTCTGCGGAATCTGCAAATTGACTGGTGGATTTTGAAAGCCAACGAAATCCAGGCTCATGCAGACAGGAACAACATGTATGGTTTCTATGATGCAGTTAAGACCATCTGTGGCCCCAGAAACTGCTCCCTGGCACCTGTTAGATCTGCTGATGGAACAACTCTCATCAAGGATCAGACCCCATTAGTGGAGCGGTGGGCCGAGCATTTTAACACCCTGCTCAACCAGCCCACCCCAGTGGACTCAACTGTACTGGCAGAGCTCCCTGAACAGCCTACCTTACAAGACCTAGACGTTCCACCATCTTTCAAAGAAATCCTACATGCAGTCAAGACCCTGAAAAACATCAAAACCCCTGAGCATGATAATATTCCAGCTGAAATCCTCAAGGAAGGAGGCTAGCTCTGTACGAGGACACTGTATCTCTACACCCTTGAGGCGTGGAGTCGCGAGTGTGTCCCCCAACAGTGGAAAGATGCCAACATTGTGACCATTTATAAAAACAAAGGAGATAAATCCATCTGCTCCAACAACAGGGGTTTTTCACAACTGACTATTGTTGGAAAGGTCCTAGCCAAGGTCATGCTCCGCAAACTAACACTCGCAATAGCCGAACGGGTCACACCAGAGTCACAATGCGGCTTCCGAAAGGCTAGAAGGACCGTTGACATGATTTTTGTCACACGCCAGCTCCAGGAAAAATGCTGAGAACAGCACAAGGATTTATACATAGCATTCATAGACCTCTCAAAGGCATTTGATGCACTTAACCAGGCCCTGCTGTGGCAAGTCCTGGAGAGATTTGGATGTCCACCCACCCAAGTTTCTCACCATTTTTGGACAGTTTCACTCAGGGATGATGGCCCGAGTGGTAGTGGGGAACCACAGTTCTGAGCCCTTTGTTGTGCAGACTGGAGTCAGAAAAGGCTGTGTGCTAGCCTCAGTCCTGTTCAATATCTTATTAGTCTCTGTTACAACACTGTTGCGAAGGAGAATGGAGAAGCAGGCTGGAGTCACCATTGACTTCAGGCTTGATGGTAACCTATTCAACATCAGGAGGTTTCAGGCAACCACCAAGTTGACCTCTGAGAACATCATTGAGCTACAGTATGCCAATGATTGTGCCCTGGTAGCCCACACACCGGAAGCCCTACAAACCTCTCTGTCGGCAGTTCTAACTGCATACAGGAGAATGGGACTCAACACCCAAAAGACAGAGGTAATCCATCAGATGAGTGCCAGCCTCCCAAGCCACCCAACAACCTTCACAGCAGAAGGGCAACAACTGGCCATTGTTCCTGCCTTCAAATATCTGGGAAGCATACTATCTGACACCTACACAATGAGATCCAGCACTGCCTCAAACAAGCCTCAACATCTGTTGGTCGTCTAAAGAGAAAGGTTTTCCAGAACAGCAACCTCAGTCACCACACCAAAATGCTTGTTTACAGAGCAGTGGGTGTCTCCACACTGCTCTATGGATGTGAGGCATGGACCATCTACAACCACCATCTCAGAAACCTGGGGGCCTTCCGTGTGAGATGTCTCCAGAGGATCCTCGGCATTACTTGGGAGGACAGAGTGCCTGACACAGAGGTGATGGAGCATGCAGGCAGTTGCAGTATGGAGTCTACCCTAAATCACCATCAACTCCGATGTAAAGTCCTCTACGGCCAACTACACCTTGGTCAGCACACTGCTGGTGGGCGGAAGAAGCAGTTCAAAGACCAAATGAAGACCTCACTGAAAAGATGACAGATCAACCCCTCTTCTTTGGAGGAACATGCCTCCTGCAGCACCATCTGGTGCTCTCACGTCTCAGATGGAGTGAAGTATATGGAAAACTAGCGCACACAACACTGTGTAGCAAAGCCTGCGGAGGTATGCTCACAAAGCTACCCCTGCCCCCCCCCCCCCCGCACCACTTTCACATGCCCAGTCTGCAACTGCAACTGTGCATCCAGGATTGGACTATTCAGCCACCAAAGGACTCACAAATAGGAGAAGATGGTGATCATTGGATACGATGGACAACCAGTAAGCAAGTGTGTGTCGGCCCTGTGATGGCCTGGCAGCCTGTCCAGGGTGTCTCCCCACCTGCTGCCCAGTGACTGCTGGAATAGGCTCCAGCATCCCCGCGACCCTGAGAGCAGGATCAGCGATTCAGATAATGGATGGATGGATGGGGATGTACTGATGTGTCGTAGGTTAGTTTACATTATTAGACAGTCACCCCCAGAGGGCTTAACATGAACTGATTTGCGGCAATGCCTAGTGGAGCATGAATAAACGGATGTTAAACGGCTCTTCTGCGTTGATCATTCTATGGTTATTTTAGCCAACCAGTAAAGACTCCAAGGAATTTAAAGCTGGATACATGCTCCACTTCCACCCCATTGATGTGTATGGGGGAATGGCTGCAGCTTCTAGACCTCCTGACAATTTGGAACATATTCCCAAACCTAATTTTTCCACAGGTTGGTGGCATTGAGTTTTTACTGAAATGCAATTTTGATGTTGAGAAACTCCCAGTTAGGCTTGCAAATTTGGACTGGCGGCCTGTCCAGGGTGTCTCCCTGCCTGCCGCTCAATGACTGCTGGGATCCCCGCCACCCTGAGAGCAGGCTAAGCAGTTCGGATAATGGATGGATGGTTGGAAGTACATAAACAAGTTATGCTGTTTGCAGTCAGGCAGACAGTCTGTGGGTTATGTAAGTATTAGAACCACTTCCCGTTTAGCAACTCATAGTACATGAAAGGCAATATAACAACAAACCTGGTACTTTACCAGGCAAAACTGTTGAGCCATAGCCATAAAAGTATATGGTACATGTTTAAATCAGAAGAAGTTCCCTTGTCATCTCTACCCACAATTAAGAATTTTGAAGTAAGAGTTTGTTTGGATTTACCTTAGTAATGTTGCTGTGAGTCTCCAGCTCTGCTACAGTTAAATGGATGATGGGTCTGTCCAACCACTTGACAGGTTTATCTTAAAATTGTGTGTGCTAACAAGTACTCCATACTACTGTCTATAAAACAATTTACAGACTGTTAATTTAAGCAGTTTTTGTCCTTGTGGAAATTGAAGGCTGCTCGTTGTCTTTCTGGCCCCTGACATGATCCTTATAAAATGGATTGGTAGTCTCAAAGAACAATTAAAAATCATTTCGAATAATGTGATGATTTCTGTCTTTTCCAAACCAATTATATTCATATCATTCATTTGATGTTTGGTTTCGCATACTCTCTTACATGTCTTAAAACTTAACATGAAATCAAAATACACTATATTTAAAAAAAAAATTCTTTCTCAAGTTCGGCCTTGTCTTAACCTCCTCAGAAACCCCCCCCCCCCACCACTCCCCTGATTTCCTATCTGACACATCTGAGCATTCACTTGAAACTCCCAGCCATGCGGTGTCCACGCGTCGTACTCAAACTCTGATTGGTTCGCTGTGACACAAACAACGTTTTTCGACCAATCAGAGTGGCGTGCACGCGCTGAGCCATGCTGTACATTCTGTGTCCACATGCACCGCTGAAGTGAACAAACAAAGCTGCTGACTGGGTTAGTCCCTGGCTTATAAGCGTCCGATTCCTCCTTTTGTTTACAACTCACCAACTCGCTGTCGGCAGGTTACTTTATTGCGTCCACTAAGATTTGGATTAGCGTTATGATTTTAACAAAGCTTAGTCGATAAATTGATCGGTGAAGTGATAATACCTAACAGCCACAACGTTGAAAGGCTCGGCGAAGAATCAGTTTTCAACTTCGTGTAGCTACATCGTAACTTTGAATACTTGTTTACGCAATCATGGTTGCTATGACGAAGAAACTTAAAACGTTCGAAGTTGTTTTCAGCGACCCCAGCAAGACTTTCTACTGCAGCGGAGACAAAGTCGCCGGGAGGGTCGTGGTGGAAGTGGGCGACGTCACCAGGGTCTCGGCTCTGCGTGTACTTGGTATCGGATGCGCTAAAGTGAAATACGCCAAAGGAGGGCAGCGCTGCCGAGAGGAGAAGGAGTACTTCAGATATGACGAGGTTGTCCATCTGGACGACCAGCCAGCAGGTATGCTTCTTTGTCGCTTGTCATGTAATTCTAGCGTTGAAACCCGTAAGCAAATTACCTGGTCTGTTAGCAAACAAGGCAACCAACGTTTAATCAATAGAAATCAGTTTTATATCGGGATATTCGGATTTTGGGCTTCAATGGCTCACGAGCGAAACGTCAAATGATCAGACAAATCACACATTCCGACTGCTGGCACGACAGACGACGATCTGCAGCCGCAGAAATAAGCGCAGTCTTTCGTAATGAATACCTTTCACCGCACTTGGGCACAACTAGAGTCAATTCTGTGCTTCTGTTGCTGCCGAGACGTAGGGGGCCGTCCGCCCACAAGGTTCTCCATCAGAAATGTGTTTCTCAAAAAAGCAACGTTACCTTCAGCAACAAGACGTGCAGAGAAGTAAATCCAACTCGACAAGACCGAGGGACACCTACAGCTCCCACAACAACTCGTGATATATGGAAATATTGCCTAGGTCAAATTTTGGTAATTTTTTTATTTGGAAAATAATCAATAGTTTAATAAACAAAAATGGGAACACCTAGATCAGCGCCACACAAAAGGATGGAACCGCGTTGGCAGGTCTACGCCTTTCAGGTTTAAAAATTTAAACCTGCATTAATTTTTTTTAAAAATAATGAGGGGAAAAATCACGTTCAAAACAGTGAAGAGGAGAGCACTATAACTAGACACACAGAATAGATGCCACCCTGCTGGCCATACTACATACAACTTTTCATAGTTGGACATTTTTCCTCGGTCTAACACACACACACACACACACACACACACACACACACACACACACACACACACACACACACAAAAAAATTCAGTAGCTTCCAAACCAGTTATAGGACACACCCAAAACCAGCACCACACACTAGAGGGTGCCCTACTGGCCATACCATAACTTTTAAATTCGTATTTTTTTTCCCGTGTCTGATTTTGATTTTTTTTTTAACAGAAAAATGTCAATAGCTTTCAAAGCATTTTAAAAAATTCGAAATTGTAGTATGGCCAGTAGGGTGCTCTCAAACGTATGGCGCTTGTTTGGGTTGTCTCCTATAGGTGGTTTGGAAGCTATTGACATTTTTCTGTAAAAATAATAATAACAATAGTAATCAGCAAAATTAGACAGGGAAACTGTTTCCAAATTTAAAAGGTGTAGTATGGCCAAAAGGGAGCCCTTTAATGTGTGGTACTGGTTTTGGTTGTCTTCTATACACAGTTTTGAACCTGTTGAATATGTCATGTAAAAAATTTCAAAATCAGAGAGAAAAGAAAAAATCAAAATTTAAAAGTTGAAGCACTGCCAGTAGGAGGCGATCTAATGCGTAGTGCTGGTTTTAGTTGTCTTCTATAAGCGGTTTGGAAGCTATTGAAAATGTTCTGTAAAAAAAAAAATCGGCAAATTAGACAAAAGGAACATTTTCCAAATTTAAAGATATGCTGTAAAGCCCACTGAAGCAAATGTGTTATTTGTGATATTGGGCTATACAAATAAAATTGACTTGACTGACTTGACTAGTATGGCCTGAATGGCGCCCTCTGGTTTTGATTGTTTGAGCTTGAAGCCGTTGAGTTTTTTCTCTAAAAAATGTTCAATTAAATTAATAATCATGGTTGTGATTTTATTGCAGTTTTTCTTGACAAAATTAATTCAGGTTTAAATTCTGAAAGTTGGAATATTCCCTGTAGGGGTGTTAGTTCTCATAATATTCACCCCATTAACAAAGTTTAGATTTTTTTTATTTGACCAAATTGATACCAAGACAAAATGTCTTTGTTGTTGTTTAATAAGAATATAAGCAAAATGAAATGAAACATACATCCCCCCTTTTCCTAAAATCAAAAAGTTGATAAAAAGGACATTAAAAGCTTTAATATTGTCTTCATAAGATCCTTGGGCAGTGGACTGAGTTTAGGAGATATTATTGACATTCACCAGAAGCTTCAGGCAATCTCAGTCTCCTACATTTCTTGTCATTGTACTTTGTTGTCAGTGCCTAAACCCTCAGTGCGTCAACGCAGTTCATCAATGTGATTGATGAAGGATCTCAATGTGATTTCCAGTCTTAAAACCACAAGTATTTATTGCAAAAAAAGAAGCTGTAGTTGATGGCCTACAGTGCCACTTTGAGAATTTACTGTTGCTTTATTTGGAGTTTTCGGGCTTGAGCTACGGAAGCTTGAAGTCCAAATATCCCAATATAAAACTAGCTATACCGCAGTCCCGGAAGTTTCCATTCCTCCTCTTCAGGTCCACAATCCAGAAGGAAGCTTTTACCTCAGAGGCTGACTAGCAATGCTAAGCATATGTCCCCTGAGTAAAGCTATGTTAAAAGTTGACCCTTATTCCATCTTTCTTGACAGAGAGGAGCCGACTTTCCCTTATTTCTTTAGTGGTACGCTGAGTACAGTACAGTAACGAGAGCCTTGTGTTTCCGTACATGACCAGTAAGTCAAATCCTTCTCTCTTAACAGACAGTGATGGATCAGTTATCTTGAGGCCTGGCAACAAGTATGAATATATGTTTGGATTTGAGCTCCCAGAGCAGGGGTAAGACATCTTCTCTTGCTTTAAGTGACTTGACTGACTTAAAGGAGGGCACTTTAATCGATAAAAATAAATAATGTGAATTATTTTGAGATTTTTCTTTTGTTGTCACAGGAAACTTGTGTCATCCTATAAGGGAAGATTTGGTTACGTCCAATACTATGTTAAAGCCTTGATGGAGAGGCCCGCCCAGCCTGCCCTAGAGTGCAAAAGACACTTTGAGGTGGAGGAGCCCTTGGATGTTAACACCCCAGATTTGCTGGTGAGTTCATTTTATTTTACTTTAGATATCAAATGGTTTTGTGTGTGTGTGTGTGTGTGTGTGTGTGTGTGTGTTGCATACTTATGTTATTTAAGACTGTATTTTTCTTGCATTAATAATTCTTCCAGTAACACCAAGTAAAATTCCTAGTGTGCATGTAATGCACATGGTAATAAAACAACAAGTCTTGTGTGTTGGGATGATCAGCTCTTGCAGCTAGGTCATATCGAGCCTAAAGACATCCTAGTTAAGAGCTCTGGGACACACTTGTAAAGCAAATTAGGTGAAGAGATGTAATTAAAGAGCACAGTGTTCTCCCCAGCTGCCTGCTGTTCAGCAGACCCTAACCCAGCCCGCTACTGCATCTTGACATACTGACAGCAGTCGGCAAACCACAATGTTTTTTGGACCCAATCAACATTTTATGTTCCTCTGCCACCACAGAGGAATCAAGATTGTTGTGGTTGTAAAAGGACACCAGTGTGAGCACCCAGCCCAACACATCATGTTGTGTATGTGGTAGTGACACCGATACACTTGCTGTCTGCTCTGAGAGCGGTCCATTGGGTGAAACCGGTTGTACTGATATTGTTTAACTTTCTCTTCAAACTCAGCTGGTTGAATATAAATTTTGTTCCAAATATCAAGCAACAGGTTTGATTTATTTTTTTAAATTCAAGCAGGAATGGCTGGTTTTAGTGTGATTGTGTTGCATCAGGTATCAAAAACAAATAACACACAGAGGTTAATTTGGTTCAAAGTTACTTTGTGTCATTTGGCTGATTGGTGTATGTGCAAACTCAGTAAATCCGATTCAACGGTGTATACGGTGAATGTGCGAGTTAAGCGGTATTGCTTCTATGGATTGAAATGTTTGATATGGATTCATCTACTGGACAGTATGTGACCCTTTCCACTTTGCCTAGTCTCCCACAGGTGGGGTGAAGGAGAAGAAGGTGACCTGCATGTTCATCCCTGATGGCCAGGTGTCAATCAATGCCAAAATTGACAGACGGGGTTTCTGTGAAGGTGAAGACATTTACATTAATGCCAAGTTTGAGAACACTTGCTCCCGCATTGTGGTGCCTAAGGCTGCCATCATCTCCAAGCACACTTACCAAGCCAATGGCCGGACAAAGGTTTTCCGACAGAAACTATCGTCAGTGCGTGGAAACCATATCATCACAGGCATGTGTGATGCCTGGCAAGGAAAGACCATCAGGGTGCCCAAGATCAAACCTTCCATTCTGAGTTGTAACATTATCCGCGTAGAATACGCTCTTATGGTAAGCCTTTTAATTCCTCAGGAATCCCAATGCAAAGTTAAATTTAGCTCACCTATAGGTTTATTCAGACAAATATGACGTTATGAATGGGATTTTTTTGAAATAGAATCATTGATTCAAGTGTTTTTATACAATTTGTCCTCTAGATCTACATCCACATTCCTGGCAGTGAGAAGTTGATTTTGGAATTGCCCCTGGTAATTGGAACTGCTGGCCTCGGCAGTCGCAGTAACAGTGTGAGCAGCCAGGATAGCTCGGCAAGCAGTGCCTCCCAGAGTTGGGTGTCCCTGAGAATGCCATCAGCACCACCAAGCTATTGCGACATTACCCGTGATTGTTGCATGGACCAGCCCCTCACTCCTCTCTTGGATGACATTGACACTGATGACAGCCCAATTTTCATGAGCACATCAGCTTTTCCGTTCCCACCTCCACCAGCATACACTGAGGTAGGAAACCGTAGGAGTTAAAATCATGTTTTGCCCCTAACTGACCTCATATGAAATGGTTTTTGCGAACAGATGATGTAACTGGTCTTTCTTTCATTGTCTGCAGGTTGATGAGGAGTACAATGGCAATGCAAATATGCTGAAAGTTTGCTGAATTCCAGCAGTAAATCTAGGACTGTGGTTCAGCTTCATGGGACCTCTTCATTCTAGGCTTTTGGCTCCCCTAAAGAGTGCAACTACTGAGAAGTGCTGGATGAATAGCTTGCACTGTGTAGTGAAAACACATCATGGGTGAAGTCCAGACCAGCTAGAAGTCTTTTGTGCCTCTACTGTTGGCTGTCTATATCATGCTGCACCACCCAAACTATTGCTGAATTTTCCTGTGGTGCTCTTCAGGTTTATGAGCTTGTCGGTCAAGCCACAAACTTGTGGTGTTATATTTGTGAATAAGCTGCTCCTTCCAGAATGCTTTCCTAGGACCAAGATATCTCACATTCATCGTTCCCCAGCTCATGAAGCCTTGTGCTTGTTGGGTTTTTGTGTCCATCGAGATGAAATTTTAAACATACTGTGTATTTTCCCAGAAGGATTTCACAAGGGAAACTAACTTGTGTTAGTTTTGTTTAAGCCATGCCAGAGATTTATTTTTCAAAACTGTTCTGTGAGACATTGTAAGGGGAATATTGGTTGCATTTCTAGAATTATTGCATGTTGAATATATGTTCTCTCTATGTGATGTGTTCCTGTGTACCCAGTATTCTGTAAAATGTTTTTTATTGCACTTTCAGATGATACCTTAGCTCTACTACTGCCTACAAGATATATCCTTTTCTTTGTTTTAAAAAGTATTTTCTGTTTGATACTCTGAACATTTTCCTTAAATAACCTGCATTTTTTACACATTTTTTGAAGATGTTGATAAATTAGCCTTATATTTTTTTATGCTTGGTGCCAAACAAGGTTGTACATGTTCACACATCAAGGAATGCACCTTATATTAATCAAAGTATCTCGACTCAATCAAGGTTAAATTGTTGTGTGGAAATATCTATGGCCTTTATATGATGATGGTTCTCCCACCAAATATCATCAGTGTTGTGACTGATCTGTTACAATACACATATGTACACATGTTAAAGATGCATTGAATAACTGTGCCTTTTTGTATAAAGCCCTTCGGGGTATTTTTTCTATAAAATAAAAGTTGAACAGTTTGTTTGAGTAATATGAAGACCAGTTCTAGAAGGTGTCAGAATAACCAGGCATGCAGTTAGAAGAGGAGAAGCATCCAAAGTGCTCCTGTAGATTATTGTGCTTGTGTGAGTCATTATAAGATTTAGTACAAACACACCAAGTCGTGTACTTGCCCACCTCAGGGTGCAGAGTAACAGTGCAGGTACATAGTGACTGTATAGAAGCAGGTGTATTTAATCACTGGCTGCCATCTTGTCCAGCCTCTGCCTGTAAGAACATTTAGAATATCTCATATAACAATAGATACAGAATCTCTAGAACACTATTGTACAAACAAAAAAAACTTTGAAGACATAGTAAAACTTAACTCTTCCCAAAACCATAACTCTAATACAGAATAGATACATAGGAAGCCAACACAACACAACATAAGGACTATCTATACTGTACATCTTTATTACCTGGCAGCAGTGTGGTGGGTTGGGGGGGGGGCACGATGGCCCAGTGAAGGGGATACATTTGAAAAGGTGGCAAACACATGGGGGGAAAAGCCACTGCGGAGAAAAGTTGTAAAGAGTCAAGGGAAAATGGAGAAAAAAAATACAGAATGATAAAAATGGGGCATCTCTTTCCATTTATACTTGTAATGGTTAACACCATCTCCTTTAATGGTAATGGGGTAAGGGATAGGAGACAACAATGCTTCATGGTATGTGAGTCTGATATTTTATGTTTGCAGGGGACACATTGGGATGAGGTGAGTGTGAGAGAGGTGGAGAGAGAATGGATGGAGAAATGTATGTGAACAATGGTGAAGTCAGGACGAGGGGTTGATATATTAGTGAAAAGAGGTGTAGGTGAGAATGTTAGAGAATGTGTGGATGATGGTGAGGGGAGAATGATAGGGATTACTTTTTAGTATTTAGGTAAATAATTAAACTGTTGAATGTGTATGCACCGAACGATGAGAGAGAGCAGGAGTTTTGAGAACGTGGGAGGGATGGTTGGTGAGAACACTGGGAGGGATGGTTGGTGAGAACATTTTAGATCGTGGGAGGGATGGTTGGTGAGAACACTGGGAGGGATGGTTGGTGAGAACATTTGAGAACGTGGGAGGGATGGTTGGTGAGAACACTGGGAGGAATGGTTGGTGAGAACACTGGGAGGGATGGTTGGTGAGAACATTTGAGAACGTGGGAGGGATGGTTGATGAGAACACTGGGAGGGATGTCTGTGAATGTTCTCATTCATCCAGGTCATGGTTATCCAAAGGAATTGAATCAAGTGCAACTGGACTTGGTATATATCCGTGAAGACGTTTCGCCTCGTATCCAAGAGGCTTCATCGGTTCGTGCCTTTCTGACTAGACCAAGCTAGTCTGACTGGCTTGTGATGAAACTCAGATATTTAGCCTCTTTGGAGTCGTTATCAGAGCTAATGATGTCAATTGTTCTTTTGAGTTCCGATGTTTAACAACGACGGTCGTTGGAGGTGTTAGTTTCGACTTCGTTAGTGCTCCATTCAGTGGTCCTTTCATCTCTACCCAGGAGACTCAAAAGCTTAGCCTCCAAGAACAACAGTCGGTCACTAACGGCTCCAACGACTCATGACCACTTAATGGAGCACTAACGAAGTTGAAACTAACACCTCCAACGACCGTCGTTGCTAAACATCAGAACACAGAAGAGCCATGCACATCAATAGCCCTGATAACGACTGTCGTTGCTAAACATCTGAACACAAAAGAACCATTGACATCATTAGCTCTGATAATGACTCCAAAGAGGCTAAATATCTGAGTTTCATCACCAGCCAGTCAGACTAGCTTGGTCTAGTCAGAAAGGCAGGAACTGATGAAGCCTCTTGGATGAGAGGCGAGACGTCTTCACGGCAATATAACCAAGTCCAGTTGCACTTGATTCAATTCCTTTGGATAACTGGGAGGGATGGTTGGTGAGAACATTTGAGAAAGTGGGAGGGATGGTTGATGAGAACACTGGGAGGGATGGTTGGTGAGAACATTTGAGAACGTGGGAGGGATGGTTGGTGAGAACACTGGCAGGGATGGTTGGTGAGAACATTTGAGAACGTGGGAGGGATGGTTGATGAGAACATTTGAGAACGTGGGAGGGATGGTTGGTGAGAACACTGGTAGGGATGGTTGGTGAGAACACTGGGAGGGATGGTGGGTGAGAACATTTGAGAACGTGGGAGGGATGGTTGGTGAGAACACTGGGAGGTGGTGGGAGAATGTGAAACAGACTATAACAGAGGCAGATATAAGAGAGGAGGTTAAAGGGAGAGCTAGAGAGGACAGATAGGGAGGCAGGTTATGATTTAGGGGAATATTAGAATAAAATATGAAGTGAAGGAGAGAATAAAGGAGGTGTATGTGTTGCGATTACGTCGCCCCGAGCTGCCTCCCCAGCACATTCAAGCCACTCCCCCAGCTCGGACATGCCGGAAACATCCGAGTGCTCGGCTTGCGCTCTGCGGAGACGAGCGCTGCGCTGCACCAGGTGTTTGCCATCTTCCATCAGGCACACCTGCGGTAATCAGGCAGAACTCTACAAAGAAGCCTGCCAGAACGCCCATCTGTGTTCGACGTTCAACCTGTGGTAAAGCTCTGACAAGTCCTCCGGCGTTCCTTGCGCTCTGCTCTTGCTATTTTGTTAATTCCCAGTGTCTATTTTCATGTCTCTCTCTTTTCCCTCCCAGGACTCTCCCTCCGCGACTTCCACGGCTCCCCACGTCTCCCTCGCTCCTCGCCCCCAGCGACCTTCACGTTTTTCCCCGCCCGGACCTCTCCAGCGATCTCCCTCCGTGTCTCTCTACCTGGACCCCTCCTACTCGGATTGATTTCCTGGATCTCGGACCCGGACTTCCTCGGAAAACCCCTCGCTTTACGGATTCGGACTTTGGTAGCCAGGCACACATCGTCTCTACAACGCCCACCTCAGACTCACCTGTCATTATCCCCTGTGGCAGTATTGATTGTTTTTCCTCCCCTGCATTAAATCGCCCTTCGGGTTATCCCGGTCCGCTGTTGTCTGTCTGTTCTTTTGGGTTTCACCACTGGCCTCTGGTCTTCATTCGAGATACGTAACAGAACGTCGAAGCCAGAATGAGCCAAAGCAAACCCGAGGGGCAGGCGGTCGCTCAGGGAGCTATAGCCCCTAAGCCCCTGAACCCTATAGCTCTCGAGGTAGTGGTAAAGAACCACAGCACTCAACTCACCCAACTCCATTCTGAGCTTAGCGCTGCCTTCTCCCAGATCACTGGAGAAATCAGCGGGCTCCAGGCAAACTTGCATACCTCGGCGAGCACCCTTGCTTCACTCTACGTGCAGATTGCTGCTCTGACTGTGGCAGTGTCCAAGATCAGCGACCACCCTGCTCTGGCCCCGGTCCCTGCCCCCAGCTCGGCCTCCGGATTCCCTGTTCCTAGTCCCGATGTTCCCCCTCCTCCGAGTCAAACCACACTGGACCCCCGGTTCGAGCCTATCCTTCCCTGCCCCAAGGCCTTCGGTGGGGAGTTCGAGATGTGCAGGGGTTTCCTTTGTCAGTGTGAGCTCCTGTTCAAACACCAGCCAGCCAGGTATAGGACAGGAGAGACCAAGGTAGCCCTTGTTATGTCCCTCCTCACCGGCAAAGCCCTCAGCTGGGCCATAGCGGCGGTTGGCCATACCGAGCGGCTCGCCTCGGAATATGGTGCCTTCCGCCGCAAGTTCCGTCTGGTGTTCGACCACCCAGCTGACAGGCAGGACGCTGCCAGCCGCCTCCATTTCATCCAGCAGGGAGTCAGGTCGGTGGCAGATTATACTTTGGAGGTGAGGATACTCGCGGCAGACAGTGGGTGGGATGACACTGCGCTCAAGAGCGCGTACAGGAGGGGGCTGAGTGAGCCCATCAAAGAACTCATCGTTCGGGACCGCCCTGCCTCCTTCAACGAGCTCGTCACCCTCGCCCTCCTGATGGCCGAACGGCTGCGGGAGCGGCGCCAGGAACGTACCCCGCGCACTGGGCCCTCCCATAGACCAACCCCCGTCCATTCTACCGGTGCCTTCCCTGGGTCAGCGTCCCGCGGGCTCTCTCCACCCTCACACACCCCCTCGCAACCCTGGGTGTCTTCTGGATCCCGGCCGGAGAAGGAGCCCATGCAGTTGGGTCGGTCACGGCTCCCGCTAGAGGTTAGGAAGCAGAGGATGCGTGACCGCCTGCCTCTACTGCGGCAGGGCGGGCCACTACATCAGGGCCTGCCCGACTCGCCCAAAAGACCCGGCTCACTAGCGAGGGGTGTCCTAGTGAGCCTGAGGACCCTCCCACAGCCCCAACCCACGAAGGACCACAGCCAGCTGTTCCCGGTCACTCTCACCTGGGGCGACGACTCCCTCTCCATTGGTGCACTCCTGGATTTGATGGACATCTCGCTGGCCCGGCAGGCCGGCATTCCACTCGTCCCCCTAGACACACCCCTCACAGCCCAAGCCCTAGATGGTCGTTCACTTGGTAAGATCACACACAGCACTGCTTCCCTCACCCTCACTCTTTCGGGAAATCACGTTGAATCTATGCGTTTTTTGGTTTTACACGCCCCCACAGCGCCCCTGGTGTTAGGGAGGCCGTGGTTGGAACGGCACGATCCCCACATCTCTTGGTCCGCTGGGCGGATTTTGGGTTGGAGCGTTGCGTGTCATGCCAACTGCCTTCGCTCCGCCCACTCTCAGTCCAGCGGCCCCAGACCCGTGCCTCCTTCCACGGATCTCACTGGTGTACCTTGCATTTATCACGATTTAGCCCCTGTATTTAGTAAGGACAGTGCACTTTCTCTCCCCCCTCACCGTCCTCATGATTGCGCCATAGATCTCCTCCCTGGGGCCGCCCTTCCCACCGGTCGGTTGTATAATCTCTCCGTCCCGGAGAAGGAGGCTATGCGCAATTATATCACAGAGTCCCTGGCCTCAGGAATCATAAGGCCCTCGTCTTCCCCGGTTGTAGCGGGCTTCTTTTTTGTGGCAAAGAAGGACGGCAGCCTGAGGCCTTGCATTGATTAGCGTCAATTAAATGACATCACTGTTAAAAATAAATATCCACTCCCCTTACGAGTTCCACGTCCAAGCCACTCACTCACGCCATGGTTCACCAAACTGGACCTGCGCAGCGCGTACCACCTGGTGCGCATCCGGGAAGGGGATGAATGGAAGACGGCCTTCAACACCCACCTAGGGCATTCGAGTACCTCGTTATGCCCTTCGGCCTCACCTCCGGGGCGGCCATCTTCCAGGTATTGGTCAACGACGTGCTCCATGATATGCTGAACACATTCGCGGTGGTGTACCTGGATGACATCCTCGTGTTCTCCAGGACTGAGGAGGAACACCACCAGCATGTCCGCCTGGTCCTCCAACGGCTGCTGGAGAACAGGCTCTTCGTGAAAGCCAAGAAGTGTGTGTTCCACTCCGCCTCTGTGGAGTTCCTTGGCCACATCGTGGAGAAGGGGCTCGTCCGCACTGACCCCAGGAAGACCCGAGCGGTGGAGGAGTGGGCACGGCCCACCAACAGGACGCAATTCCAGCGCTTCCTGGGGTTTGCAAACTTCTAACGGCGCTTCATCAGGGGGTTCAGCCGTGTGGCCGCCCCCCTCACTGCACTCACATCCACCCTCCGCCCCTTCTCCTGGACCTTGGAGGCAGAGGCCGCCTTCTCGGCCCTGAAGAGGCTGTTCACAACGGCTCCGGTGCTCGCCCACCCGGACCCGTCCAGGCAGTTCATCGTGGAGGTGGATGCATCGGACACGGGCATCGGAGCCGTCCTCTCCCAGCGGTCGGAGGAGGACCAGAAGATCCACCCGTGCGCCTTCTTCTCCCGGCGTTTCAGTCCTGCGGAGAAGAACTATGACATCGGCAACAGGGGGTGGCTGGCTGTCCACGCCGCGCTAGAGGAATGGAGACACTGGCTGGAGGGAGCAGGGCAGCCGTTCATCGTATGGTCCGATCACAAGAACCTGACCAACGTGCGGACGCTAAGAGGCTCAACCCCAGGCAGGCGCGCTGGGCTCTCTTCTGCAGCCGGTTCGACTTCACCCTCACCTACCGCCCGGGCACCAAGAACGTCAGGGCAGACGCCCTCTCCCGTCTGTTTCCCGAGGGGTCCCCTGACGCCCCAGACACCATCCTTCCCCCGGCCCGAGTGGTGGGTGTCGTCACCTGGGCCATCGAATCGGTGGTGAGAAGGGCCCAGCGCGCCCAGCCCGACCCAGGCAATGGACCCCGGAACCGGCTATTTGTGCCTCCCTCTGTCCGGCCCCAGGTGCTGGAGTGGGGCCACTCCAGCCGTTTTGCCTACCACCCCGGTGTCCACCGAACGGCGGCCTTCATCCGCAGGGGTTTCTGGTGGCCCACCATGGAGGCAGACACCAGAGAGTTCTTGGCTGCCTGCACCACCTGCGCCCGCAGCAAGGCTCTCCATCGGCCTCCAGCAGGTCTCCTGCGCCCCCTTCCTGTCCCCGGCCGACCTTGGTCCCACATTGCCTTGGACTTTGTAACTGGCCTCCCCGTGTCCCAAGGCAATGACACCATTCTGACCATTGTCGACCGGTTTTCCAAGGCCGTCCACTTTGTTGCCCTCACCAAACTCCCCTCTGCAGCCGAGACGGCAGACCTTCTCGTCTCCCACGTCGTCCGACCCCATGGGATTCCCCTGGACATTGTCTCTGACCGTGGTCCCCAGTTCACTTCTAAGGTGTGGCAGGCCTTCTGTAAGGGGATTGGGGCCACGGTCAGCCTCTCCTCCGGGTATCACCCCCAGACCAATGGGCAGGCAGAGCGGGCCAATCATGCCCTGGAGGCAGCTTTGCGTTGCGTTACCACCAGCAACCCCGCCTCCTGGAGCAAGTACCTGCCCTGGGTGGAGTACTCGCTCAACTCCATGGAGAGTTCGGCTACCGGTTTGTCCCCCTTCGAGTGTTCCCTTGGCTATCAACCCCCTCTGTTCCCCCATCAGGAGTTAGAGGTGGCGGTCCCGTCCACGAGGGCCCATCTCCGCCGATGCCGGCGCGTTTGGAAGACTGCCCGGGCCGCTATGTTGCGAGCTACAGAGCGGGCCCGGCGCAGCGCCAACCGGCGGAGAGTGCCGGCCCCAGCTTATCGACCTGGCCAGAGGGTATGGCTCCTGGCCCGGGACCTGCCCCTCCCTACCCTCAACCGGAAGCTGGCTCCCCGCTACGTCGGTCCCTACACCATCGACCGCATCGTCAACCCATCGGCGGTGTGTCTCCATCTCCCCACCTCACTCAAAATCCATCCCGTCTTCCATGTCTCGCGCCTCAAACCGGTAGCCTCCAGCCCCCTGTCTCCCCCTGTCCAAGCTCCTCCACCCCCCAGGGTCCTCGACGGTGGTGACATGGTCTGGGATGTCGACCGGCTGCTCGCCGTACGCCGCCGGGGGCGTGGGTACCAATACCTGGTGGACTGGGTTGGCTATGAGCCCGAGGACCGCAGCTGGGTTCCCCGGTCCTATCTGGCCGACCCCGCACTCCTGGAGGAGTTCTATCGGGCCCACCCCAACGCCATCGGGCGGTCGCCCGGTGTCTCCCGTAGGAGGGGGGGTCCTGTTGTGGTTACACCGCCCCGAGCTGCCTCCCCGGCACGTTCAAGCCACTCCCCCAGCTCGGACGTGCCGGAAACATCCGAGCTCTCGGCTCGCGCTCTGAGGAGACGAGCGCTGCACTGCACCAGGTGTTTGCCATCATCCATCAGGCACACCTGCGGCAATCAGGCAGCCCTCTACAAGAAGTCTCCCAGAACACCACTCCGGGCTTCGACGTACTGAATCCTGCGGTAAATTTCTGACAAGCCCTCCAGCGGCGTTCCTTGCATTCTGTTTACTCCCCAGTGTCTTATCTTCGTGTCTCTGCTTCCTCCCAAGACTCTCCCTCCGCGACTTCCACGGCTTCCCGCGTCTCCCTCGTCCCCAACGACCTTCACGTTTTTCCCCGGACCTCTCCTGCGATCTCCCCCCTTGTCCCTCTACCTGGACCCCTCCTTTCGGACTCGACTTCCCGGATCTCGGACCCGGACTTCCTCGGATAACCCCTCTTGGATCACGGACTGGACTTTCTTGCCAGGTGCACGCACATTATTTCAACACCTCCTGGTCATTTACATACCACACCACACAGGCTAAAAACACTCACACATAGTTATACACGCAAACCACGGGACACCACACATAGTTTATTCACACATTCCACTAACCGAACGCTTTTCGCACCATACATTCCCCTCCCACAATAAAACCACCTTTTGGATTTTGAAGTCATCCTGTGTCTGTCTGCCTTGGGTTTCGCCACACGGGTCGGGTTCTGGTGCGCGAGCATAACAGAAAGCCCTGCTATCGCTGCAATGGAAAAGGCCTCAGACCGGATGAATGCAGGTTCAAGGACGCAGAGTGTCACCAGCACAAGAAAAAGGGACACATTGCAAAAGCATGCCGTTCACCGAAAGAAGGAAGCTATGGCAAGGCATCGAAAGGGACCAGGCATTTGGAATGTTGCCACGCTCCCCACCACATAGACCAGAGCAACGCTCACAGTTTTCGGGCAGGTGGAGATCCTATCCAGCCTCAATTCTGCAGTGCCAGAGACGACTGCTGTGTGCCGACAAGGTGCATGGTGGATGCTGTACAGAACATTGACACTGGTCAGACATCGGACAGTGGATGGGCCGAACTTTTTGCAATGGACACGGGTAAAGGTGACATTGTGAAACCCTACATACCCAGTATGTCAGTATAAATGGTACAAGGGTGAAAATGGAGG